>NC_056728.1:187531465-187837715 GCF_019279795.1 Protopterus annectens | reverse complement strand
CGACGACTGGAGTTTACAAAAAATGCAAGGACAAGGAAAAGGATAGGCATCCAAGGTCCATAACCGACGATGAGGCCTCCGCTAGGCCAGTCGCCGGTGCGCCGGTTCTCAGTGAGGCGCTTTTGCAGCCCCTGGCGCCCGTACCTCAGAGCCCCAGGCCACTTCGACTCCCACGTGGAGCTGACAGGGTCTCTGGATACTCAAGGTATTGGACACTCTGAAATCATTCCCTCAGATGGGTCTGGAGCCGCTGAGCAGGCATTGGCTTCTGAGGGTGTCTTCAGACCTACACAACTATATATTAAGCCATCTTCAGCTTCAAAGACTAAAGCAGCTCTAAAGACAAAGAAACAAGTACAGTAATCTCCTACTCAGACTTCCATGCCTAAAAAACAGATGCTCAAAATGGCCGAAGACCTAATTACTTTGATCAGGGGTTTCCATCCCCCTCCAGATAAGAGGCCTAGGCAAGAGACAGAGTATGATTCTTCTGATCAGGTTTCCATTTCCTCTGATTCCTCTTCTGAACAGGATTATTCCATGCTTCCCTATGAGGATTCTGATACTGAAGAATCCATTCCTTCAGCCTCTCCTCCTGAGGATTATTATTTTGGGGAAACCCTACATACCATGAAGGAGCATTTCCACTGGGAGAGCCAAGATAATTTTGAATCTAAGAAAAGGCTCAGAGACTTTCTGCTACTTCCTCAGCACAGACCCCTTGCTATTCCACCTGTTCTAGACATTGTAGATGATGTATTCTCAGAGTCCGGCCTGTCCCCTGACTCTCTACCCCCTGCACCTGCTAAGCCAGACAGATACTACAGGGTCCCGGATTCTCATAAATTGATATATAAAAACCCGGCTGCTGACCCAGAAACTATATCTCAGAGTCCCAAAGGGGTTAAAGCTTCCACTGCAAAAAACCCTGTCCCCTCTGATAGGGATTCTAGGGTTCTAGACAGATGGGGGGAAATGTTTACACTTCTGCTACCTTGGCTGTAAGGGCTTTAAATTGTCAGTTTCATATGCTTAAATATCAGCAATATTTAATGTCACTGCTTAAACAGAAATTGTTGACAAATACTGAATGTTCAGAGAACAAAGAAATGCAGGATTTATTGCATGCAGCTAAACAAGTGGGAAAGCATATTTTGCAGTGTGGTTATGATTCACTGGAGGCCTTTTGCAGGGCCGCTGTTACAGGTTCTGTTATTAGAAGGCATGCTTGGTTAAAGGAACAGAATTTGCCTGATCATGTTAAAGCAAAATTATTAGATGCTCCATTACAGCATGATACTTTGTTTGGTACTAAAGCAGAAGAGGTGTTGAAAAAAATGGAGGATAAAGCAAAATCCATGCAGACAGTCGAGGATTTCTGACAGGTACAGCCACCCAGGTTTAGCAGGAACTGGCCTTCTAAAAAATTGGTCCTTTCCAGTGTTAGACAGACCACAAAGAGGCAGATACAGGCGTCCCAGAGGCAGATCTCAGCCCCAAGGCTCATACAGGCGTAAACAATGGGGTGCTCCTACCTCCAAAAGCGGAGAAGACAAATCACAACCTTACAAGAAACAGTCCCAATGACTTTCCTCTACCAGATCCAAGCACATTTCTTTTGGCAGCCCCTTAGGGGGAAAACTAGCACTTTTTTCATCAAATTGGAAAATGGTTACCCAAGACAAATGGGTCCTGAATATAGTGTCCCAAGGCTACAGGTTCCATTTTCACACCCTACCAAGGTCAAAAGGTATGCCAGACCTGCCACTCAATCAATGGGCAGAGGCACAAAAACAAATTACAGCCCTCATGGACATGAGGGCCATTCAACAAGTACCACAACAAAAGCAGGGGCAAGGATTTTACTACAAACTTTTCCTAGTGCCCAGGAAGGACAAAACCTGGAGACCAATACTGGACCTGTCTATACTAAATACGTTTCTGGAAGTTCCAAAATTCAAGATGTTGACTCTACAGCAGCTACTGTCCATGCTGGCCAAGAAGGCTTGGCTCGTAACTTTGGACCTAAAAGAGGCATACCTGCATGTCCCAATCAGACAATCTTGCAGAAGATACCTCAGATTCATAGCTGGCTCAATGCATTACCAATTCTCTGCACTGCCCTTTGGCTTATCTACTGCGCCCAGGGTCTTCACAAAATGCCTGGCACCAGTAATTGCATTTTGCAGACAAAGAGGAATTCACATATATCCCTACTTGGACGACTGCCTAATTCAAGCAGAGAGCAAAAACATTCTTCTAGAGCATCTGGCGTTTGTAAAAAGATTACTGATTGGCCTAGGGTACACAGTAAACGAAAAGAAATCAAAACTAGTGCCCTCTCAAGAGAGAATATTCCTGGGTGTAAGCTTAAATACAACTGCCCAGATGGCTTATTTCACACCAGACAAACAAAAGCAACTGACTTCTTACTTCATGAAATTGGCAACAAAAACCCACTTATCTGCAAGGAAAATCCTGCAGGCCTTGGGTTTCATGGCATCCTGCATTCTACTAATTCCTTATGCCAGACTGCATATGAGGAAACTACAATGGTATCTAAAAAGTGTTTGGACTCAGCATTGCCACAGCCTAGAGACAGGAGTTTCAATGGTGGGCAGAGGCCTGTCACCACAACAAGGGTCTGCCATTCAGTTTGCCCACAGCCAGACAGACACTGACAACGGATGCATCAGATTATGCCTGGGGGCCCATATTGCAGGCAAATGTATTCAGGGCACATGGCCAGCAAACCAGATGCATCTTCACATCAATCAAAAAGAGATGCTAGCTGTTCAAAATGCCCTGACAGCTTTCAAGGACCTGCTTCAACCAGGACAGCTACTGATAAAGACAGACAGTACTACAGTCATGTGGTACATAAACAAGCAGGGAGGTACACATTCCTACCTCCTCTGCAGACAAGCAATGGCCTTATGGGACACAGCATTGACTTTTCAAGTTCATCTGCAAGCACGATTCTTGCCAGGAAAAACAAACACACTGGCAGACGAACTAAGCAGAAACCTCATGGATCCCCACGAATGGAAACTGGATCCACAAGTCTTCAGCATGATAACAAGGAAATTGGGATGCCCAGACATAGATCTATTTGCCTCCCCTCATAACTGCCAATTGCAGAGATTTTGCACAAAGATTTATCACAAGCAAGCATGGAAAGTGGACGCCCTATCCTTCAGCTGGAAAAATCTGACAGTATATGCCTTTCCTCCACTGCCTCTCCTTCCCAGGGTACTCCTAAAAGTCCGATAAGAGAAGCCAAAAATGATACTGATTGCACCAGACTGGCCACGCCAGCACTGGTACCCAATCCTAAAGAGCTTGTCACAAGGTCCAGCATGGAAATTGCCTCAAATTTCTCATTTGCTGACCCAGCAAAACAACCAGATTCTGCACAGCCAACTCAGGACCTTAAATCTGGCAACATGGCGGATAATTTAGCCATTCAGAACACTCCTCTTTCAAAAGCTGTTATGGATGTTATCTTGGAGGCCAGGAGGCCCAGTACCAGAAAATCTTATGCAGAAAAATGGAAGAGAATTCTGTGCTTGGAACCAGGAACAAGGCATTGACACGTGTGTACCAAATATCCCTCAGATTTTACAATACCTGACTGAGATGCTGAACAAAGGCCTTTCTTTCTCATCAATTAAGATTCATGCCTCTGCCATTTCAGCCCATTACAATACGGAATCACCTATTTTTTCTCATCCTTTAATAAGGCAGTACCTCAGAGGGCCAAAACATTAGGCCTCCAAGGAGAGCAGCAGTTCTGGCCTGGGACCTCAATTATGTTTTGGAAAAACTCACACTGCCTCCTTTCAAACCAGCATCAACAGTGGATATAAAATTTTATCCTGGAAAACAGCTCTGCTCCTAGCAATAACCTCTGCAAGACAAGTCTCGGAGTTACAAGCAGTCATGGCTGTGGAACCTTTTATCATTTTTCACCCAGACAGGGTTTCTCTTAGGACAAACCCAACATTTATGCCTAAGGTGGTGTCCAGTGTGGCCCTCAACCAAACCATTCACTTGCCTACCTTTTATCTAAATCCACAGAACAAGGGTGAGATAATTCTGCATTCTTTGGACATACAGAGGCAGTTACGCTTCTACTTGGACAGAACTAAAGCTTTCAGAAAGACTGAGCAACTTTTAGTGTCATATGCTGCAGGATCACAAGGGAAGGCTATCTCAAAACAGACCATTTCAAAATGGATAGGCCATTGCATCCGTTTCTGCTATTTTCAGCATGGCAAATCAGTGCCTAAGGTGTGGTGCCAGTTCTCTTTGTAGTTCATGTAGAACACATCCAGGGATATTGTCGGGTCCCATGGAAGCTGTATTCTTGGCCTTGGGCAATGCAGCTTTAACCTGTACTGCAGTAATGCTGGGTGCCTGGCATTGTTCCGGTATTGTGATTGGCCCTTTGGGGGGGGGGGGGGGGTAAAGTTGGCACTGAATCTGTCGACTAGTATGTTGGCTCAGTATAGGAGGTGCCATTGTACAGTAACTCAGAGCAAACCTGGGAATTGCCGTGGAGATTCTTGATATAACTGTAGAAGATTTTGTGGTTGTTTTTAGTGTCTGCTGCAATTCTGCCTTCATAGCTGGCTTTAGAGGTTTTGATGAGGGATCTCAACTTTTTGTTGAGGCGAATAAGGGAGTTTTTCCTGTCTTGGGGCTTCACCTTTTTCGGCAACAGTTTCTTCCTTCTGTTGTAGAATTTATTAATGGCAGGGGACCACCAGATGGAGGAGAGTGTATTGGTTCTGCTAGGTATGGCTAGTTCCAAGCATTTATGTATGTGTTTGTACAATTCATTGGTGCATGATTCGGCAGTCATGCATCTATCTTCCATTGACATGGGTGCCATGAAGTTAGCCACCTCTGTTTTTAGGAGCCCAAAGTCAGCTTTGGAGAAGTTTTTCATGGTGGTTACCTTTGCGGGGGTGTGGGTGAGATGTGGATTTCCATGGTGATTAGTTTGTGGTCGGATCTAACCAGGGAGGAATTGACTATTGGTGTAGAGGAATGGTTGCCCATGCTAGTAATAACCAGGTCAGGTATGTTGCTTCTTCTAGTAGGGTAAGAATGAGCTGGTCCAGGGCATTGGAATTGATGAATTCAGTGTATTGGTGTATGAGTAGTTTTCCTAGTAAAGGGTATCTGAGTAGTAGTTTTATCATTGTGAGGTCTATCATGCACAAGACACAAACAGGTATTGACTTTTTGGATATTAGGGTTTTGGAGGATGATATAACTAACAAGATATATACTAAGCTATATAGGAAGGACTGCTATAGAAATAGCTACATACATAGGCTTTTAAAAATGTTATAAATAATAGGTTACATGTGAGAGATTAGGACTTCGAATGTAGTCTGAAGTCGTTAGAAAATGACTTCTGTAGAAGGGGTTATTGACGGAAAGAGACTGTTAAAGCATCTGAGTTAGTTGTAAACGGGATAGTATAGGTAAACCATATTTCTCAAGTCCATCTAGCAAGGAGAAGGTCTCTAACAGAAGGGAGTATAGTAAGTTCAATTTAAATTGTGTGACACATTCAACTGATACTGGATTGATTCAAAATATATTAGACCGTTATATTTTAGCCACAGACAAGTAAGAGAGATAGTAGGAGATAAACCTAGGTTTGTATATAAAAAGAAGTCTCTCAAAGAAATGCTCTGTTACACAGATAAATATGTGGACAAACCTATGCTTGATTTAGGGACAAGAAGATGTAATACCTGTTCCTTCTGTCAGTTTATTGAGACTGAATGTACAAGTTCGTAAAATGTGATTTATTTAGCCTCCTGCATGACATTTTATGTTGGCAAGACCAATAGATGGCTTAGAGAAAGGATTCAAGGTCATTACTATTGTTTTAGAAAAGACAGGCATATGATGCTCAAGGGTGATAGTCATTATTTCAACTTTGGCTATTGATACAATAATGGAGACTCAAGATATAACTAATAATACAGAGCAAATAGAGTTGAGATGGATTATGTCATTAGCAGCACATAAACCACCAGGGCTTAATGACCGTGATCTGAAACCTGTCCTCAAAGGGCAAGAAGCTCTGGAAGAAACACTATAATTAGTTTTTTTTTTACTTATACTTAACATTATAATTATCATTTTCACATTTCTTACATTAGGTATATTGTATTCATGATTAAATGTGTTTGTATGGCCATTCAATGTTGGTATGTGAAGTTAATTATTTTAAATGCATTTTACAAGTAATTAATACATATTTTTATATGCCTTTAAATTAGGTCTGTTTGAATAATAGCACCAAAAAATGAGCAAGCAAACCAAGAACACCTACTAGCAGCCGTTGAGATGGGTAGATGAAGAGCAAGGCGTTAGTATTAAAAAAGTCCACGAATAAACTGTAAAAAGCAAACACTCTTTAATTCCACAAGTAGCGTTAAACACCAAACCAAACAGTGTTTTTCGTTCCAGTCACTACCGGAACTTCATCAGACAAATACTTCCTGTTATAAAGGTCCTTATATATAAACAGTATTGTATAAACGTCATTAATTGACTTTTTAAAACCAATTTTAAAATCATCATTAAGTTCCATTTTTCTACTACTAACCCCGGTCCTCTGGGGATCGCTTAAAGCCAGTAACCCTTGTACATGATAAAACAGTTCTAAGTAAGTGTAGTTAGAATACCTGTTGTACCCTTGATCTCCGTTAAGGTTCTAGTCTTTGTAAACACACTAGAATTCAGGTAGTTCGTCATTTTCAATGTTTAAAGTAAAACAAAAACACACTTAGAAGTCCTATTCCATTCTAGGTGCTAAGTAAATAGCACCGCGTTCATATCACATTTAAACAGGTTAGGTGAAGGATGTGTGCCCAAACCACCAAGTGTTTTCCTATTAGGTATGTACATAGATCAAATTGTAGTCGGTTACTGCACTGATGACTCGTGCACTAAATAAGACAATTCTAAAAGTGTGTTACACGGATACCTACTGGACCTTTCAGTCTCGGTAGAAGAACTGTTAACGTGCTGTGTTGCAAAAGGTTCCCTATTTTGGCTGTTTTTAACGTACCCTCAAAGGATCGGATCCTATCTGCTCCAAAATATCTCGGTCATATTCTGATCGGTTACTGTTTTTTTAGGGTTAATCCCAAGAAGTGGCTATTCAAAATAAGATAATCACATTCCCGTATTGTTTCTGGACTGATAAATGGTGTATATGTCCCAAGATAACTGTATTCCTTCACTAGAACAAGAAAATGTGATATTACTGAACTTATTCTAGACTTTAAAATGTTCACACGTAAATTAAATTTAAACATATTGTTTGGTAATAACAGTTTAAATGTGATATGAACGTGTGCTATTTACGAGCACCTAGAATGGAATAGGACTTCTAAGTGTGTTTTTTGTTTTTTACTTTAAACATTGAAAATGACGAACTACCTGAATTCTAGTGTGTTTACAAAGACTAGAACCTTAACGGAGATCAAGGGTACAACAGGTATTCTAACTACACTTACTTAGAACTGTTTTATCATGTACAAGGGTTACTGGCTTTAAGCGATCCCCAGAGGACCGGGGTTAGTAGTAGAAAAATGGAACTTAATGATGATTTTAAAATTGGTTTTAAAAAGTCAATTAATGACGTTTATACAATACTGTTTATATATAAGGACCTTTATAACAGGAAGTATTTGTCTGATGAAGTTCCGGTAGTGACTGGAACGAAAAACACTGTTTGGTTTGGTGTTTAACGCTACTTGTGGAATTAAAGAGTGTTTGCTTTTTACAGTTTATTCGTGGACTTTTTTAATACTAACGCCTTGCTCTTCATCTACCCATCTCAACGGCTGCTAGTAGATGATAACAAGGAAATTGGGATGCCCAGACATAGATCTATGTGCCTCCCCTCATAACTGCCAATTGCAGAGATTTTGCACAAACATTTATCACAAGCAAGCATGGAAAGTGGACACCCTATCCTTCAGCTGGAAAAATCTGACAGTATATGCCTTTCCTCCACTGCCTCTCCTTCCCAGGGTACTCCTAAAAGTCCGATAAGAGAAGCCAAAAATGATACTGATTGCACCAGACTGGCCACGCCAGCACTGGTACCCAATCCTAAAGAGCTTGTCACAAGGTCCAGCATGGAAATGGCCTCAAATTTCTCATTTGCTGACCCAACAAAACAACCAGATTCTGCACAGCCAACTCAGGACCTTAAATCTGGCAACATGGCGGATAATTTAGCCATTCAGAACACTCCTCTTTCAAAAGCTGTTATGGATGTTATCTTGGAGGCCAGGAGGCCCAGTACCAGAAAATCTTATGCAGAAAAATGGAAGAGAATTCTGTGCTTGGAACCAGGAACAAGGCATTGACACGTGTGTACCAAATATCCCTCAGATTTTACAATACCTGACTGAGATGCTGAACAAAGGCCTTTCTTTCTCATCAATTAAGATTCATGCCTCTGCCATTTCAGCCCATTACAATACGGAATCACCTATTTTTTCTCATCCTTTAATAAGGCAGTACCTCAGAGGGGCCAAAAACATTAGGCCTCCAAGGAGAGCAGCAGTTCTGGCCTGGGACCTCAATTATGTTTTGGAAAAACTCACACTGCCTCCTTTCAAACCAGCATCAACAGTGGATATAAAATTCTTATCCTGGAAAACAGCTCTGCTCCTAGCAATAACCTCTGCAAGACAAGTCTCGGAGTTACAAGCAGTCATGGCTGTGGAACCTTTTATCATTTTTCACCCAGACAGGGTTTCTCTTAGGACAAACCCAACATTTATGCCTAAGGTGGTGTCCAGTGTGGCCCTCAACCAAACCATTCACTTGCCTACCTTTTATCTAAATCCACAGAACAAGGGTGAGATAATTCTGCATTCTTTGGACATACAGAGGCAGTTACGCTTCTACTTGGACAGAACTAAAGCTTTCAGAAAGACTGAGCAACTTTTAGTGTCATATGCTGCAGGATCACAAGGGAAGGCTATCTCAAAACAGACCATTTCAAAATGGATAGGCCATTGCATCCGTTTCTGCTATTTTCAGCATGGCAAATCAGTGCCTAAGGTGTGGTGCCAGTTCTCTTTGTAGTTCATGTAGAACACATCCAGGGATATTGTCGGGTCCCATGGAAGCTGTATTCTTGGCCTTGGGCAATGCAGCTTTAACCTGTACTGCAGTAATGCTGGGTGCCTGGCATTGTTCCGGTATTGTGATTGGCCCTTTGGGGGGGGGGGGGTAAAGTTGGCACTGAATCTGTCGACTAGTATGTTGGCAATATCTGTTGGCTCAGTATAGGAGGTGCCATTGTACAGTAACTCAGAGCAAACCTGGGAATTGCCGTGGAGATTCTTGATATAACTGTAGAAGATTTTGTGGTTGTTTTTAGTGTCTGCTGCAATTCTGCCTTCATAGCTGGCTTTAGAGGTTTTGATGAGGGATCTCAACTTTTTGTTGAGGCGAATAAGGGAGTTTTTCCTGTCTTGGGGCTTCACCTTTTTCGGCAACAGTTTCTTCCTTCTGTTGTAGAATTTATTAATGGCAGGGGACCACCAGATTGGCTTCGTTTTTTTGGAGGAGAGCGTATTGGTTCTGCTAGGTATGGCTAGTTCCAAGCATTTATGTATGTGTTTGTACAATTCATTGGTGCATGATTCGGCAGTCATGCATCTATCTTCCATTGACATGGGTGCATTGAAGTTAGCCACCTCTGTTTTTAGGAGTCCAAAGTCAGCTTTGGAGAAGTTTTTCATGGTGGTTACCTTTGCAGGGGGTGTAGGTGAGATGTGGATTTCCATGGTGATTAGTTTGTGGTCTGATCTAACCAGGGAGGAATTGACTATTGGTGTAGAGGAACGGTTGACCATGCTAGTAATAACCAGGTCAGGTATGTTGCTTCTTCTAGTAGGGGTAAGAATGAGCTGGTCCAGGGCATTGGAATTGATGAATTCCAAGAAGCGTTGGGCCAGTGTATTGGTGTATGAGTAGTTTTCCCAGTTAAGGATATCTGAGTAGTAGTTTTAGCTTTTTGAGATTTACCATGCACACTTCACAAACTCGTATTGACTTTTTGGATATTAGGGTTTTGAAGGATGATATAACTAACAAGATATATACTAAGCTATATAGGAAGGACTGCTATAGAAATAGCTACATACATAGGACGAGTATGCACCCACCCCACGTTTTTAAAAATGTTATAAATAATCAAGCCATACGTACTTCTAGGTTACATGTGAGAGATTAGGACTTCGAATGTAGTCTGAAGTCGTTAGAAAATGACTTCTGTAGAAGGGGTTATTGACGGAAAGAGACTGTTAAAGCATCTGAGTTAGTTGTAATTTAACGGGATAGTATAGGTAAACCATATTTCTCAAGTCCATCTAGCAAGGAGAAGGTCTCTAACAGAAGGGAGTATAGTAAGTTCAATTTAAATTGTGTGACACATTCAACTGATACTGGATTGATTCAAAATATATTAGACCGTAACTGTTATATTTTAGCCACAGACAAGTAAGAGAGATAGTAGGAGATAAACCTAGGTTTGTATATAAAAAGAAGTCTCTCAAAGAAATGCTCTGTTACACAGATAAATATGTGGACAAACCTATGCTTGATTTAGGGACAAGAAGATGTAATACCTGTTCCTTCTGTCAGTTTATTGAGACTAGTAGCAACTTTGTCCACCTTATAACACACAGAATGTACAAGTTCAAGGTGATAGCGAATTGTGAGAGTAAAAAATGTGATTTATTTAGCCTCCTGCATGTGCTGCGACACATTTTATGTTGGCAAGACCAATAGATGGCTTAGAGAAAGGATTCAAGGTCATTACTATTGTTTTAGAAAAAGACAGGGACGTAGTGCTATAGCCAAGCATATGATGCTCAAGGGTGATAGTCATTATTTCAACTTCTTGGCTATTGATACAATAATGGAGACTCATAGGCTTGGAGATATAACTAATAATACAGAGCAAATAGAGTTGAGATGGATTATGTCATTAGCAGCACATAAACCACCAGGGCTTAATGACCGTATCCCTGAAACCTGTCCTCAAAGGCAAGAAGCTCTGGAAGAAAATTGCCCGAGTCTTTAACACTATAATTAGTTTTTATTTTTTACTTAACATTATAATTATCATTTTCATATACATTTCTTACATTAGGTATATTGTATTCATGATTAAATGTGTTTGTATGGCCATTCAATGTTTTGGTATGTGAAGTTAATTATTTTAAATGCATTTTTACAAGTAATTAATACATATTTTTATATGCCTTTAAATTAGGTCTGTTTGAATACTAATCATTGATAGGCTGTTTTAAATAAGAACTGTTTAAATATGGATGTCCTGTTTTGTTGTCTATTTGGTCTGAAGAAGCAACCAGGAAAGGTTATGAAAGCACTTACCTTTATATTAAACAGTTTGGTTTTATATTACTACTACTTCCTTTGCTTGGAACTTACTTATTTTATACTGATTTGCTTGGTGTACTTTTTCCTGCATCTCTTTCAACTGGGTTCTCTGTTTTGTTCCTTTTTTTGTAGGAGAGCTTCTTGTGTGGATGGGAGGAGAAATAGCGTAGGGCTTATCCTGAAGGAACAGTATGCTAAGAGTTTTGGAGGTGAAAAGAGTGTTGGATAGAGTGATGTTTATGAAGCTGGAAATTGATGGTGTAATGATGAATGTTAGTGCATGTGCTCCACAAGTTGGGTGTGCGATGGATGCGAAAGAAAAATTTTGGAGTGAGTTGGATGAAGTGATGACTGTACCCAAGGGTGACAGACTGGTGATTGGAGCAGATTTCAATGGGCGTGTTGCTGAAGGGAACAGGGGATGAGGAAGTGATGGGTAGGTATGGTGTTAAGCAAAGGAATGCAGAGGTCAGATGGTAGTGGATTTTGCGAAAAGGATGAGTATGGCTGTGATGAATACGTATTTTAACAAGAGGGAGGAGCATAGGGTGACATACAAGAGTGGAGGAAGATGCACACAGGTGGATTATATCTTATGTAGAAGAGCCAGTCTGAAGGAGATTGGAGACTGTAAAGTGGTGGCAGGGGAAAGTGTATTTAGGGAGCATAGGATGGTGGTTTGTAGGATGACATTGGTGATCAAGAAGAGGAGGATGAATGTGAGGGCAGCACCAAGGATCAAATGGTGGAAACCGAAAAAGGGTAATTGTGAGGTGGAGTTCAGGGAAGAGTTAAGACATGCACTGGGTGGCAGTGAAGAGTGACCGAATAGCTGGGTAACTGCAGCAGAGCTAGTAAGAGAGATGGCTAGAAAGGTGCTTGGTGTGATATCTGGAAAGAGGAAGGAGGACAAGGAGACCTGATGGTGGAATGAAGAAATACAGGAAGGTGTACAGAGAAAGAGGTTGGCGAAGAAGTGGGATTGTCAGAGAGATGAAAGCAGACAAGTATAAGGAGATGAGGTGCATGGCAAAGAGAGAAGTGGCGAAGGCTAAGGATAGGGCGTATGAAGAGTTGTATGAAAGGTTGGACACTAAGGAGGGAGAAAAAGGACCTGTACCGATTGGCTAGACAGAGGGACCAAGTTAGTAAAGATGTGCAGCATGTTAGGGTGATAAAGGGTAAGGAGGGAAATATACTCACAAGCGAGGAGAGTGTGTTGAGCAGATGGAAAGAGTACTTTGAGGGGCTGATGAATGAAGAGAATGAGAGGGAGAGAAGGCTGGATGATGTACGGTTAGTGAATCATGAAGTGCAGTAGATTAGCAAGGAGGAAGTAAGGATAGCTATGAAGAGGGTGAAGAATGGAAAGGCTGTTGGTCCAGATGACATACCTGTGGAAGCATGGAGGTGTTTAGGTGAAATGGCAGTGGAGTTTTTAACTAGGTTGTTTATTGAAATCATGGCAAGTGAGAGGATACCTGAGGAATGGAGAAAGTGTTTTGGTGCCGCTTTTTAAGAATAAGCGTGATGTGCAGAGCTGCAATAACTAAAGATGGATTAAATTGATCAGTCACAGCATGAAGTTATGGCAAAGAGTAGTGAAAGCTAGGTTAAGAAGGGAGGTGATGATTAGTGATCAGCAGTATGGTTTCATGCCAGGCAAGAGCACTACAGATGCGATGTTTGCTCTGAGAGTGTTGATGGAGAAGTACAGAGAAGGTCAGAAGGAGTTGCATTGTGTCTTTGTGGACTTAGAGAAAGCATATGACAGGGTGCCTAGAGGAGAGTTGTGTTATTGTATGAGGAAGTCGGGAGTGTCAGATAAGTATGTAAGAGTGGTGCAGGATTTGCACGAGGGTAGTGTGACAGAGGTGAGGTCTGCGGTGGGAGTGACGGATGCTTTTAAGGTGGATGTGGGATTACAACAAGGATCAGCTCTGAGCCCTTTCTTATTTGCAATGGTGATGGACAGGTTGACAGACGAGATCAGACAGGAGTCCCCATGGACTATGATGTTTGCAGATGACATTGTGATCTGTAGTGAGAGTAGGGAACAGGTGGAGACGACCCTGGAGAGGTGGAGATATTCCCTAGAGAGAAGAGGAATGAAGGTCAGCAGGACTAAGACAGAATATATGTATGTGAGAGAGAGGGAGGATAGAGGAATGGTGGGGATGCAGGGAGTAGAGGTGGCGAAGGTGGATGAGTTTAAATACTTGGGATCAACAGTTCAGAGTAATGGGGAGTGTGGAAGAGAGGTGAAGAAAAGAGTACAGGCAGGATGGACTGGGTGTAGAAGAGTGTTAGGGGTGATTTCTGACAGACTAGTACCAGTAAGAGTGAAAGGGAAGGTCTACAAGAGAGTAGTGAGACAAGCTATGTTATATGGGTTGGAGACAGTAGCATTGACAAAAAGGCCAGAGTCAGAGCTCGACGTGGCAGAGTTAAAGATGTTAAGATTTGCACTGGGTGTGATGAGGATGGACAGGATTAGGAGTAAGTATATTAGAGGGTCAGCATAGGTTGGAAGGTTTGGAGACAAAGCCAGAGAGGCAAGATTACGTTGGTTTGGACATGCGCTGAGGAGGGATGCAGAGTATATTGGGAAAAAGATGCTAAGGATGAAGCTGCCAGGTAACAGGAAAAGAGGAAGGCCGGTTTATGGATGTGGTGAGAGAGGACATGCGGGTGGTTGGTGTGACAGAGCAAGATGCAGAGGACATGAAGTAATGGAAACAGTTGGTCTGCTGTGGCGACCCCTAACGGGAGCAGCCGAAAGAAGAAGAAGAAGAAGCGTCTTGGTTCTGTTAGGTATGGCTAGTTCCATGCATTTATGTATGTGTTTGTACAGTTCATTGGTGTATGATTTGGCAGTCATGCATATATTTTCCATTGACATGGGTGCCATGAAGTTAGCCACCTCTGTTTTTAGGAGCCCAAAGTCAGCTTTGGAGAAGTTTTTCATGGTGGTTACCTTTGCGGGGGTGTGGGTGAGATGTGGATTTCCATGGTGATTAGTTTGTGGTCGGATCTAACCAGGGAGGAATTGACTATTGGTGTAGAGGAATGGTTGCCCATGTTTGTAGTAATCAGGTCAAGTATGTTGCTTCCTGTAGTAGGGGTAAGAATGAGCTGGTCCAGGGCATTGGAATTGATGAATTCCAGGAAGCGTGGGGCCAGTGTATTGGTGCATGAAGTAGTTTTCCCAGTTGATGGAGGGGTAGTTGAAGTCACCTTGTATGAGTGTTGGACCCTAATAGTTTCTAGGGTGCTTAGGAATGTGGAGTGAGTATCTTGGGACATGGCTGGGGCCCTATAGCAGGCTACGACCTGAATCGCCTTCCTACCCAGTGTTAGTTGTACCTGAAGTGTCTCGGATGTGTTATGCTAGGCTACTAGTCTGGAGGTATGTATATCCTTTATGAATATGGAGACGCCACCGCCTTTGGAGCTTTGATCCATGTTCTGGGGCCGAAAGGTGTGGAATGAGTTATAACCTGGTAGCGCAGGGGTGCTTTCTGCTGCTTTAAACCAGGTCTCCGTTAGCACAAATGTCGATGTTTTCCATTTTGAGGAGTGCTTCGAGTAAGTGCATCTTGACATTTAGACTTTTAGCATTGAGCTGCATGACCCTCAGATTGCATTTATTTATAGCTGTTATAGTAGTAATTTGGTCTGTGGAACATCGTCTAAAAAGGCACTGTAGGGGTGGCAAGAGCCTTAGCCAGTATCCAGAAACCCAGGGGTGACAGGTATAGGCCATCTCTGGCAAAGCATCGAGGTCTGACAGTCATGTCATCCCAAGCAGACAGATACTGGATCCCCTTAGAGTGACACCAGAAACTTAGCCAATTGTTGAAGTCAATCATTTTCTGCTTGTACTGCAGTATCATTCTGAGCGATGGTAGGATACTGCTCAGGGTTAGGGTCATACCTGCCAGGGCCACATAATCCAAGAACTCCACCATGTCTCTCTTCATGTAGTACAGGGAGGTGCGTCTCAGGGCATTCAGACCCACATGGACAGTGAAAGAGTCATACTTATACTTGTGGAGTGACCTGAGTGTGTGTGTTGTGTTGGATTATGGCACCTGATAGACAGCTGACTGTTACCTTCTCCTTATAAAACCTAGTGAGTGGGACATCAGTGTGCCTCACTATCGAGTCACCTATGATTAGTGTATTGGGCAAGCTGTTTTGCCTTAAGTTGAGGGGTGCACTGTGTAGGTGAGCTGTGTGTCTTGTGGTTTGTGCTGTGTTGTGGTGGTCGAGTCTGCCTTGGTGGTCTCTGCTGTTTGGGTAGATTTCTCTTGAGATCCTCTGCGAAAGTGGGTGTGTGATTTGTGTTTTTATGTGAGAGCTGTGATGGTGGATGTTCTGGAGGGCTATATGTTACATGTGGTGTGGTGCAGATGTTGACCTTCTCCTCTTGACCAGCTTTGCTTGAGAGTGCATGGCTTCCAATTTGGATAAATAAGTGCATCTCTCACAAGTCTGAGTGTTGGGAGGTAAGAGGAGAGGGTTGTCTGTGTACATGAGGCAGTTGCTACACTGCCTCAGAATGCCCAAGTTCATCAGGTAATAGGAGAAAGCACAGGGAACTGACCTTTAGACATGCCAGGAGGGATGGTCATTATTACGAAGTACTGGAGCTGTTTCCTTGTATATTCCTTTTACAGGAAAAATGTCACTCAAGGTATCTGTACAGAGCACTGCCAAACACTTGAGGGGGAAATAATATGTAGACCCTGAAAATTTAAGGATGAAGTATCGTAGTTAAACCTTTTTGCTATGATTTATTTGTAATACTTGAAACATGCTACCAAGTTTGATCAGGTCCGTGCTTTGATTCTTTGATAGTAACCTGATAGTCTAATGCTTGGGCAAACTTTATGCCCTGACAGAAATTCCAGCTGGGGAGAACAGTGCTTGAGTAGCCATCTGACCAAGACTATAACTATTTCCTACTGTGAACGTGATGAAGAATATAGGTTGCTATGCTATTTATTATAAAGTTTACCATTTTATTTCTCTGTTGCTGTGTCTGCAGGCCTTGAGCTCACATTTAGATTCTGTCCATTCACTCTACTCTTGACTGACTCAAAATCCTTACTGCTTCTCTCCACCTAATGATAATGTCTTGCTTTCTTGATTTTCAGCCCCTTCTTCATACTTTGTGCCCAGTTTGAATGGAGGGCATACTTCATTTCTGTGCTTCCACGTTTTGCACTTTGCTCTGTAGAATGTCTAGACCTTGGCCAAAGTAAGGCCTTCAATACCATTCCCTATGTGGATATCAAAGGTAAACACTCTAGCTGCAGTAGCCATTACATTCTCCACTGGACAGCAGATTGGCTTTCTGACAGCCCCAGTTTTAACTGTGTGAGTTCTATCTACTAGCTGCAGAGATATTACTAACAGTGTCCCACAATTCTCACTCCATGGTCCCTTCCTATTTGATATAAATTCTCAGAAGTAAAATCAGGAATCTCTGTCTAAGCAAGTTGGTAGACTACTCCTTGTTAGGTGCTGCTGCCAGTTCCCCCAAGACACCTGTAGTCTCCAGCAAGTTGTAGATCTGTTCAACACTTAGTGTGTTAACCAGAGATTTACCTTAAATTCCAAGAAGAGCTGAACTGGTGTCCTCAGTAGGGCCACGTTCCTTCCTCAGAGTTTATCACTGACAGTCTGGAAGCAAAATAGTTCAGTAGCAGACAATCCATTAAAATGAAGGGACTTCCAAGATGGCTGCACACTGCTCAACAGCTTAACTTCAGAAACTGAGAAACAGCCAGTGATACTGTAAGTTTGAGTAAACTTCAGTTAAGCTGGTAAGTACACTAACACTACCTCAAAGCTAACAAAGAAGAAACTAAGAACCTGAAAGAAAGTCCAGCTAGAAAAGGTGAAGAGAAAACACTGAGAAGACTCCTATAGGTGTTCAGCAAAAAGGCAGTTCAAACTCTAGCTGTGATGCAAGAAGTGGCTTCCAGTAATCTGGAGGAAAAATAAGTGAAATGTGCTCAGAGCTGACTAAAATTGAAACACTGAAGGAGTGTAGCAACTCAAGTAATAAAAGGCTAGAAAAATGAAAGAAGTTTTAAACAGATATTTAGATGAGCTGATAAAACTTAAAAAAAATCAGAGGTGGAAATGAAGAAAAGGCTGACTAAATATGAGACTGCTGAAGAAGCGACATTTAAAATATGATAGAATTAGAGGGCATATCATGTAGGAAAAATCTCAGCTTTTCTGCTCTACCAAAGAAAACTAGAAAGAACTGATTTTATTAATTTTGTGAAGGCACAAATAAGCTACTGGACTGGCATTACACAACAAGATCTTTTAACTGAAAGGACTCGCTATATATATGCTCTCAATATTGCCATGAGAAAGCTGCCAAGACCTTTATTAACAAAGATGCAAACCTACCAGCAGAAAGAGTTAACTCTGACAAAACTGTGTCAAAAGGGCAAAGTTGGAGACAGTAGAGAGTTTATGGAAGATGATTAATAACTACAGGCAGAGGGGAAACAAAATTTATTACAGTAATCAGAGAATGTCAAGAGGAATGTGTTGAGATTCAAGCTTCTGTCTCCAGCTGTCTTCAGAATATTTTATCTTGGAGGATCAAAGCAATTTTGATGCAGAATAGGTTAAGGAGAAAATGCGAAAGTTTGTCCAACAAAAAATGAGCCATCAAGCAGAAGAGGATTCTGCTTCTCGTTTTGCTGAAAAAGCACATAGAGAGACTGCAGGAAGACCTTTTCCACTGTTCCCAAAGGAAAATTCTTGAGAGACAGAAATGCACAGGAGTTGACCAGAAGAATTGGGAACACTATGGAATTGAACCGGTGTCTGGAGTTGAGAGATGTAGATGAACAGGAAGAAAACTAGCAGCATGGAAATTAATGAATAAATGTGAGACTGCAAAGCATCAATCGCATTTGTGAAATACAGCTGTATAAGAATAATAGAAAGAGGGGACTTTTGTTGACTTTGTTTCACTTGTGAGGAACTGAACAGCATCTGCCTCACTTCATCTCATTAATGTTTGTGAGGGCTCTGCGAGGAAGAATGAAAAGTAACTAAGTAAAACAAATGTAACAGTATGTCTATGAAACTTATCACAATATAAATTGCTTATTTTTTAGTAAGGTATGTTTAGTTCTTGTATGTGATAGTTTTACAGTTAATTGATGCCTTTTTTCCTCTCTTTTTGGTCCTAAGAAATGTAGGCATTGCAGTACAAAAAGAGAAGAAAAGCCAGACAAATGCATGTTTAGGTTAATAGGCTGCAATCTTGGGTTGTTGAGGTGGGTGTAAAAGTACACAGATCATAATATATGTAGAGTTGACATGCTTTCTCTTACTTTTGCATAGGTGAATGTCTGGATTAAGACCCTTGGCTTAATCTAATAAATTTTTAAGTGGAACCAAGTAAATATGAGAACACAGAATATAATGAAAAGTTTTCCTTTAGTAGTAAATGTTTCAGTTTGCCCTTTGTGTTGAAATAGACACATTTTTCTTTTTCCCTTACTTTTTTATGGAGGTAAGCCGATAATGGGGCAATAAAAGAACACTGGTTTCTTCAAGGTTAAATGTTAATGATTTCTGAAAGATAAAAAAAAAGAATAGGCACCAATTAATGTAAATAGAAGTACAGTCAATAACATGCATCTTAGCATGGATAACCTCCGTTTCAGGTTAATTAGGGCCTGTGTAAGCAGTGGTCTGTTTGGCACAAATGTTCCTTTTAGGAAGGTTAAACTTCATTATTTCAAAATATAAATAGTTGGGCGTTTGTTTTTTTGTTTGGAGTTTTTATTACAGTAAAGTCTTGCAACATGTGACATGGCTTCCAATGTTTAAGGAAAAACTGTATAAAGGTCAAACATTAATGGGTGCATGTATCACAAAAACTGGAAATAAAGATGTAAAAAAGCTGCCATATATAACAGGTGGAAGTAATTACTATTTACCATAATGGCAGCACTCCCCATATTATCTTGGAATGTGAATGTTCTCACCTGTAAGGACATAAAGGAAAGGATGCTTAATTATATTAAGAAATGTAGAGTGCAAATAGCAGTAATACAGGAGACACATTTGCCAGAAATGAGCATGCAAATTTAATAAAGGATTTTGGGATGGATATCCTGCCAAATATCAGGGACAAAAGAAAAGAGGAGTACTTTTATTAACTTCTAGAGGAGCTCCAGTAGAGGTAGAAGAGGAAAAAATAGTGATGGTAGATTTGTAGTAGAATGTGGCTACTGGAAAGGGATGAGGATTATGCTGGCATGTATTTATATTACACCTAAAACTGCTGTTTTAGAGCTTAATTTTTTGTGAGAAGAAATCAGCTTTCAGCAGAGAATATTACTTCTAGATGGGGACTAAAATTTGATTTTCAGCACTGAGTATGTATATGGGGGAGGCTAGAAGGGGTATACAACAAAAGAGGGAAGACTTCTGAAGAAATTTATAAAAATGTGTGGTATGAAAGATGTGAATTCAGTAGTAGGAACTCTGACAGAATTTCCATATTATTACCCAAGATACAATAACTGGGGTAGATTTGAGAGAAATTGTTTCTCAGGAACATGTTACTTTAATTAAGAACTTTGATACACATCCAGTAACTATTTCAGATCATGCATCAATAATTACCAAGATAAAAATGCAGGATAATGAAGTAAAGATGAGACACTGGCACTTCCCCACCTGTCTGTTAAAAAGAGAGGTATTTAAGGAATGGGTAGTGGAAAATATCTGGGAGTTATTAGGGAAGATAAAGTGCACCAGGTGTTATAGGTAGTGAGTGGGATAAAATAAAAGTGGAGTCTTAAAATATGGTAGAAATAAAAGAAACGGAGATCTGGTTAAGTAATAAGAATGATTTAGAGGGTCTGATAAATGATAAAGTATTAGACAATAAGGGGAATCTCTCAGAACTAGAAGAGGTGCAATTCCAGAGTGCTAAAAGAGAAACAAAAGGTTTAGAAAGAATGTTGTTAACTCCAGAACGCAAAAATGCTTGGCACAGTGTCTTGCGCAACAGAAAGTAGCAAACGTTGTTGCCAAACTTAGGGTGCCTAAAACAAGCAAAATAACCAGAGATCCTCTAGAGTTGTTAGAACTCTCTTGGAAATTTTATGAAAAATTTATAAAGCAGAGAAGTGGGGTAATCTGGAAATATTTACGGAAGATTTGAGTATGCCAGGGTTAGACAGAGAGATGAGGCACAACAGCTAACAGTTAAGATAGGAGGAGATGAAATAAAAATGGTGATGTATGACCAATCTACAGGAAAGTCTTCAGGAATAGATGATATTCCAGCGGAAGTTTTGAAGCTAAGAGGGAAGAAAGTGATAAAGAACAGGAAGGTTTTGTTTAACAGTATTTTATAAGGAGGAGGGCACAAACATCATGGAAAAAAGCTGGGGTGGCTGTGATAAGTAAAAACTGTTAAGACCCATCTGATCCAACTTCATATAGATCCACTTCAATTTTAAACCATGGTTCTAAAGGGTCTGTAATGGCTAAAAGAATGGCAAAGGTGATCCACAATTTGGTAGATGTGGACCACTGTGTGTTTTGGAGGAGATGCAAACATTTGCCAGCATTAATAGAACAGCAATGATCCAGAAAAAAGGGGTTGTGGATGGATGGATGATCAGAAGTGAGAAGAATGTGGGAAAATACCACTGTATTTGGTGGGTTTTGATACAGAAAAAGCATTTGCCAGAGTAAGCTGGGATTTTATGAACAGGGCAATTGAAGCATTTGCATTTCCTGATATAATAAGTTTACTTAGAAGGCTATATGATTAGAGGCAAACATCAAAATGGGAGGGTTAATCTCTAAGTTGTGTCTGAACAGAGGAACCAGACAGGGATGTCCTCTTTCTCTTCTGTTTGCGTTGTATTTAGAACCATTGGCAAATAAAATAAGGGACTCAGAAATTCAAGGATATAATTGGTATGGTGCTCAAGAAAAGTTTGCTTTATTTGTAGATTATATTTTGTACCTGACAGAACCAGAAAAGGACATGTCAGAGTTGTGGAATATTCTGAGAAAATTCTGTGTTTTTTTTTTTTTTTTTATGATACAAAATTAATGAAGACAAAACAAAGGCTATTGCAATAAATTATGTACCCACACATTATTTGGTTCAGCAATACCAGTATTTATGGGGACATGATAAAATGAAGCACTTAGCATGGATGAAAAGGGCTTCTGTTATGGCAGATAAGGGTATGTGGGACTAGACTAAATAAAAGATAATACAAAAACTGAGAAACTGGAAGCTCTTGCCTATGGATAGCAAAATACAACCAATAAAAATGTTTAGTCCCTTTAGTTTTATACAGAGGTCAGGCATATTTTTAAGAACCAGAGGAGAAGTTGTGGGTAATAATAAAGATTTGAAGGATTTTATTTGGGAGAAGAAGAAGACAAGAGGCAAGTGAGATAACTTGATCTTCCAAATAGAACGAGGTTTAGGATTAATGATTTGAATGGATATTTTTAAAGCTATACAGTTAGGCTGTTATACATAACACAAAAAGTAAAGCTACAATTCAAAGTGGAAAGGGATGTTGATGAAGCAGGAGGGTCATTCAAGAAATAAGGAAAGAATGAGGTTTTGGATGCAGATTCTTATGGAGAATAACGGTCATACAGAAAATGTTCATAATGTAGCAGAAAGTATACTAAGAGCTAAGCCAGCACTGGAATGGAGAAAGGAGATCCTGCCGAATAGGGATGACTGCAATTAGGGTACAGAGTGTAGACAAGAGTGGCCTGGAATTTACTATAGGAAGATGGCAAAGGAACCAATGTATTGGGAACAAACAATTAGAGAAGGAAAAGGTAGTAGAATGGGGGAAGGCTAAGAAGACATTTGGATTGCAGGCTAGTGCTTGCCTTCCCTATCAGGAATTGATATCAGAGTATAGGCAAAGAGAGAGGATTAGAGAATCCTAATTGGAACACCTGCATTGGTAGAGTTTTTAGTTTAATCTAGAACTGAATCTGTTAAAAAAGGGATAATTACTAAGGCATATAAAATATTTAAGCAATATCCCACGCTTGGGTGTGGGTAATGCTGGATTTACCCACAGTTGTTGTGGTTTGGTCACGAGGGCGAAGCCCGAGTGGCCAAATAAAGACAACCGTGGGTAAATCCAGCATTACCCACACCCAGAAGTGGGTTATTGCTGTTATACAATGACATTATTTAAGAAAAAAATACTTACTTTTCTTAAATAATGGCATTGTATAATGCCTCCGTGCTGCCCTTCTGCAGCTGTCTGGTATTCTGCGTCAGTTCTGATGTACTGCGCATGCGTATGCTCACGCAGTACGTCAGAGCTGTGGGTGGAAACAATGGAGAAAGCAAGATCTCTGTTGCTTTTTACAAAGTGTCTCGCTATGTTAAAGGAGTTTAACATAGCGAGACAGCTTTAAAAAAAGCAACGGAGAAAGGAAGATCTCAGTTACTTTTTTTAAAGCTGTCTTGCTATGTTAAACTCCTTTAACATAGCAAGACACTTTGTAAAAAGCAACGGAGATTTTGCATTCTCCGTTTCTGAAAAAAAAAAAATGGAAAAGGTCCGGGCGACTGGACTTTTTTCCATTAGTATAAGTCTTTGATTTACAATGTGCATGCTGACCAATCAGCGTGCACGTTTTGGAATTTTAATGGGAGGTCGTTGTATAATGCACAATAACTGTAGAAGTCAATCAGAAGAGGTCAGAAAAGATTGGGAGGAGAGATCAGATAGATAATTCACAAAGAAACAATGTGATGACATATGGATGGCTCCCAAATGTAAAACAAACTCTTGAAGATTTAGGATTTTTGCCTGTAAGTGTTTATATAGAATTGTTCTGCCCCAAGTCAACTCAAAAATAATTTTTCCTCAGGTAGATGACAAATG
The DNA here is from genome assembly GCF_019279795.1 of Protopterus annectens. NCBI lineage: Eukaryota > Metazoa > Chordata > Ceratodontiformes > Protopteridae > Protopterus > Protopterus annectens. The sequence continues at coordinate 187,814,292 of NC_056728.1, read as the reverse complement.
GAGTTGTGAGGGGAAGAATGGGGAAACTGATAACATATTTTTTAGGAGTGTAGTGAGTTGTCATACTTCACAAATTCCCTGTACAGTACTCTGCCAGCAATACTGGATGAGAAAACAGGTGTAACCAAGGAAATGATTTATTTATTTATTTATTTTTTGAGTTGGTATGTAGGAGCTGAATTGCCTAGCCATAGTAAAGCCTTGTTATGCTTAATTCTGGTGGCTGCCAAAAAAGCAATTACCAGAAAATGGAAATCAAAATCTAAACCAACTGTACTAGTAGTGAAATGGAAGTTTGCTTTGGGTGTTAAAATAACTATGCAAACACTTTCAAGCAAAAAAAGTCTAAAAGTCTAAACTTTGTGGACTTTTAATACTTGTGAGCTGTGTATGTGGCCTTTAAGTGTTTGAAATTTCATATAGATAAGTAATTTTGAGCCTTGACATAAGCTTCTTGTCAGATAAAGGATTTAATAAAAGCCAGGGTACCTTTTTGCTGGGCTTGTATAGGCCCCAGGGCCGATAGCCTAGTACCTACCTATGAACCTATGATAATGCACTTTTCACATAGAAAGGTCTAGAATTGGGGTGACCATCACCAAATATGAGCAGTGACTTTTTGATGTATTTGAGACTAAGCATGTAAAGGATTGAATATTTATAGGTTTATAAGGCTGCTGTTTGAAAATAAATCTGTTTTGAGAGCAAGTTTTTTTTTCAACGTTAGCTTGGATAACAGTGTTTAGACTTTTCTTTTCTTTTCCTTAAATAATAAGGTTTTTTTTAGGCTATGTATCAGTATAAAGTAGTAAAAGTACATTAATGTAGGTACCACCCTATAGTCTTTGGGTCTATATTATTTCTTCAACAGCTTAGGTTGTGGAATGCTTAATGATCGACACCTAACCGTTGACGTTTCAAAATCGCAAACGGCCATATACACAAATTCTTTCCTTGGGAAAGACTTCACTAGGACATCCGTAAATAAAATTAACTTTTCAATCTAAATATAGTGGGGGACTTCCCACACTCCCCCTAACTTAAATATACCAACTCCGAGATCGCTGTACATTGGGGAAAGGGCAAATCCCTGATAACGGCCAAGCAAATTCTTTCCCAAGGAAAGAATTTGCTTATATGGCCATTCACAATTTTGAAACTTCGACTCTTAGGTGTCGATCATTGAGTATTCAACAACCTAAGCTGTCGAAGAAATCATATAGACCCTAGTCTTTTATTTACATTAGAGACTACCAAGACTGTTATATAATCTACTGAATTTTAGATGTGTGAAATAATAGACTCCTGACGTACTCAAATTTTAGGACTGAGCCATGTGTAGTTTTGAGCAATGATGTGAGGTAGCAGAAAGATTTACTTAGATTAGCTTGGAAGTATTTCAGTATATCAGAAAGTGGGGAGTGCAGACCTCTCAAATGTCCCTATTTTGAAGTAACGTTCTTATTTCAGGCTTGATTTAGGATATTCCTGTTTTTGCAGATATGTCCCTATATTTTCATTCTTGATTTACCTCTTCAAACAACTTTCTGAATTCCCCTCGTTATTTTTTGAAGCTGTGTACTGCACAGAAAAGTACACTACATGACAAATTTGCAAGCAGCAACAATAACGTAGAGGAGCCACGTTTTGCATCTCTCTTTTTCTGAACTTCACTTATCTTATATCTCCCTTTTTTGAAGCAAAAATAAAACATCTTGTGTGTGTAGATTTTTGCAGTGCAATTTGCTGAAGTCTGCAAATTTTACACCCTCTCATTGATAATGTTTATATTTTTCCATCATTTAGAACACTGTTTAATTTTTTTCTGAGCAATATCCTGTATACCTACTAGAAGTGAGAAAAGTTATGTGCTATTTGTTGTGCAGATGTTCTGCTAATTAGATGTCCAGATTTTTAGCATGATCTTATTTTTCAAGGGCATTTGTTCTGTAAGCATAAGCAAAAAAGCAATCCACAAGCCACCAAATAGGTAAAACAAGGGACTAGGGGAAGAGGTTATCAGGTGGCCTTTAATTTTTCTTTCACAGTGGCCTTCTTTGGAACTCACACCTTCTAAAGTGCACACAGTTGATCTCTACATTGCCCACATCATCAGAAGGGATTCAGGTCCATCCATGATGATGAGGTTATTTCCCTTATTTCAAATTCACTGAGTACAATGCCCCGTAGTATCTCACCCCAATCCGTATCTCAAACGACCCCAGACCCAAAGTTCCAGACCACCAAAAAGATAAGGAAAAAGGATAAAAGGACTGCTGCCAGTGATAAGAAACCCAGCTCTAGAGACTCCAGCTCTCCAGATTCTCGGTGACATATCTGGTGACATGTGCCTGACATACAACATACAAGGTGATACGTGCGAGAACTCATGACCTCCTCAAAAAAAATCAAATCCACCAAAACCACTAGAGCAAGCGACTTAAACCTTTAGCAGGGCGTGCTGGAGGGTGCTGGAGGGAGAGGAAGAGACTCCTCCAGAGACTCCTATGCTGTGGAATGAAACCGGTCCATGCATGGCAGAGCACGCTGACTCTGTCTTCAGCAGAAATCTAATGGTGTGGATGAGAGTGGTAGGGTTTACCGGGAATCATCTCTCTGGCTGCTGGACAGAGGAGGCACAACAAACTAATGGGCACAGTATTTTTTTATAAAGGGTGGCGAAAAGCCATAATTTGGGCTAGGCTTATAAATGCCTTAGGGCAGATAGCCTAGTATAAACCTATGAACCTATGAACCTATTTTCAATGTCTGCAGATTGAGGTATGGGGGTTGGTGGGCTTGCATTGCTGCAGCAGAGACTGCAATTAGCTGATCTTTTCTAGGGAGGTATTGTAGTGATTATGGTATGCAAGTTAATGTTACAGAGAAGATAGAGTAAGAAAATTCATGTCTATGTGCTAGGTGTAGTGGGAGTTGCATGCAGAAAAAACAAGAGATACAGCAGTCCGTTTGTATTAAGACAAGAGACAACATTATGAGCCACTTAATAAACAATGGTGGTGAGTCATGGCCTTTGCAGCCTTATAGAGCGGTCATATCTTGAGGTTGTGGGTATTGCATTTTCTTATTTTTCAGGAAAAGTAAATTTGTGCTGGTAAAGAATAGCTGTGCTTTTTAGGATACAGTTTTGGGCATGGATGCACTATGAAAACATTGAAGTTAGATTGTTGGCAAACATTCTGACTGAGGGAATCTTCCCAAATACACATCCACTGAAAGTTTATGAAGATCACTAAAACTTTTTTTATTTTGCATCTCCATGGGAGGGACTTCCTCCCACTTCCCCTTTTACTTCTGTATACTAATTCCATAGTCACAACATCAAGGAAATGAGAAAACAATTAAGGATGAAGCGTGACAACTACAGCCTTGCATAGAGCTAAAACAATATTAAATTATTCTGTGAGGTGCTTCTTTGGAGAATCTGCCTTGTATGCTGTATCTGCAAGGGATCTGCATTGAAATAGACATAAATCTCCCTGTTAAGCATACAGCTGTACTGCATTATTGCAGAAAGACATTTGTAATTTGGTGGCATTTAGTTGCTGGTTTATTTTGAGCTGTGCGTGTATTAGGGTTACAGGCCGTGCTATGGCTTTCTGTCTTGTATAAGAGAACAGTCTACAGTGTTTTTTCTTTTCAGTAGTCCAACATGGGAGCTGTCATGCCAATCACAAGACTATTAGCTGACATTTATTTATTTATTTCCAGTTTGATGACCGGGGAAGTCCACTGGGCTCAGGAAGCCCGTTTTCAGTGGAAGCCCTGGGAGAAAAGATCCACATTGCATAGTTTAGTTACAGATACAGTCATAGTAAAGAAGACATATATTTACAATTACATTTCATGTTAGAGAACAGGAATAATTCTTTGGTTACATAGTATCTAAATATTTAAGATGGCAGTAGTGACTTAATTGAAAGTGAGAGTAATGACTTAGTTGAAAAAGAGAAAAGGGTGGAATGTGCTTTTTACAATATGTACATTTACGTTAGGTTAGCTTGTACTCAGAGTTAGGAGTTTAGTCATTCAGGATAGAGTGGGGTGATTAATAGGCTAGGTGGGGAAAGTGCAGTTGCATTTCCTATTAGAGGAAATGTAGGAATGTAGCTGAGTTTTAAAGTTCTCAAAGTTTTCACAAGTCCTTAGTGAGGAAGGAAGAGAATTTCATTTTTTAGCTAAGGAAAAGGATAATAGAAGCTGACTAGCAGGACGGTTGGGTTTGCGGACCATGATTAGGTTTTGGTGAGTGGATCTTAGAGTTCTATGTGGGGTATATGGTTGTAGGATGTTGGTTAGCGCAGGGCATTTAGTAGGTTGAAAAATTAGTGTGTGGGCTGTAGTGATTTGGAGATGGTCTAGATGGTTGGTGAGTTCAAGCCAAATTAACAAATGAAGGGCAGTGCAGTGATGGGAGGAGTATTTGGCTTTGGTGGCAAATTTAGAAATTTTATTATAACAGACTTCCAATTTGGAGGTGAGAGAGGCAGATATGTCTGTTAGTAGAGGAGCGCCATACATTAGTGAGGGGAGTAGATGGGTAGTGGCGAGAGGTTGTCTGGTGGATGGAGAGAGAAAGTGGATGTTTATAGCATGCCAAGTTTTATATGAGTTTTCTTAATGTTTTGCTGGATGTGAGTATCAAATTTTAGGTGTTCATCAGTAGTAACCCCAAGTAGTTTAGCAAAGGAACAACCTCTGTAGTAGAGTTGTTATGGCTAATAATTTTGAATGAGTTTTTATCAAGAGGGAAAGCTTTTGAAGGAGAGAATAATAGTATTTTGGATTTGTTGGCATTTAGAGAGAGGTAGTTTTGGAGAATCCAGTTCTCAGTGATGGAGAAGGCAGTTTGGGTCACTGTTTGGAGCTGCGAGAGGTTAGAGGGGGAGCAGACTAAAGTTGAGTCAATTGCGTATTGTACAATTTTGGAGTTGGGTATGGCTGTGTGGGAATCATTAATAAAGATGTTGAAAAGCATTTGACCAAGTGTGGATCCCTGGGGTACCCCAGTGGGGGTAGGAAGGAAGGTTGAGGTGCCTTTTCCCCATTTCACAGCTTGAGATCTGTCAGAGAGGTAGCTTGAAAACCAGGATAAGGTATTCTGGGAGAGATTAAGGTTAGAATGATGATTCAGGAGATAGGTGTGGGAGATGGTATCGAATGCCTTGGACAGATCTAGTAGAACTGTTGATACTATTTTTCCAGAGTTCACGGGTAAGATTTATTGTGTCTAAGGGGAGAAGGGCAGTGATAGTACTATGGCCATGTCAGAAGCCGTGTTGGGTTGGATTGGTTAGTTGGTGATTAGTTAGGAATGGCATAAGCTGAAAGTGGATGCATTTTTCCAGAAGTTTTGAGATTGGGGAGAAGATAGCTATGGTGCGGTAGTTAGAGATGCTATTGTTTTTGCCTCCTTTATGGAGAGGTAGAATAAAGGCTGCACCCAACAATTTGGGCACATAAGATTTCTGTATGGATCTATTGATCAAGATGCTAATGGGGAGAGCAATTCCATCTGCAGGGATTTTTTTTAGGAAGGAAGATGGGATATTGTCAGGGGCATTGGAGCATGGTTTTAATTTAGAGAGTAATTTTATGTAGGAGGTTGAGATGGGTTTAATTTCAAATATTGGAGGAGGATTGGGGGTAGTGGGTGGGGTAGGAGCTGAGGAAGATTGGAATAGTTGAGGGGAAGGGTTGTTGTTAGGGAAGGTCTTGGTCAGTTCGGCTATGGAGTTATTAAAGGAGTAAAATAGAGAGAGGCTATTTCATGATCACATTTCCTGGTATCAGGGCATGGGTTGTTTTTGGTACCTGGTTTGGGAAATGAGTTAATGGAATTCCAGAAATGTTTGGGGTTTTTTGATTGGTTAGACTGGGAGTTTGATATAGTAGGAGTTTTTGTCTCGGATTTATTTTTTAACAAGGTTGCAGAGTTGTTTTATATTTAAGAAGAGTTTCTGGCTGCTTGTTTTGATGGTATGTTTTCCAGGACTTATCTCTTTGTTGCATATGTTTTTTAGTATCTTTGGTTAGCCATGGGGTAATTACAGGTCATTGTTTTTTATTCTTTTTGTTCTTGGTGGAGCTAGGGAGTTGAGGGCAGTTAAGAAGGTTGAGTTGAAAAATTCTACAGCATTGTCTAGGGGAAGAGTTTTTAAAGGGTTCCAGAAAGTTGTGGGGTTGAAGTTTGTAAGGTTGTGTGAATATATTGGTGTAGGTGAGGAGAGGAGTGGGTTGCTTGGTGGATGAAAGCTGGCAGGTGGTCCCCTATAGAGTCAGGTAGGATGCCCGAGTTTAAGACTTTGAGGATAGGAGACTAGGATCCAGTCTAGTGTGGTACCTGGGGGGTTTGTTTTGTTGGGTCTAGTAATGGAGTTAGTTAGTTTGGTAAAGTTAAATAGATTGATGGATATGGTGGGATTAGAGCTGTTGATTTTATTCCAATCAATGTTTACATCGCCAAGTACTAAGGTTTCTAGCTTAATATTGGTTGAAGTCCATAGGAGAATTTCTTCAAGTGTTGTGGTGGTATTACCAGGGGGGATGTAGTTATTCATTTTTAGCAGGCCTATTACTAGTTCTGCATTATTGAATGGAGGGATAGGATTGGAGTAGCGAGTGATGGATAGTAGATTAGAGTAGATTAAGGCTATCCCATCCCCTTTTCTATTTAAGTGGTCATGTTTGGGGGGCTTGGAATCCAGGAAGGAGGATTTCAGAGTCATATATATGGGGTTTTAGCCAGGTTTCTGAAATGGCTACAGTGTTGGGTAGGTTGTAGTTTAGCCATGCATGAAAGTGGGCTACTTTATTTCTTAGACTCTGGGCATTGATGGTGAAGAATTTGAGGTATTTATGGTTGGTTGTATTGCTTGTGACAGGGAGACTGGAACTAGAGGAAGTATTTGGTCCAGGGTTTGGGTGTATGTCCCCTGCTAAGCAGAGGTAGTTGAGGAAAGGTAGTACTATTTTTAATTTGGTCTTTAATTGTTGTGGAGAGAAAAGTATTAGTTTAGCTATCTGGTATTTTATTGAAGGGGGAAATATTGTTATTCTGAAGTAGTAGAGTGGGTTGGGTTGAACTAAAGAGGTAGTAGAGTGGGTTGGGTTGAACTAAAGAGGTGGATATGTTGTGGAAGTGCGTTTTAGTGGGATGAGAAAGGAGGTTGGGCATAGGGTGTAGGACAGGAAGGGGGGGGTTGGTTGTAGGAGGTCGTATGGTGTAAAGGGACTCAGAATAATATGCTGATGGATGGGATGAGAAGCGTTTGAGGTACAAGACATGGCATGGTAGAGGAGTGTATGTGTATATTAGCAGTATATAAAGAGTTAGGCAGATTGTACATGTGTATAGTAGGAGTAGAAGTAGATGTATAGAGACTTTGATGGGAGGGGTTGGAGCGGTTGTGATTGGCAGGTGGAGGTAGAAAGGGGTTAAAGTGTGGAGATGATTGGTTGGGTGAGAGAGGGAGGGGTTAGGCGTTGAAATAAAAATAGGATTAGTGGAGGCGGGTCGGAATTGGGGGCAGGGTAGGGGAGTGGAGTGAGCCCTGAGGGCAAACGGGAACGGGAAGAGCTGGTGAGAAGGTGGCTGGCGAAAACCAGCTGTAGCTGAAATGTGTTAGCTTAGAGGAAGTACAGGAACAGCACAAGTGAGAAGGGTAGTTTGCACTCAGAGGGTTGAATGCAACATGAACAACTGTAGGGAGAAAAGCTGAACAAAACAAAAAGTTGAGCAGGGGAGGAGGAAATACACACAGAGGGCTTTAGCAGAGTGAAAACAGGGAAAGTAGGGAAGAGAGGCAGCAGAGGCTTAACAAAACAACGTATCTAGAGCAGTATGTCAACTTACTATTCCAACTAATAATACAGATAGAAGGGTTACTAAAAAAAAAAAAACAGTCATAGCACTTGTTGAAAATATAACAAATGCAGGCTACTATTCCAACTAACAGTACAGATAACAGGGTTACTTTAAAAAAAAAAACAATCTTAGCTACTGTTGTAAATGTAGAATATATGCAGGCTGTTACTGAGGTTACAACATAAATTACACAGAGAAAATGCAGGTTGTGTATTGCTTATAATCCCTAACGCAAACAGAAAGTGACTTTAAACTCTTTGAATGATGAGTTTAGGAGTATACAGACGAAGAAAAACAATATCAGTTGTATTTGCTTCAATACATATAAGCAATTAACAGACTCTGTGTACGTTTCTAATCAAAGCTGCTCCTATTAATGCAAGTAACTATTGGGTATACACAGTATCTTAAGACTGTGTACAAAGACTGAAAACCAAATCTTTAGCAGATAATCATCGTGTTTCACTGTTGCAGTCCTAACCAATGGGTTATCTGGCTCCCGGTAGCCCTTGATTGGCCAGAATATCAAAGGTAAGTAAAAATGATATCGGCTGTCGGTTGTAAAGGACGTCAGGGAGTCCGATACAAAAGGAGACAGCCGACGTCACTTCCTCGGTCTTCCTTGCAGCGGACACCGAAGCAGAAGCATTTCTTGCATGAGTGCCGGTCGGCAGTTTACCTTTTTTGTTTCCAACTACAATGTTGAAGTCAACTACAGCTAAGTACCCCGTTGGGGATCCTCTTTTCTTGCCTTAACGAATATCAGAAAAGGTTAATAATTGTTTTACCTGTGGAAAGCAGATTCCCCATAGAGATTTTCATTACAATTGTATTATTTGTTTAGGCTTTGACCACGTTCCTAATTGTGATCTCTGTGCTTCCTTTAATCCGCGTACTATTCGTCATCGGGCTAAGCTTTTAGCTAAACATTTTGGAGTTTGGCTTAAGTTTGTCGGCATGGCATCTGCTGGTCTTCAGGCTTCGGATATCCCCTAGAAACATAAGGATAAGGACCGCGACAGGCTTCCGAAGGTCAAGTCCTCGGATGATGTTAAGTTGGTAGTCAGTCATGTGGTAACCAGTGAGGCGCCTTTGCAGCCCCTGCAGTCCCCAGATTTTCAACCGCAGGCCTCGGTTGAGACCATTTCAGAGGCCCCCAGGCCTCCGGCTTCCATTTTGCTTTCTGACCTTCCACCTATTGCCTCTTCAGCTGGATCCGGACCTGCTAAGCTGACTCCGGTGTCCGAGGCCTCCGTTCTTCGTTCAGACAGCAAGCTCATACCGACGACTTCAGCTGCACCTTCGGCAGTTGCCAGGCCTCCCGAGTCCTTCAGACTTGCAGGTAAATCTTCCAGTCGTAAGCCTGTGAAGAAACAGCTCCAGTTTCCTCTCGTTCCCCTCATTCTCAAATGGTTAAAATGGCTGATGACCTTTTGACTCTTCTTAGGGTTTCACAGCCTCCTCCTTCAAAAAGAGGTAGGGATGTCTCTCCTGAGGCTTTGTCTTATTCAGGTTCTGATACTTCTAGCATTTCTGTTGGTGAAGAGGAAGTTTCTCAGGCTTTCTCTCCTTTTGGGGATTCAGACGCAGAGGAGTCCTACCCTTCTGCTTCTCCTCCAGAGGATTTCTTTTTTGGTGATACTTTAAATACTCTCAGGGAGCATTTTAAATGGGAAAGTCAGGATTATCCCCTTTCTAAGAAAAGGATTAGGGAGTTTTTGGATGTGCCTCAGCATAAGCCTTTGGCTATTCCTCCTGTGTTGGAGGTGGTTGATGATGTTTTTTTGGAAAATTCCTTGACTCCAAGTTCGGATCCTCCTGCTCCCAGGAAACCTGACAGGTACTGTAAAGTCCCTGATTCTCATATCTTTGTTTTCAGGAATCCGTTGGCTGATCCAGAGGTTATTACTCAAGGCCCTAAAGGAGTTAAGGCCACTGTTACTAAAAATCCTGTTCGTTCTGACAGGGAATCTAGGAACCTAGATAGGTGGGGTAAAAAGGTTTATACCTCTGCCACTCTTGTTGTTAGGTCTACTAATTGTCTTTTTCATATGCTGAAGTACCAGAAGCACACCTTGGAAGCTATTAAGTCTAGGATAGCAAGTGTACCTCTGTTGGTGGAGAGTAAGGATATGCAGGTTTTGCTGAATTCTGCCAGTGTTGTCAATAAACATTCATTACATTGTGGTTTTCACATTCTAGAAGCCTCCTGTAGGGCTACAGCTACTGGCTCTGTTATTAGTAGGCACGCTTGGCTCAGGGAGCAGCCCCTACCAGAGCCTGTTAAGGCTAAGCTTTTAGATGTACCTTTGCATAAGGACAGTCCTTTTTGGCAGCAAAGCAGAGGAAGTGCTCAAGAAGATGGAAGACAAGGCCAAGTCTATGCAGACAGTTAGACTTTCTAAAGTTCAGCCTCCTAGCTTTAGCAGGAATTACCCTTCTTAAGAGTTGGACGTTGGCTAATACTAGCAGACAAAACCGTTCTAGGACTACAGGTTACAAATCTTCTAGGGGACTGGTGGCTACCCCTCAAAGATCTAAGCGTTGGCAGCTTCCTCTTCCAAGGCAGGAAGTTCTAAGCCTGCATCTTAATCTAAACATTCTCAGTGACTCTTCCAACTTCTGCCTGTTCTTGCCTGCCCGGAGAGTCCTTTAGGGGGAAGGTTGGTTCTTTTTCCAAATGTGTGGGCCACCATCACGGATGACAAATGGGTACTCAGAACTGTATCCCTAGGACACAAGTTTTCTTTCCAAACCTTTCCAGTACCCAAAGGATTCACGGACGCTCCTCCAAACCAAAGGGCAGAAGTAGAAAAGCAAATTTTGTCTCTGTTACATCTGGGAGCAATAGAATCCATTCCTGCTCAGCAGGTAGGCCAGGGTTTCTATTCCAGACTTTTCCTAGTTCCAAAAAAAGAAGGCACCTGGCGTCCTATCCTAGGTCTATCCATCCTGAACTCTTTCTTGATAATTCCAAAGTTCAAAATGTTCACTCTGCATCAGTTGCTGCCAGTGCTAGAAAAGGATTCCTGGCTGGTAACGTTGGATCTCAAAGAAGCTTATCTGCACATCCCTATCAGGGAAAGTTGCAGGCAATACCTTCGTTTCAGGATGGGCAAGCAACATTATCAATTCTCTGTGCTGCCCTTTGGCTTATCTACTGCTCCCAGAGTTTTCACAAAGTGCCTGGCTCCAGTCATTTCTTTTTGCAGGCAGAAGAAAATTCAGATTTGTCCATACTTGGACAACTGTCTAATTCAAGCAAATTCTCAGGAACAGCTGTTAAAGGTTCTAGAATTTGTAAAGACTCTTCTCTCTTCCCTGGGTTACACTCTCAACAAGGAAAAATCAAAAATGGTGTCATCCAGAGAGATAACATTCCTGGGAACGAGTCTGAACACAGCCGCCAGATGATATATCTCACCCAGGAGAAGCAGACAACTCTTAGTTTACTTCAAGGATTTGGCAAGCCTGTCCCAGCTCCCTGCAAGCTCTGTGATTGATGGCCTCTTGCATTCTCATGATTCCATATGCAAGACTGCATATGAGGAAATTGCAATGGTACCTCAAGAACATTTGGTATCAACACACACAGGACCTGGATGTGATTCCTCTGCTTCCATGTCTGCAGGCAGAGTTTCTGTGGTGGGCAACAGCCTGTCTACAGAACAAAGGCATGCCTTTTCTTCCACCCCTTGCCACTCAAGTTCTTACCACAGACGCATCGGACAACACCTGGGAAGCTCACCTGGATGGCATATGCATACAGGGAAGTTGGAATGCCCAGCACATGCACCTGCACATAAATCTAAAGGAGTTGATGGCAGTCCAGCAGGCTTTACTAGCTTTCAAGCATCGTCTTTCTCCAGGGACCCTGCTTGTCAGGACAGACAACACCACTGTCATGTGGTACATCAACAAGCAAGGAGGGACTTATTCTTACCTCCTGTGCAGACAGAGCATGAGTCTTTGGTCCATAGCAGCATCCCTGGCCCTGCATCTCCTACCTCAAGTTTCTTCCAGGAAGGCTCAATGTTTTGGCAGACCAGTTGAGCAGACAGGCCCTGGATCTTTGAGTGGCAGCTGAACAGAGAAGTTTTTTCCAGCATCATTCAACATCGGGCACTCCTCAAGTGGATCTTTTCTCCACTCCAGCCGTCTTTTACCTCTTTTTTGCACCAGACAGCATCACAGCAGAGCCTGGAAAGTGGATGTTCTGCCCTTCTCTTGGATGCTGCTGTAAGTTTATGCCTTCCCTCCTCTTCTTCCCAGGGTATTATTGAAGATCAGGGATGAACGACCAAGGACTATTCTCATAGCTGTGGACTGGCCCAGAGAGCATTGGTATCCACTGCTTCGCAGTCTCTCCCAATTTTTTCCTTGGCATCTTCCTCTGAAGCCAGATCTTTTGGTTCAGGAAGGGGGAAACCTTCTACATCCTCATCTTCAGTCTCTCCTTTTGGCAGCATTGCTCATTGTATTACTCCATCCTTTTTTTCTTCCCTTTCCCAGCAGGTGGTTGATGTGCTGAGGGATGCCAGGAGGCCTAGCACTAGTAAGTCTTATGCTGGCAAATGGGAAAGATTCTCCCACTGGATGCAGGCTAGAGGGGAATCTTCTTCTCAGCCTACCCTTCCTCTGATCCTGGAATACCTGGCTGATTTGCTTCAAGGTGTTCTTTCTTTTTCCTCTATCAAGATCCATGCTTCAGCCATTTCTGCTCATTGTTATTTTGAACAACCCATTTTCTCTCATCCCCTTATGAAAATGTTTCTCAGAGGTGCTTGCAACTTAAGACCTCCCAGAAGGGTGCCTACTCCAGCCTGGGATCTTAATTTTGTTCTAGAGAAACTCACTCTTCCTCCTTTTGAGCCAGCTGCCACTGCAGATTTAAAGTTTCTCTTGTGGCAGACTGCCTTCCTCTTGGCTATAACTTCAGCAAGGAGGGTTTTGGTGCTGCATGCTTTGATGGCTGTGGAGCCTTTTCTTATTTTCCATGCAGATAGGGGGTCTCTGAGAACCAATCCCTCCTTTATGCCTAAGGTGGTTTCTAGCCTGATTCTCTTAATCAGTCCATCACTTTCTTACCTTCTTTCCTAATTCTCGAAATAGAGGTGAAAGAATCCTACATTCTTTTGATGTGCATAGACATTTTACCTGGACAGGACTAAAGACCTTCGGAAATCAGCACAGTTATTGGTCAGTTTTGCCACTGGGGCCCATGGCAAGGCTATTTGTAAGCAAGCCATTTCTAAATGGATTGCACATTGTATTCATTTTTGTTATTCCTTTCATGGCAAGGTTCCTCCTCAAGGGGTTAGGACCCACTCAACTAGAGCAGCTCCCACTTCTGCAGCCTTTTTAAGAGATGTCCCTACTAAAAACATTTTGGAGGCTGCCGCATGGTCTTCTGTTCACACTTTCACAAAGCATTATAATTTGCCTTTGTTTTCAAGAGCCAGGGCAGGGTTTGTCACTGCTGTTCTTTCTGCAGGGCATTATCTCCAATCCTGGATTCTGTTGGTTCCTCCTCCCTTTTCTCTGGGTTTTGGTAATCAACCCATTGGTTAGGACTGCAAGAGTGAATACACTCGAACATCTACATTTATGGTAAGTGTACACAACTGTACTTTTCGCACTACATTTTCTTTGAATTCACTCTAGATGATGCAGGTTAAATTCCATATAAACTGTGCATTACAATTAAGACATATGAAGGCAGGCAACAGGCTTTCTGAGTAGTTTTAAGTATCACGTACACTACAACTCAGTAAACCAATTTTCTTAGTTAAACTAAGGAGCCAAGGTAGGTCAGCAAACACTATGAAGGACTTAACAGTTGGCCACAGTAGTACTTACAGACTGCACTATGGCCATATAGTACTAAATACACAATCTGGGTTCTTTTTCAAGGGCATTGCATTAGTGTGTATTCAGAGCATTGATAAAACCGCTCTGTAACCCATTCGCACAGTTGTCCTATTTCATAGTCAAACAGCAAACAATGTATAGCAGAGTCTATACAGAGCTTACAATCAACTCCATGTGGTAGCAAGCCTGAATGTTGTGCAGCACTTACCGAGCGAAGCCAGCAGCCTATGGCGGGACTGATCAGAGTGGGTCACAGGGATTATTTAAAAATGGCGCCATGGGTAGCAGCGTCACTATATAGACTAGGGGCAGGAAGGAAAGGAGGAAGAAGGGGTGGGGCGGATCGATTGTAGAAGAGAGTGGGTGGTAACAGGAAGGGAAGGTCATACTGAGAAGGAGGGATAGGAGTTGAGTGAGCTAGTGAGAAGGTGGCTGGCGAAAACCAATCAGCCAGCTGTAGCTGAAATGTGGGAGCTTAGAAGGAAGTACAGGAACAGCAGAGGTGAGTCTAGGCTGAGGAGTGTGGGGAGAGAAAGGAAATAAAACAATTCTCTAGTCAAAGCAGGCCAGCAGGGTAAGTATCGTAAGATAGTGGGGGACTGCGTGGGAGAAAACAGAATATATTAAAAAGTAACCTTTAAACGATGTGGTTAAGCAGTGCCACCTTGGCGGCACATATGAATTATAGCTTAGTGGGTAAAAAGGGAATTCAGGGAAAATGAAAAGAACCACTGTAGGCTGTTTAAGCTATTCTGATTGCATGCAGGGAAAAAAATGTATGATTCCTTATTTGTGGTTAGTGTTGGATGGGAAGAATTTGTGTTCCTCAAAAACAGTAGCTGAAGGAAATTTGTAGAAATACTGTGGAGACTGCTGCATATTGCCTTGCACATTGCAACATGAGTGCTTGGCTAGTTTATAGTGTACGATTTGAACATTTGTAAATGCAGTGTGTATTTTAGACCAGCAGTATGGGCTACAAGAAATTATAGATAATATATTATGGGTACAGGGGAAGGTTAGATAATTATGCCTGTTAGGTGGGTACGGGGGGGGGGGTTAGATAATTACGTCCGTTAGTGATATTGGGAGTTTTTGTACTGTGCATTTTAAAACACTGATATTTTACTTTAGTGATGAGAGAGAAGAGTGCATTATCATTGAGAAAAATGTCTGCTGATTTTGTTCATGATAAATATAACATATAGCAAGCTGTACAGTTTTGGATTATTCAAGAGTTCTGTATCTTGGCAGGCACATTTTTATTGCAACATGCTATACTAGCAGTTAGATTATGAACGTTTATTGATTTTTGTTCCTTATGTGTACTGACTTCATCCATGTGTGGCAAATCCATGTCCGCTGTTAATTTGTGCAACAGCACTAGTTGCTTTTTTAAATCTTTTGTCCAATGCAGATGTTTGCAACTGCAGATGCTTCTTTAGACTTCAACTCATTACCTCCGAGTGACGCCTCCAGGTGCATCTGTAGTTAACTCCTACTGTCGTCTATAGGCATCAAATATTGCGTGTTCACATTTGCATCAATAATTCCAAAACCATGCTATGTACAATGTTTTAAAATACATCATCTTAAAGCTTACACAGTGGCAAACTCAACTGTGTTAATATTTGACCTCTGTCTAGTGCAGGTAATTTTCACATTTTTCTAAATGTGTCAAAAACCAAGTAAGGCAGACAGAACACCTTAGCCTGATATGAAAGCTCTCAGCTAGATGAATAAAATGTTGCTGACAGTATATGTGTAAGTTTAGTGGTTGCTGAGATATTGTAAGTTGTTTACAAAATATTACAAATGTAATAGTTACTGTGTTAACTGTGACTTTTAAAATTCAGTTTAAGACCTAGAAAGTAAAGAATACTAACACACTAAAAATAATTTGTGCTGAAGGGTTTGCCATTTATACTTCTTTCATAACCCCTATGGTTTCAGAGGTATGAACATTTGATGATCTTCGTGTTTCACTGTTGCAATCATCACATTTGGGTTATCCTGCCAGGGGTAGCCCTCAGTCTGCCCGAATACTACAGGCTTAGTATTTCTGTCAGTTGCTGTTGCTGTAGGTCAGGTCGTCAGTGGTATAAAATCAGGCAGCCGATGCCATTACATCAGTCTTTCTTGCCGAGGAGCCTGAAGCAGAAGCAGTTCGCACGAGAGCCGGTTGGCCCCTACCTGAGTTTTTGTTTCCAAATTGAATTTGAAGTCTTCTAAAGCTAAGTACCCCATTGGGGATCCTTTTTTCTTGCTCTAACCAAGTTAACAAGAAAAAGTTAACAATTGTCTCGCTTGTGGAAAGCAAATACCACACCGAGACTTCCATTCTTACTGCGTCACCTGTTTAGGCCCAGACCACGACATCCCTCGCTGTCGCTTTTGTGCTTTGTTAAACGCCAGAACTATATGTTGTCGGGCCCTTATTGTAGCTAGATATTTTCGCTCTCAGTCCTCGAATTCTGATATGGTTTCATAAGCCATCCAACTACCGATTTTCCGAAAAAACATAAGGATAAAGACAAAGACAGACAGTACAGGTCCAAAACTGCCAACGACGCTTCCGCTAAGCCAGTCGTCAATTCTCCGGTTCTCAGTGAGGCGCTTTCCCAGCACCTGATGCCTGCTTCTGTGGATTTGCAGGCCGCTACCGAGACCCTTCCGGAGTCTGGTATGCCTCAAGTCTCTTTGAATAAGGATCCTGCGGATGTCTCTACCTTGGATGGGTCCGGAGCCGCTGAGAAGGCACCGGCTTCTGAGGAAGTACTTCGCACTACCGATACTTGGCACAGACTGACGACTTATTTTGCTTCTTCAGGTCTTTCTAAAACTACAGAGTTTTTAAGGCCCAGGGTACGAACTATGCCCAAAAAAATAACGACCCAAGCTCAGTCACCTGCTTCCTTGCCTCAATCTCAAATGCTTAAAGTGGCAGAAGACCTTATTATGCTTATTAGGGGAAGCCAGGCTACCCCTTCCAAAAGAAAGAGACTTGTCCCCAGTATCTTTATTTGAACAGGAGTCCGATGACTCTGATGCTTCTGAATATTAAGACATGCAATCCCTCTCTGCTTATGAGAATTGTGATGCAGTGGAATCCATTCCTTCTGCCTCTCCACCCGAGGATTTTTCATTTGGGGAAACCCTTCATACTTTAAGGGAGCATTTCCAATGGGAATGTCAAGACTATCTTCAGTCAAAAAAGAGACTTGGGGAATTCTTAGATTTACCACAGGACAGACCTTTGGCCATTCCTTCTGTCCTGGATGTTGTGGATGATGTTTTTATGGAATCTAGTTTGACTCCCGACACCCTTGCTCCTGCTCCCAGAAACCTGACTGGTACTACAGAGTCCCTGACTCTCACAAATTTCTTTTCAAAAATCCTACTGCTGACCTAGAGGTTATTTCTCAAGGACCTAAAGTAGACGTGTCCAACCTGCGGCCCTCAGAGCTCTTCCATGCGGCCCTCAACCTCTAACTGCAACATTGACATATGCATGCCCCAAAAACACGTTTTTTATTTGGTGTTTTTCACTCCTGTGACCTGTAATGCTAATGTCGGTGTGTGCATGCGCCAAAGCACCTTTCTAGTTTTGTTTTTGAGCCAAAAAAGGGTCAGTGTGTTTACGCCATTATTTTGCACTGAACAATCAGTGTGTGTGTGTGTTCTCGCTGAAGAGGGACTCATTTATGGATTTGCTGCTGTTGCCTTTGAAAGGGACAGCAATTACCTGTGTTAATAGGTAAGTACGGAGTGAGTGAGTGCATGCATGAAAGCAGAATTGTGTGCGTGAAAGTAGAAGAGTATGTGTGTATATGTGTGCATGACAGACAGAGATGCATGCACAAAGAGGCTAACAATGATCAGTCTACCTACTGAACACAAACAAGTTAGCTCACAAATACTTAATACATTAAGAGTACACTTTCATTAAATTGCGGCTTTCCTGACAGGGAGAGTGTTGTATTGAACATGAACTCATACCTCTTAACTGTATGGATTTTCAAAAAATGTCTGGATTTTTGCCTCATCTTCCAGTTTGTGTCTTTTGCTTAGGAAATAAAAGTAGTTATCCAAGGTAATGCAGTTCCAGGGAGTAAGAATGAGACAGCAGCCTAGGGTTAATGGGTCAGTAGTGGACTGACTATGTGGGACTGTAGTATATAAAGATGTATTGTTTTTTCAGACAAACAAAAAAGCACCTAGTACTGTTTTTTCATTGGTGGGTTCTAAGCAGTGGTAGATTGGACAACAGTAAGCATAGCTTTGGCGGATCATCAATATTGGCAAATCAAGTGGGCACAATGTCATTTTTTAAATGTTGGGGATTTTAGTGTGAATGTGTGTGCTTATGTGTTGGGAGTGCTGCAACAGTAGACGATTATTAAAGACAGAGATTTACGGACTGTGGAGAATGTTTCTTTGTTTCAAAACCTAATACTTGGGTACGCATGCCAGAAGTAGATTTTTTAAGACATAGCTTCTTGCCATTTACAGTGGATGGATATTTACATTTAATGGACAATGTATTAGCGTGGTCCTGTGGGGTTCTGAAGGATGCCAAGTCTACCACTGCCAATGTCTTGTAAAGTGACCTGGAAATGGATATTGGGATGTTACTGAAAAAATATAGTAAGTGGGCTTAGAAATATAGTTTAATTAAACAAAGTGTACTTTCACTTTACAGGCCATAATTTAATTTCTTTCAGGTAGTCCAGATACTGGTAGATTGTATACCATTAGACTTAATTAGGGAGAACTGTCATTCTGGGGAAACAAGCAACCCTAGTTTCAGTGAAAGCTCCGTGGTTGCTTGCAGGTAGGAAGTTGCAGGATGTTGATGCAATGTGCTTTATTTATTATTTTTAATGCATTTGTCATCTCAAAGCGTGGTTTTCTTTGATGCAAAAGAAGGCAGGACTGAATGAGCCATATAATGTTTAACTGACAATAATGGGATAGAAAGATTATAAGTGATGTATAATGTTTGCAGCTACAGTTGTTTCAATGGTGCCTGTGATGCATAACTATTTTTGGGCCTGTGTCCCACTTTTATTTTTCACTTTGTCCAGATTTCGTGCTCTAAGGTTGAGAGGTATGGTTCCATACTAAATCAGAAGTTGTATTTACCTTAGAAGACTTTTCGGCATAATTATGAAAAACGGAGCCTTTTTAATATCTCTGCTTATTTCCAATATAAACTGCCATGTAACCTTGCAAATAACCTTCTTATTAAGCTACTTTACTTCTTTTGGAATTGACAGGTATGATTCATCTGTTCGGACATAAGCATAGACTGCTCATGTGACTTTGATTTGTTGTAGCAGTCTGTGGTTTACATAATCACAATAACTTTTCTGTGTTTCTGGGTATGTAATCAGTTTAACAGTTTTAAAGATGTTTTCCAAAAATAAATATATAATAAATAAATAATCCTCTCTACACTTTGAGCTATTGACAAAGTCTGGGAATTTGTTTTTATCAAAAGCGAAGGTCAGCATTACAGCTCAGTAAACTGTCAGTCTGTGAGTAACTTCTGCACAAATTAAAATGTCTGAATGTTAAATGGCTTTACATTGGAGGGAAGTTTATTTTTATTTTATTTTATTTTACATGTGTTTACCGGGAAAGTCCGACTGGACACAGGTCCATTTTCAGCGGAGGCCCGGGGAGAAAAGCTCCAAAAATAACACAAAACAATATAATACAATAAATGAGAGAGAGAGACCGCAAATTATGGATGTAGTACTCATACAATATGGCAGAGATTACATCTCGTAACAGTGAGAATCATTGAGGTACAGAATAAACTTAAAAACATTTTTTTTTACAGTTATAATTACAGCAAGGCAAATATCAATGATCATGGTTTTTAGGAGAAAGCTGTTTGTACATAGCTGAAGCTCTGAAACAATCTGTTGGCATGGATTAACCTGGGGATTGACACAAGTTATATGTTTACACCAGTGTCTAGCATTATAGTTTATGGTTTTCTTATTGATTTACTTTTTGCCAAGCAGTTGTTTGTTGATTTATTGATGGTCCTTTTGGTGGTTGGAAATTACATGGACGAATCCATCTCTGTTATGATTTTTTTTTTTTTAGATATTTTGACTTCCAGACAATTTCATTCAGTGAGTTGGTGTCATGTGATTACTGAGGTTGCCTATTTTACAAGTAGGGGCTTTTGTGTGTGTGAGAGAGAGATTTAATATGTATACTGAATATAATTTTGCAAATGGAATTCTTAGTTAAACATGCCCCTCTTCTTGGGCAACTAGACTTGAGTAACCAATATTAGATCTTAGCCATCCAGCTGGGAAAGGTTAGTATGTGGATTTTCCATCTGGTTTGATGAAGGCTATGCTACTTACCCAAGGACTACATTTATGGCTATCCATCCAGCCATCGTGTTGCTGAACTATATTGTTTGATACTGAGAGGAGCTTTTTACAGAAGTTGAAGGTTTTTGTGTCAAGATCCTGTCCATAAAAAGTGGCTTGTTTATGTTGCAGTGAAGGCTGTCGTCTTTGCAGTGAGCGTTTTAAGTATAACCAGTATTTCTGAGGTAGAGGACGTCTCTTAAGGCAGGATCTTTCTTAGCCTGGAAAGCAAGCCAATGATGAAATTTATAGGGGCCAGTGAGAGACAGAGGAAAGTAAGAAGCTTTTTAGTCTGTTTGGATAACTAAGTGAACTTAGTCCTTTGACCTTTTTTGTCAGAAATGGTTGTAGTCTTTCTTTTGGCAGGGTGTTTTGCTGAGGCACATGCCAAAAGGGGCATTGCACTCAATAATGGCTCTTGTAAAGGAAGAATACAGGAATGTTATGACCTCCTTGTCCCTGGATGAGATACCCTTACTAATAAAGTGGGCCATGTAAAAAGCTATCCTTACAACGGAGACAACGTGGTGGTCAAAAGTCAGGTTTCTATCAACCTGGGTGCCCAAGTGCCATACGACTTATTGCGTGCTTACAACATTGTTATTAATGTGATAATTTGTGGGGACATCACTCTCCTCAAAGGGGATGATGATGCATTTTTTGGCATTTAGATTGAGGCCATATTTCTGGCACCAGTTATTTGTTTGGGTGAGACCCTCTTGTAGCTTATTCAGAATTGTTTTATTAAGTCAGTAATGTGAATTCTTTACTTTATTGCAAATTTGTTGGGTTATTTTTGTGGATTATAGTATTGTAGGACTGCTGATGTTGACATTTTATGTAGTTGGACTGCTGGAATGGTTTTCCCAGTGAGAAATGCTAGTGCTGTAGTGAATATCTATTTGTGTAAAAAAAATATATATATATTAACTAAGATGTTAGAGTTAACTGTTAGATTAGAGAATTAGAATTTTAAGGCAAATATTTATTACATTTATTCATTGTTCAAATGCACCTACAGCACAGCCAGGAGGTCGACTGTGGTCTTCCGGAGCAACGAAAGAGTTAACTATATGATATATTTTATATACGGCCCCAAGATCATTTCTGTTCACTCAATGCGGCCCCAGCAAGCCAAAAGGTTGGGTACTTGGCATAATGTAAGATTTAGCTGCTTTCTATCCAGGCACTAGATAATCTAGTGCCTGGATAGAAAGCAGCTAAATCTTACATTCTGCCAAGTAAATAACATGGGTATTTATGTTGGTCCTGTCCAGACACTCGATCTGATAGAATCCCTAGCAGGCCTTGAGTGGCCCAAGACAAAAAGCCTTTGAGAATGGAAACAGTGAAGGAAGCCCAAACGCTGGAGAGAATACATAAACTGCATTGTTTAGCAAATGTAAGCTAGTAGCACTAGCACAACTAGCATGTAGCACAACTTTTTTCTAGTGGTAAATTTCAGAGGAAGTCCGTAGACGTAGCTCTGACAGTCTGTGCCTTTGGTCTAGCTGGCCTGGATTTATTACTGGAGATGTAACAGAAGGTAATGCAGTTTGAAATCCATTAAGACAAAGTGACTTTAGCCACTTTGTTGACTTTTCCTTAGTACTTCAGAAGGAGATAAACTTACTCTTCCTTCCAGAACTATTTTGTTCTGTGAAAATGCAATCTGTGTGTACCTGAACAATGCAGCTGATGTTCACCTCTGTATGAATGGTTTGTAAAGAATACTGGATGATGACTTGACTGATTCATGTCTGACTGTGGTGCGATGCTGGGCATAAACTATGGGTTAATCCTCATCACCACTGTCTTTATGAAACAATAATGCAAGGGAATTTAAAGGATAAGGACTGGAGGGATGAAGCTCGTTTAGCAGAATTAACAATTACCAGGAAGAGTGTCTTCCATGACATGAATTAAATATCAGTGGAGACAGCAGGTGGAAAGAGGGCAGTGTATGTTTCACCAGAATGCAGTTCAAGTCCCATGGAGGAGTATGACAAGTTAAATGCAGTTTGGAGTAAAAAAAACAATTCTGTAAGAATGATTTACAAAATTTCTGCAAGGCTATGGATGAAGAGAAAAAACCTTGGTGATAACAGAATATTGTAGCTAGATGAAGTTTAAGAAAGCAATAATGCCTGACGGGGTGTGTGTCAATGTGTAATTAACATCTGCCTGGGGGTGTTATGAGGCACGAAGCATTAACATACACCCTGTTGGGTATTACTGCGCTTTGAGAATGGGCTATCTGTTAAATTGTTGTGTTTTACATACCTTTTTTTTTTTTTAAAGAACTATATTATTTTTTTTATATATATTTTTGATGTAAAATAGTTCCTTTGCCTAATGTTTTAAACTTTCTGTAATATATGCTATGGTGTTGGAGGAAGCATTTTCCATCAAAAATGTATAAAACTAATATAGTACTTAAAAAAAAAAAAAAAAAAAACAATTTTACAGACAGCCCATTCTCTCTCATACACACTCTTTCTGCTTTCACACACATATACACATGCAGTCTCCTCTAGTTTCATACTCGCATTCACTCATACATGCGTAACTCTCAACTTCTTAGCACAAAAAATCTAGCCAAAGCCAAAAATAATGATGGGGGTGGGGCAAAGCCCCAAATATAAGGACACATTTTAAATATCAGTTTATAAACACAGAAAGTTGCTAGAAGAAAAGCTCTTGTACTACGATGCCTTGTCTATAATTACATATTTATTATGTTCTAGTTTAATTATGCATGATACCTAATAGACATCTTGCATGTAATTAGTCTTTCTTGTACATGTAACTAACAAAATACTGACTGTACTTTACTTGTGCAACTTTTCTTCCGAGGCTTCCACTGAAAGTGGTCTTTTTGCTTAGTTGGACTTTCTTGGTAATCAAAATATAAATAAATAAATATGTAATGGAAAACAATATTTGATTCTAGAAAAGTTTCCTGTCAAACTATTCATATTTAGTGGAAAGAAATAATAAATCTCATTAAATAAAGGAAGTCAAGACTATCTAACAAAATATCTGCCTTCAAACCAGACTGAAATATGGACCTTGTTTCAATCTGCATTCGGTAATATGTGATAATACCCAAATAGGGCCTTAGACTGCAGCAAAGTACTACACTGGGAATTTTCAATATACTTACTGTATGCTACTTAAAATGTGACGTTAAAGTACTTTGATTCTTAATAAGTGAGATATTAACAGTAATACTCAAGTTAAAGATAGAAAAAAAATCTGTAGCCATAAAAAAGTATCAGAAAAAAATACTATTCTATACCTTGATATGAATATGGTAATTAAATATTAAGGAGCCACAAATTATACATTCTTTCTGATTTGAAGCAAAATGGCCATTATTAATATATTAAATAACAAAGACATGGCTATATTGTTTCTTATCAAGCATGAGAGCAACTTGACACAAATAGGAATTATATAGAGCATTTTTAAGGCCAAACAAAAATATCTGAAATGGTTCACAAAAGCATGATTTTTGTACTCAAATATATACATAAATGGAAGTTAAATAAATATGAATCATTTGAATGTTACTGATACACAAATGTGTTTACAAAACAGTGCTGGTAGAATTTATTACACTTCAATGTATGTTAAAATGGAGAATTCCAAATACAAATATCATTACAAAGGAAAATACAGCTGAAGTAGAACTGCTATTTAGTTGCTGGTGTCACTACTGAAACTCAGGTCACCTGACTTGTATTCAGGCCCTTCAACCTTTTACTCCACTGGCAGAGATACAAGACAGACCAAAGATGCATTAAACTAGCACCCTTTCTGGACTTCTAGTGGAAGATATCCTGGGCATCTTCAGATCATTCTGAATTACTTCCTGGCTACAACACACTCCCCAGAACCAATACTCCAGGTACAAACACACCCTGCATCAAGAGGCTAGCTTCTTTGACCAACAAAGTGCCAGCCCACCTGTTAGACACCACTTTAATACATGACATAGTGAATAATTACTGTAGGAAGCCTTTCTAGGCAATACAAAAATGTAGCTGTCTGTCTTAAAAGAAACTATTCTATTTGCAAAAATATTCTTTTTACAGCAGTTCCGCATCTTATTTTGTCAGATAAAAAGCTGTAACTGTCACAGTATGTTTCTTCTCTCTCTTGCTATTTTACATATATCATACACACACACACACACACACACACACACACGTGTGTGTATGTATGTATATATATATATATATATATATATATATATGTGTGTGTGTGTGTGTGTGTGTGTATACATGTATATTTGGGTCTGCTTTGATAGAAAACACATTTCACTGAAACTCATTTCACTGAAAATGAATTGCCTGAGCACAATTCACTGAAAGCTAACCACTGAAAACTCATTTGAGTGAAACTTATTTAGTCTTAACAGGTATATGCCTTGTTCCCCACTGTAGTACGATCCTGGAGTTGGTACATATAGTAAGGGGGTGGGGGTATGGGGGGCATAGCCCCCCACCTATTTTAAACGTTGTAAACCATAGACCTGGATTCTCACAAGTCAAATGAATAACTCTTTCCAGAAAATAATATATACCCAAACTATGTGGGGGCTGTGCCCCCACACCCCCCCCAACTATATACACTAACTCCAGGATCGCACTACAGCGGGGAACAGGGCATATACCTGTTTAGATGAAATGAGTTTTCAGTGCAGTGAGCTTTCAGGGAATTCATTTTCAGTGAAATGAGGCTTCGGCGAAATGAGTTTCAGTGAAATGCGTTTTCTATCACACAAAGTTCCATATATGCATATTTGGTAGTATGGCTATGGGTTTGAACTGGGAAGACTGAGTAGGATTTTTGGTGTTTGCAAAGATGCAGAGATTATAGATGTGCTGAAGGGGTTTCACAATGGAGTTACAGCAATAGAAAACAAACCATAACTGTAGGTTTCTGCACCGGTGAGCAGTAGCACAGCTAGGGTGAGGCAAAGGGTGGCTGCCCCAGGTGCAAAGTGTTATGGGGCAATATTGGCAGATCCTGACTGCACTTCAAGTGCAGGTAATGCATACTCTGTGAAAACTGAGTTCTACAGTACAAATTGTAGAAAGTAGTTTGCTACAGTTTAAAAGAATAGAGTTCTTTGATTTTTTTTTTTTTTGCTCTTCACCTTTAAAAGTAGAACGAGCTTTTGTTTTCTTCTTAGGGGTGTATTTAAGTGAGTTTGGCCGATATTGCATGGCTGGGGTTTTATATTTAACAGCCTCCTCTGCAAGACTACAAAGAATGATAAAGTGCTCCCTGTTTGTGGGTGTCTGGCTAGCTTTTCTCCTTTATGGCAGGAATCTTACCTCAGCTTGAGGAGAGTTTTAAGTTTGTAGGTTAGTCACTGATGTTTGGCTTTGGATGATCCAAAGATTTTAGGGAAGCAGAAATCTTGCAGGTATGGTAGAAAACTGGTAAAAAGCTGCTTGTTTAGGATTAGTGGTGTTGAGGACACAACGCCAGTCAAAGGTTGAAAGAATAGATTTCAGGTTTGTGATGACATAACTGAATTTTGATTGGAAGGAGATGACCTGTACAGGCTCTTTGGGTGGTGGCAGAGTGTAGAGAAAGTGAGGGAATGAGAATGCTGAGGTTAGAGATAATGGTGGGATTGTTCGTAATTATGAAATCAGTTAAGGGATTTTAATATATTATATTTTTCCTTGCTTGTGGACTGGATAAACCTTGATATAAGTCAGTTAACAGAGCACAGTGTCCCAAAATTTATACGAAACCCATCAGTAACTGAACAGAACTACATCTACCTCCATGTTATTATACAAGTTGTCAGAGTGTATAGAATTAGTTGTGGACCCTGCCAGACCCTCAGTAACACTGATTAATGAGCAGAGTTGCACCATGTAAATCTATCCACACTCACAGAGAGGCAGCACCCCCCCCTCAAAAAAAAAATTTCCTATGACCTGTCTAACATATTGAAATGCAGCACATAGTAGCCAAGTCAACCAGTTTACTACTCTTCTCAAATATATGTATGTAAAAAAATCTGGACTACAAAAAAATGAACTTTCCCTGGGATGAGTCAGGTTTCTTCATCACACCAAGGATACACGACAACTTGCAGCTGCTCTCCCTACAGTCGACCCTTCCCTTGTTTGTAATAGTCAAGCATAAGTCCCAGAAACTCAGCAACACAACCCTCAAAACTGGCTACTGCTGCTGCTGAAATGTTTAAACAACTGTAGACTGCCACAGTGTCACATTTTGCTACTTATGGTACTATTAGGTATGCCATTTAACTCCAAATGTCATCCAATACAGAGTTCTTATCTTATCACAAAAAACATGAATGAGCCTATAGACAACTGCCCCCCCCCCAAAAAAAAAATCAGGTGTATACAGACTTCATCTACAGTTGCCCACATTACCTCAATTCCCCCCTCCTAATCAAAACTACACAGCCTAATCCAGTAACAGTAACATGCCTGCAGTATTCCTGTAAATATGTACACCCTCAACACTATATGCACTCTTGAATACATATGCTGCATTATGTCAAACAATAGCCCAAAGTCCATTTCATCTGTTATTGCCACTAAGATTAAGCAGGTAAGCTACAATAAGTCAGTGTAAAAATGCGTACAGCCATGAGCCCCCAAAATAGCTCAGTACATGAAATAAATTTCAGATAGGTAAAAAAGATAAATATGTTGCACTCTAATATTTGTTGCCATCCTTATTTTGCCTGAGTTTTGTTTGTTTGTCTTTCGGCTTTAGGGGTTGCCACAGCAGAACTCCGGTCCGCTAATGATTGGCAGCAGATTTTTATGAAACGCCTAGGTGCCAGCTCGACGCTCAACCTTCAACGAAGGCACGCCCATTTATGCACGCATGTCTTTCAAACGCTACCCAACCGCGGGGAGGACATGCAGACTCCACACAGAAGGCACTCCCAAGCCCAGCCATGAATCGAGCGGGAGAACCTCTTACTGTGAGCTAACAACGCTACCGCCGTACCACCGCGGCATCCTTATTTTGCCTGAGTAAAAGTCACAATTTAAAAAAAAAAGCCCATGCATTAGCCGACACTAAAATAACAACCACAAGTGTATACTAAGGGCTCTCTCTTTATAAAACATTTAAACTCATTCACTCCAATGAAGCTCAGGAAGTTTGCACTGTAACTAGCAATGGATGGTGCCTAAGCCTTTTGACAGAATCAAGTCTTCACATTTCAAAAGTACAGTTGTGTACACTTACCATAAATGTAGACGTTTTTGTGTATTCACTGTTGCAGTCATCACATTTGGGTTATCCTGCCAGGGGTAGCCCTCAGTTGGCCCGAATACCAGAGGCTTAGTATTTCTGCGTCAATTGCTGTTGCTGCAGGACTGATGTCAGGTCGTCAGTGGTATAAAATAAGATAGCCGATGCCATTACATCAGTTTTTATTGCCCTGTCAGGCACCCCAATAGGGAGATAGGTTATGGTGGAAGACCACCACCAGTAGAAAGTAAATACCAAAAATTCCTTGTAAGGAGAGAGAGAGAGAGAAGGGGGCTGGAGGAAGGGAAACTAGGACTGCAACAGTGAATACACTCTAACATCTACATTTATGGTACGTGTACACAACTGTACTATGTTCTTTGTGATTCACTGTTGCAGTCATCATATTTGGGTTGATTCCCAAAGCTGAAGAAAAGGGTGGAAGCAGTCAAGAAGACTGGGGGCTGGCTAGGATGCCCTGCAAGACTGCGGTGGCAAAGCCTGCCCTGGATTTGGAGAAGATAGGCAGATGGTAATGTTTGGTGAAGGTATGAACAGATGTCCAGGTTGCAGCCTCCAGGATGTCCCTGGTGGGGACCCCTCTGAGGAAAGCTGCAGAGGTGGAGGTTGCTCTAGTGGAATGTGTCCTGACCCCCTTTGGGGGTGGTTTCCCGTGCTGTTTGTAGCAGAAATGGATGCAGTGTGCAATCCATTTGGAGACTGTTTGTTTGGATTTGGCCTTGCCCTCTGCTCCTGCAGCGAAGCTGACTAGCAATTGATCAGTTTTTCTAAAATATTTAGTCCTGTCCAGGTAGAATCTGTACTGTCTGTGCACATCTAGAGAGTGCAGAATCCTTTCCCCCTTGTTTTGTGGGTTAGGGAAAAAGGTGGGCAAATGAATGGATTGGTTGAGAGCCACACTGGACACCACTTTAGGCATGAAGGATGGGTTAGTCCTGAGGGAGACCCTGTCAGCATGGAAAATGATGAATGGCTCTACAGCCATGAGTGCTTGTAGCTCTGATACTCTTCTAGCTGAAGTGATGGCCAGAAGCAAGGCTGTCTTCCAAGACAGGAATTTTAACTGTGCTGAAGCTGCAGGTTCAAAGGGGGGTAGGGTGAGCTTTTCCAACACAAAGTTAAGGTCCCAAGCTGGGGTAGGAGCTCTTCTGGGTGGCCTTAAGTTGTTAGCCCCTCTTGGAAACTGTTTGATGAGAGGGTGTGAGAAGAGAGGTCGCTCTGTGCTGTAATGAGCAGAGATGGCAGAGGCATGAATTTTAATAGACGAGAAGGATAGACCCTTGTGGAGTAGGTCTGCTAGGAAATCCAGGATGAAAGGTAGGGAGGGCTGTGCCGTTCTGGCTCCCTGAGCCTGGATCCATGTGCAAAACCTTTTCCACTTGTCAGCATAGGTTTTTCTAGTGCTGGGGTGTCTGGCCTCAGGTATAACATCTAGCACTTATTTGCTTAGGCTGGCAGCTTGAGGAGAGGTCAGAGAATAAGCCAGGCTGCCAGGTTGAGGGTCTACAATTGGGGATGCATGAATTCTCCATTCCTCTGCATCAGGAGTGTTGGGATCTGAGGAAGGTGCCATGGTGGAAGGCTGCACAACAGTGGGTACCAGTGCTGGCATGGCCAGTCTGGGGCAATCAGGATTGTCCTTGTTTTTTTCTCCCTTATTTTGAGCAGTACTCTTGAGATGAGTGGTAGAGGGGAAAATACACAGACCAAGAGGTTTACCCACTGGAAGGATAGAGCATCCACTTTCCAGACCTTGCTATGAGGTTCTCTGGTGCAGAATTCGCTGAGCTGATGATTGGAGTGGGAGGCAAAGAGGTCCACCTTTGGGGTGCCCCATTTCTGGGTTACAAGGGTGAAGGTTCTGTGGTCCAGCTGCCACTCGTGTGGGTCTAGCAGGTTTCTGCTTAAGCTGTCTGCCAGAGAGTTTAGGGAGCCTGGCAGGAATTGTGCTAGCAGGTGTATTTGCGTGGCTGATGCTGTGGGACAAAGGGTCATGGCGAGTCTGCAGAGAGGATAAGAGTGAGTCCCTCCCTGCTTGCTGATATACCACATCACTATGGTGTTGTCTGTTTTGATCAGTAGAGGCCCCGAGGAGAGTAGGGGTCTGAAAGCTGTCAGGGCGTGCTGAACAAGCTAGCATCTCCTTTTGGTTGATGCGCAGATGTAGTGGATTTGGGCTCCAATGGCCCTGAATGCACCTGCAGTCCAGGTGTGCACCCCAGGCATAGTCTGATGCATCTGTGGTGAGGGTCTGGGCGGCGTGGGGTTGTGAGAAGAAGTCCCTTTTTGTGGTTGCATGCTACTGCCCACCAAAGAAAATCTTTCCTTAGACAAGGTATCATTGGTATGATAGTTTCCGGGTCTTGAGAGTGTTGACACCAAATGCTTTTTAGGTACCATTGTAGTTTCCTCATATGCATTCTGGCATATGGAATGAGTAGAATGCAGGAGGCCATGAACCCTAGAGCTTGCAGGATCTTCCTTGCGGATAACTGGGTTCTGGTGGCTAGTTGAGAGAAGCAGCCTGTCATGTAGGCTTGTTTTTCTGGAGTAAGGAATGCCATTTGGGATGCTGTGTCCAGGCTTGCTCCCAGGAATACAATTTTTTGTGTGGGGACTAGTTTTGATTTCTTTTCATTGATAGTATACCTCAGGAAGGTCAGTAGATCCTTTACAAAGGTCAGGTGCTGCAACAGCTTTTCCTGACTGTCTGCCTGAATCAGGCAATCGTCTAAGTAGGGGTAAATTTGAATATTTCTTTTTCTGTAAAAAGCAATGGCTGGAGCCAGGCATTTTGTGAAAACTCTGGGAGCAGTGGATAAGCCAAAGGGAAGCGCAGAGAACTGAAAGTGCATAGATCCTGCTCTGAAACGTAGATATGTCCTGCAAGATTCCCTGATTGGGGTGTGTAGGTAGGCCTCTTTTAGGTCTAGGGTGGCTAACCAAGCATCTTTGGAAAGCATAGGAAGAAGCTGTTGGAGGGTAAGCATTTTGAATTTTGGTATCACCAGAAAGGTGTTTAGGATAGATAGATCTAAGATTGGGTGCCAGGTGCCCTCTTTTCTGGGTACCAGGAAGAGTCTAGAATAGAAATCTTGGCCTATCTGTTCTGCAGGAACATGCTGTACTGCCAACATGGAAAGCAGGAAAAGTACTTGCTTTTTGGCCTTTGCCCACTGGTTTGGAGGAAGATTTGGGAACCTTTTTGTGGTTGGCAACATGTGGAAATAAAATTTGTATCCCTGGGACACTATGTTGAGAACCCATCGGTCATTGGTAATAGAGGCCCAGTTGCTTGCATGAAAGGAGAGTTTTCCTCCTAGGGGGTACATTCAGGTGGGCAGAGGTAAGGGGTGGAGGTGTAAAGGCATTGTGAGTTCTTACCATAAGGGGGTGGCTTTGCACTCCCTGTTTTAGTAGAAGAGGACCTCCATTGCTTAAATCTCTGCATTTCCTGGGGTTGCTGTCGGGGGGGGGGGGTCTGCTTCCCCTGGGTCTAGGCTGAGCTGGCCTGGAGGGGGCAGGAAAGGACCAGTGCTTTGAGGGGTAATGCCTACTGAACCTCGGAGGCTGAACCTGTAAGAAGTCTTTAACTGTCTGCACAGATTTAGCTTTTTCTTCCATCTTTTTTAAGACCTCTTTTGCTTTGGTGCCAAATAAATTGTCTTTGTTCAATGGTGCATCCAATAATTTGGATTTGATATGGTCTGGAAAGGTCTGTTCCTTAAGTCAAGCATGCCTTCTAAGGACAGAACCAGTGACTGCTACCCTGCAAGATGCTTCTAAGATGTCAAAGCCACATTGCAAGGTGTGCTTAGTAACGTGACTTGCAGGACGCATAAGCTCTTGTAATTCTATTTGCTGCACAAGCAGGAAAGGAAGATACTTTTTGTTTGAGGAGTTCCATGGTATGCTGCTGATATTTCAGCATGTGGAACTGACATTTTAATGGTCTAATAGCAAGAATGGCAGAGGTGTATACTTTTTTTTATCCCATCTGTCTAAAGCTCGGGAATCCCTGTCTGAGGGGGTGGGATTCTTAGCTGAGGTTGCTTTAATTCAAGGGGTGCCCAACCTTTTGGCTTGCTGGGGCCACATTGAGTGAACAGAAATGATTTTGGGACCGCATATAAAATATATCATATAGTTAACTCTTTCGTTGCTCCGGAAGACCACAGTCGACCTCCTGGCTGTGCTGTAGGTGCATTTGAACAATGAATAAATGTAATAAATATTTGCCTTAAAATTCTAATTCTCATTCTAATTCTCTAATCTAACAGTTAACTCTAACATCTTAGTTAATATATATATATATATATATATATATATATATATATATATATATATATATTTTTTTTTTTTTTTTACACAAATAGATATTCACTACAGCACTAGCATTTCTCACTGGGAAAACCATTCCAGCAGTCCAACTACGGAAAATGTCAACATCAGCAGTCCTACAATACTATAATCCACAAAAATAACCCAACAAATTTGCAATAAAGTAAAGAATTCACATTACTGACTTAATAAAACAATTCTGAATAAGCTACAAGAGGGTCTCACCCAAACAAATAACTGATGCCAGAAATATGGCCTCAAGCTAAATGCCAAAAAATGCATCATCATCCCCTTTGAGGAGAGTGATGTCCCCACAAATTATCACATTAATAACAATGTTGTAAGCACGCAATAAGTCGTATGGTACTTGGGCACCCAGGTTGATAGAAACCTGACTTTTGACCACCACGTTGTCTGTGTTGTAAGGATAGCTTTTTACATGGCCCACTTTATTAGTAAGGGTATCTCATCCAGGGACAAAGAGGTCATAACATTCCTGTATTCTTCCTTTACAAGAGCCATTATTGAGTGCAATGCCCCTTTTGGCATGTGCCTCAGCAAAACACCCTGCCAAAAGAAAGACTACAACCATTTCTGACAAAAAAGGTCAAAGGATTAAGTTCACATAGTTATCCAAACAGACTAAAAAGCTTCTTGCTTTCGTCTGTCTCTCACTGGCCCCTATAAATTTCATCATTGGCTTGCTTTCCAGGCTAAGAAAGATCCTGCCTTAAGAGACGTCCTCTACCTCAGAAATACTGGTTATACTTAAAACGCTCACTACAAAGACCACAGCCTTCACTGCAACATAAACAAGCCACTTTTTATGGACAGGATCTTGACACAAAAACCTTCAACTTCTGTAAAAAGCTCCTCTCATTATCAAACAATATAGTTCAGCAACACGATAGCTGGATGGATAGCCATCAATGTAGTCCTTGGGTAAGTAGCATAGCCTTCATCAAACCAGATGGAAAATCCACATACTAACCTTTCCCAGCTGGATGGCTAAGATCTAATATTGGTTACTCAAGTCTAGTTGCCCAAAAGAGGGGCATGTTTAACTAAGAAATCCATTTGCAAAATTATATTCATTATACATATTAAATCTCTCTCTCTCACACTCACACTCTCACACACACACACACACACAAGCCCCTACTTGTAAAATAGGCAACCTCAGTAATCACATGACACCAACTCACTGAATGAAATTGTCTGGAAGTCAAAATATCTGAAAAAAAAAAAATCATAACAGAGATGGATTCGTCCATGTAATTTCCAACCACCAAAAGGACCATCAATAAATCAACAAACAACTGCTTGGCAAAAAGTAAGTCAATAAGAAAACCATAAACTATAATGCTAGATACTGGTGTAAACATACAACTTGTGTCAATCCCCAGGTTAATCCATACCAACAGATTGTTTCAGAGCTTCAGTTATGTACAAACAGCTTTCTCCTAAAAACTTAACTCATTGATATTTGCCTTGCTGTAATTATAACTGTAAAAAAAATGTTTTTAAGTTTATTCTGTACCTCAATGATTCTCACTGTTACGAGATGTAATCTCTGCCATATTGTATGAGTACTACATCCATAATTTGCGGTCTCTCTCTCTCATGTATTGTATTATATTGTTTTGTGTTATTTTTGGAGCTTTTCTCCCCGGGCCTCCGCTGAAAATGGACCTGTGTCCAGTCTGACTTTCCCGGTAAACAAATGTAAAATAAAATAAATAAAAATAAACTTCCCTCCAATCTAAAGCCATTTGACATTCAGACATTTTAATTTGTGCAGAAGTTACTCACAGACTGACAGTTTACTGAGCTGTAATGCTGACCTTCGCTTTTGATAAAAACAAATTCCCAGACTTTGTCAATAGCTCAAAGTGTAGAGAGGATTATTTATTTATTATATATTTATTTTTGGAAAACATCTTTAAAACTGTTAAACTGATTACACACCCAGAAACACAGAAAAGTTATTGTGATTATGTAAACCACAGACTGCTACAAGAAATCAAAGTCACATGAGCAGTCTATGCTTATGTCCGAACAGATGAATCATACCTGTCAATTCCAAAAGAATTAAAGTAGCTTAATAAGAAGGTTATTTGCAAGGTTATGGCAGTTTTTATTGGAAATAAGCAGAGATATTAAAAAGGCTCCGTTTTTCATAATTATGCCGAAAAGTCTTCCAAGGTAAATACAACTTCTGATTTAGTATGGAACCATACCTCTCAACCTTAGAGCAAGAAATCTGGACAAAGCGAAAAATAAAAGTGGGACACAGGCCCAAAAATAGTTATGCATCACAGGCACCATTGAAACAACTGTAGCTGCAAACATTATACATCACTTATAATCTTTCTATCCCATTATTGTCAGTTAAACATTATATGGCTCATTCAGTCCTACCTTCTTTTGCATCAAAGAAAACCATGCTTTGAAATGACAAATGCATTAAAAATAATAAATAAAGCACATTGCATCAACATCCTACAACTTCCTACCTGCAAGCAACCACAGAGCTTTCACTGAAATTAGGGTTGCTTGTTTCCCCAGAATCACAGCTCTCCCTAATTAAGTCTAATGGTATACAACCTACCAGTATCTGGACTACCTGAAAGAAATTAAATTATGGCCTGTAAAGTGAAAGTATACTTTGTTTAATTAAACTATATTTCTAAGCCCACTTACTATATTTTTTCAGTAACATCCCAATATCCATTTCCAGGTCACTTTACAAGACATTGGCAGTGGTAGACTTGGCATCCTTCAGAACCCCACAGGCCCACGCTAATACATTGTCCATTAAATGTAAATATCCATCCACTGTAAATGGCAAGAAGCTATGTCTTAAAAAATCTACTTCTGGCATGCGTACCCAAGTATTAGGTTTTGAAACAAAGAAACATATTCTCCACAGTCCGTAAGTCTCTGTCTTTAATAATCGTCTACTGTTGCAGCACTCCCAACACATAAGCACACACATTCACACTAAAATCCCCAACATTTAAAAAATGACATTGTGCCCACTTGATTTGCCAGTATTGATGATCCGCCAAAGCTATGCTTACTGTTGTCCAATCTACCACTGCTTAGAACCCACCAATGAAAAAACAGTACTAGGTGCTTTTTTGTTTGTCTGAAAAAACAATACAACTTTATATACTACAGTCCCACATAGTCAGTCCACTACTGACACATTAACCCTAGGCTGCTGTCTCATTCTTACTCCCTGGAACTGCATTACCTTGGATGACTACTTTTATTTCCTAAGCAAAAGACACAAACTGGAAGATGAGGCAAAAATCCAGACATTTTTTGAAAATCCATACAGTTAAGAGGTATGAGTTCATGTTCAATACAACACTCTCCCTGTCAGGAAAGCCGCAATTTAATGAAAGTGTACTCTTAATGTATTAAGTATTTGTGAGCTAACTTGTTTGTGTTCAGTAGGTAGACTGATCATTGTTAGCCTCTTTGTGCATGCATCTCTGTCTGTCATGCACACATATACACACATACTCTTCTACTTTCACGCACACAATTCTGCTTTCATGCATGCACTCACTCACTCCGTACTTACCTATTAACACAGGTAATTGCTGTCCCTTTCAAAGGCAACAGCAGCAAATCCATAAATGAGTCCCTCCCTCTTCGGCGAGAACACACACACACACACACACACACTGATTGTTCAGTGCAAAATAATGGCGTAAACACACTGACCCTTTTTTGGCTCAAAAACAAAACTAGAAGGGTGCTTTGGCGCATGCACACACCAACATTAGCATTACAGGTCACAGGAGTGAAAAACACCAAATAAAAAATGTGTTTTGGGGGCATGCGTATGTCGATGTTGCAGTTAGAGGTTGAGGGCCGCATGGAAGAGCTCTGAGGGCCGCATGCGGCCCGCGGGCCGCAAGTTGGACACGTCTAGAAGAGGGCTCTTTAGGAAAGGAAATGAGCAAAATACATAGAAATAAATTAAAATTGTTGGAGCAATACATGTAGAATAATGTTCAAGAGGGAGAGGAGGAGTGAGGTTTAAGGGAAGACAGGAATTCAGCACTTTATGGAATGTACTAATACATTACAAAAAACTGTGTAATGTATAATTTATGTAAATAAAAAAATGTTAATACAGTTTGTTTTTTCTGTAAATGTATATTTGCTTATGTCTTACGTGATAATATAATAAAGGTGGGGATACACTGAAAGGGGAGTATCCATGGGCAAACATGCTGAAGTGGCCAAAAAATGAACACTGACAGAGCAGTAAGAAAGGTTTGAATATAACTCTTACAAATATTGCAGAACCAGACAAACACTCGCCTTAAAAACATCCTAGGTCTTTTCTTAGCACCAACTAGAAAATCTTTTCTATTTAATAATATATGATTTCCTGGTGGCAGGTTACTTTACATCCATTAATACAAGCTACAAGTCCACAGCAAAAAGTCCCCTGAAAGGTACTAAAAGCATCATCCAGGCAGTTAATTGAATGAGTTTCAAGTTGGGGTCTATCAAACAAATCCTGTCTTGTGTGAGTAGGTCCAATCTGTAAAGAATCTTGTGGAAACTGCCCTTAAAAGAAGGGAAAAGTACTGCCTGGGCCAGAAGGGAGTCGCTTCACTTATCTTTGAAGAGTCCTTCTGAATCTTCCAAATGTCCCTGGATAACAGTGGAAAAGAATACAGCAACATTCTTGTCTAAAAGAAAGAAAATGTATGTTTTCCTGAACTGCTTGTAAGGCATCCTGGAGCAGAAGTCTGCCTGTTTTGTCTTATGAGTGGAGATCAATAGATCTGAGGTGTTCCCCACAGCTGGATCAGTTCCTCGGAAACCCCAGATTCAATTTCCATTCTTGTGGTTCTGTACAACTTTTTTGCCATAAAATTTTGCTTTGATAGGATGCAAGATGCCTGCAGAGTGAGACTGTACTGAAAATGACATATCCTAAGATACTATTTGATTTGATTGTCTTTAATCTCTTGTAATGGTCCAGGAGACCATAGACAGAGTGGAAAACATTTATTACTGTCAACATCTCTTTTGTTTATGCATTTTGGTCTGTCCTTTTTTGCACGAAAGACCCAGTACTTGTTCTCCCATAGAAACTGCTCACTAAATCTGAGGTGTCTGCAGCTGCAGACTATGCTGGAGCTGGAAGGGAAAATGGGAGACCTAGATTCAAATAAAATTCATCTCTCTGACAAGTTTCCTTTTTACAAATCTCAAAACAGGAATCTGGAATGCCAGCTAAAGTTGATATTGGAATCAGAGATGTTAGACATTACAAATATGTCATGTGAAATCTGTGTGGATGAATTATGACAGTCACTGATGACATGTATTGTATTATCCAGAGAAACTCCCTTGCTGGAGTTTTGGAGTGGAGAAAAACATAGGAATAGATCTACATATAGATCTACTTTTCCCACTGGAAGAACTGGACTTGAGGTATCTAGGTGACACCCCAGGGAAGTAAACCTATGAGGAGGAGTAAAGCAAGACTTCTGGATGTTGTCTTGAAACACCAGTCTGAAGATGATCCCATATTAGAGATTCCTGACACTTTGAAAGACACTCTGCAAAGATAAGCAAATTGTTTAAATAAGGAAAAGTGTGAATACGATAAGCAAGTTGTCTAAATAAGGAAAAGTGTGAATACCGTGCAGTCTGCAATATGCTATCACTAGAACCTGACAGTGAATTTCCTTGGAGCAGTGGATAATCCAAAGGGTAATGCAGGAAACTAAGTGTGATCAACACACAGAAAACTTTAAGAAACATTTGAAGTCTGACGCTAGAGGAATGTAATAAGCACCCTTTAAAACTAGGGTTACTTAAAAAAAAAACTTAGATGGAATCAGAGGTTAACAGGTTGTGAAGGGACAGCATTTTGAATTTTGGGACTTTACCAAACTGGTTTAGAAAGGAAAGATCCAAGGTTAGTCTCACCTCTCTCTTTAGTACCAGAAATATTCTTGAAAAAAAAACTTTCCTCATCATTGAAAGGGGGAGAGTTTCTATGACCACCCCCCCCCCCCCCAAGTCAGCAGGTGCTGAATGACTGGTGGGGAAAAAGGAAGTCTGATTTGTTGGATAAGGAGGAAATCCCCTGGTAAAGAGAGTGATTTCTTCTACCATCTGTGTCCCTGATGTATCCCACTCAGAACCATTTGTCTGAGATGATCTGTTACTGAAGACAGAAATGGAGACCCAAATTTTAGGGAAGATTTAAAGGTTTGCCAGGGTGGAAGGGGGCATTCTGGATATAGTCATTCAGATGTGCTGTCCTTGCTTCTTGAGGTGGGTTCTTTCTTAAAAGATCTCTTCCCTTTGCTTTTTGAATGCATGCCAGAAGCTTGCTACCAGTGCTTATCTTGCTTTTTTATAAATGGGAGCAGAGGCAGGTGTAAAACTAACAGTCTTGGAGAAGGAAAACTGAAAATCTCTCATCAGACTTTAGGGGCTTCACAGCCGATGGTCCAAAATCAACCTCTCTATTTAAAAGGTAGTTTAAAATTTCAGCCCTGGCATTCCCTGATAGATTTTTCTCACATAACCAAACAAACCTTCTCTAGTATCAGCTGCTATGGAACAGACACCAGCTGAATTCATAAAGCACGCTTCGGAGAGTGATTAGTTACTTGAGACATAGAAGCAATAAGACAATTCACAGAAGATCTTTCCTCATAATGAGAAAAATAGCTATAATGTTTCTCCCTCTCAAATAATGCAAGCATAAACTTTAACATATGAGGATAACTAAGAATTCTATAATTTAGTCCAGCAGAAGTATACACTTCTGCCTTCAACTCTATCAAAGGCTTTCTCATCCTTAGAGGGGGGAGGGATTAGCATCTCCAAGATGTTTAGTAGCAGCACAATTTGCCAAAGGAATCACTGTGGGGTCAGATCTGAGATTAGAAAATAAAAGATGTGCAAGACTAAGGAACTTAATATAATATATCTTCTTTCTTAAGAGTACTATGTTGGCTGTCAGGCAAGTTATAGGCTGTAATAAAACCATCCTTGAATTCTAGACCAGAAGTAACAGGACTGGGTTCAGGAAATTCCAACTGTAATAAATCATAGTATTTTTTAAAGACTAACAACAAGAGTCAGTGAAACAGTTAAATATTAATAAAGTATTTTTCCAACCAAAAACAGTGAAAA
This sequence comes from Protopterus annectens, assembly GCF_019279795.1. Taxonomy (NCBI): domain Eukaryota; kingdom Metazoa; phylum Chordata; order Ceratodontiformes; family Protopteridae; genus Protopterus; species Protopterus annectens. The sequence goes on along the minus strand of NC_056728.1, from coordinate 187,775,310 downwards.
GCACTTTAAGCACTTGGCATAGACCATAAATATAATTCAACACAAGTTTTAACTAGCAAAACAAAGAAAAAAACGTAGTTTTAACAATCTTTCCAGAAAAGTGGAAAGCTGCAACTCGAGAAATGCCCAGTAATGGAGGAAAGCTCTAAAGATTTTGGCATCCAAACCGCTTATTTTCTTCAACTCTGCTCGAGCTGTTTGGATGCATGGAAAGTGCCCTTAAGCTCTGGAAGCCTAGTGGCATATGCAGGATAATAACCCCTATAACTACGGCTATTGAAGCAGTAATCAAATGATGAACATATAAGCAGGATCTTTAGAAATGGGAAGAAGCAAATTACAGAAATAAATGGAATTTGTGGGAATAATACATGCAGAATAATGTTCAGGAGGAGAAGTGAGGTTTAACGAAAGGCAGGAATTGAGCAATTATTGTAATATTGGAAGGAATGATAAAAAATGCATTACCATTTTCTACAGTTATTTGTCATTTGTTTACCTGAAAAGGCCATCTGGGTAGTTGCCCATTTTCAGCGGATGTTTGAGGAGAAAAGCTCCATACACTTATTAATAATCATCAGATCAGAAAATATACATAAGCAGATATCAGTGCAATTTAACATTGACTAAGAAATAAACAGTATAGTATATGTACACAGTTTTGCTACGTACAGTAACTTGATAATTCAGTTTAAACATTATTTAGGAATAAAGCATACATGGTACAGCACTGTTATGATATGTACCGTAGCTGTATGATATGCTAGGGTAATGTATAAAGTACACTTGTGTAAACAGACTTGTCACAACATTAGATGTTCGAATGATCATTGCTACAATAGCCTTAGCTATTTGGGTTATATCTTACATAGGATTAACAGCCAGCCAGGTTCTGCTGAGCTGACTTAAAAAGACAGGTTTGGGTTCCAAGCCCTTAACTTTCATGCCAACATAACGATGGAATCTAAGCCCTTAAAGGACTATGATAGGAACAAAGTGTCCACCCCCTAGCATTAACACCACACCTAAAAACAAGAGGGAGAGCAGCTACTCCAGCAGTCATCAAACATCTACAGTTATGGTAATAACTTTACCTACACAATTATACTACATTCATCATACTGATCACTGCTGCAATAGCCTTCGCTATATGGGTAGATTGCACTAGTTTACTACATTTGGCAGGTAGAAGGGAAGAGGTACAGACGCCCCTGGAAAACTGTCCTATCAAAGCCTATTCTAAAAGGAATCAAGCTTGTAGTGGCTTGTAAATGCACAAAGGACCAAGTTGCTGCTTCTAGAATTCAAACCTTTCCAAAAAGTCAGAGTAGGCCAAGACCCTGCCTGGACAGTTTTGTTGTGGTGAGTATAACTAAAGGTAATAGCCTGAGACAACTGAGATACCACCAAGTACAAAATAAAGATTAGTTCTCAAAGTAACCCTACCTCTATGGAAAATAATATAGGGTTGACTCATCGTAAGAGCTTGCAACTCCGATATCCTTCTTGCAGAGTATAGCAATCAGTAAAATAGTTTACCATGTTAAGAACCTCAAGTCAGCCAAACTAAACTGGTTCAAATGAAGCAAGAGTTAGCTTCTCTAACACAAAACTAATATTCTAAGGAGGGGTCACTAGTTTTCTTGGAAGCCCCTTATGCAAAACCCCTTTCAAAAACATTTTTACTTGAGGATGCACTGAAAACGGAGGATCCATGAGCAGACATGCTGAAATGGGTTATAAATGAACATTAATGGAGGAGTATGAAAGGCCAAAGAAGACCAATTTTACTCTTGACAGAATGTAGGATGCCTGTAGATTGAGACTATGCTCTAAGACGGGTACAGTTTTCCCCTTGCTTGGTTTACCACATGACTGTGGTATTGTCTGTAACAACCTGAAGAGGTCCAGATGACCAAGGATTATTCAGGGAATTGATTGTCTTGATCAGGACAAGCATCTCTTCCATATTTATGCATTTGCATCTCTCCATTATGTGTCACAGACCTTGCACTTCTATCCCTCTTGAAACTGCTTCCCAAGGAAACTCCAAAGCGTCTGAGGTGGCTGACTGCTTTGAAGCAGGGAGGGAGAAGAGAAATCCTGGATTTAGGCATACTTGCTGTCAAAACCAAGCAATTTCTCTTCTGACAAACCCCCCAGCCGTGAGATTTGAAAAGGCAAAGAGTGTTGACGCCAGGACCAAAAAGAATTTAGAACTGTATCTTTCTCATGTGGAATCTTACCACAGGCACCATGAGAATCATACATCCCATAAGACTCAAAACCCTGAGGTACTCCCTTGCAGCGACCCAAGCCTGAGTGGAAAACAGACACAGATCTAGATATAGCTCTATTTTTTTACCAGTGGAGAAAAGCTCTTTGAACTGAGGTGTCTAGCTGACACCCCAGGAACACAATCTTGTGTTATGGAATCAAACAAAACTTTTGAATGTTCTCTTGGGACCCCAGAGTGTGTAAAGATCTCTCACCGAAGTAAGAGATTCCTGACACTTTGAAAAAGACTCTGCAAAAATAAGCAAGTCAGTTAAATATGGAAAAAAGTAGATACACTGTAACCTACAATTTGCTACATCTGGAGCTATACACTTTATGAACATTCTTGGTGCAGCAACTAGATCAAATGGTAAAGCAGAGAACTGATAATGTGATCCAGAAACACAATATTAAGAAACATCTGAAGTCCAGATGGATTGCAGTGTCAGTGGCACAAGAGGTAGCACACTCATGGAAGGCTATGGGTTCTATTCCCACAGCAGGTCAATCAATTGCTGACACTACAGTGCAGCATGGGGGTGGGGGGTGAGGCATGGGGTGGGGTATTGCTGCTCTCCTGAGTGTATTGTCCTTTGAATGAGACATTAAACTGAAGCTCAGTCTGCTTGAGTTGGTAGCAGCTCAGGTGGATACAAAAGATCCCACAGCACCTATCGAAAAGAGAAGGAAAGTTCTTCAGTGTCATAGCCAAATATCCCCTAGTAGTATAACCACTACCTCAAGTATTCTCTGAAAACAGGCTACTTGCCTAGGTGGACTAATCCAATCAACAAAGGATAAATAAAAAATAAAATATGGATGTAATAAGTGCCTTTTAAATTTAATGCAAGAAAACTTAATTGAGGAAGAGGAGGTAACAGGTTGTGAAGTGACAGCATATTGAACTTCGGCGCTATCACAAAAGTTTTGAAAAGATCCAGAAGTGGTCTCAAAGCATTTTTTTTCTTTGTTATTAAAATGATTGTTGTGAATAGTAAATGCTACTGAAAAGGTAAAAACAGTAGTACTATCATACAAAATATATACGCATTTTTCTTCAATACTATAATCAACACAAAATGTTTACATGAATACTGTAATACATTATAATACAAAAAGTCCAACCTTATATTCTCCACTAAGCTTTCAGAAACATCTTTTCAAATCTTAGAAACACAGGTACATAGTCAAACAAATGGGCAACAATATATATTGTCCGATAAATAATGTTTCAGTTAGGAGCTGCAATTGAGCTTTGACTTTACTTAACAGATTCTGGGAGTGAAGGAAACATCATTGTGGTAGGTCTCAAAGCAGCAGTAATTATGATAAATGATGGTAGATGCTTTGACTCCTTCTGGAATATATGAGATTGTACTGTGGCTTGCGAACCGAAAAAACAAAACCTAGGACACTTGTATCTGTATTCTAACTATTAGCTAAAACACCACCTCAGGTGCCCATATAAGATCGACCTTTAAAAGCCCCAAGTGAATCAAATTTATAGATACATACTTTAGATATATACACATAGGGCCACATATTTCTGTGGCAATACTAATACACGCACATAAGAAACATGCATGAACCAGGCAGCAGAAAACACAGCATGCTCCAAAGCAGATGTAAAGATAAATACATAGCGTCCGAAGGGTAATGAACTTGACATCAGTTGTCTAAGGCCCATACCTTTCAATCAAGCAGATACAATTATAAACTGTAATTCTTTACTATATGTAGGAGCACATACAGAGGCAATAATTAGAGAATTATCCTTAGTTTTGTAAAAAAAAAAAAACTATGTAAATTGAAAATACACAGAGAAAAAAAAGCAGGTCTGATGGTAATTTACCACACAAGAAAACAGAAACGATCATCTATCAATCTACTTGGTTCAGGAATTCCCGCATCTTCTGTGTATGCAATGCTATTTGTTTCATGCAGTAAGAGAGGTACTCCAGCTCTATATTCAGCAGGGATTATACTTACGATTTAATAAACCACAAAACAAAGTCAAACAAAATATATAAAACAACAAGCGTACAGACCCACCAAAATTCTTTATTGAATTCTCAATCGCTTTGGCAAAAAGCCTTCAAGGAGTAAAATAGAACTCAATTAAAAAAAATCAAACAGTAAAAGAATTACATTTAAATAACCATTAATTAACTCAGTGCCATATACTTAATTTAAAAAATATATATATTTTTTTATATTATAACATGCATTTCCAATTACACTCTACATTTAAATCCTTGTGTATCAGAGTTTCATATTTTAAAATATACACAGTTTCTTTATATAGTACTTTATCTTTAAGCAAGTTTTCCCCTCCAAATTTCACCCTCACTTGCTCTAAAATGGTTCCTTGTACAAGGCATTACTTTGATGGTACTGTTTAAAATGTGATGCAATTATACTTTGCCCCCCTCCCTTTATTTTTTAATAACTCTTAGATGTTGTTGCAACCTACATTTAAAAGCTCTTTTCTTTGCTACATACGACTGCCAACCCATCGCAAGCAGGTATACAACTGTGACCCTGACTTGTCATACCCCAGTGTTACTGTCAGGTGCTGAGTCACTGGAGAACACAGAAATGCTCAAGCCAGAATTTAAATACATTTTATTTTATCTTAATTAAACATTTAAGCACACTAATGGCAGTGACTGTTAAGTTCAGCACACAAACTAACACAGTGAGTTAGCAATGCTGAAAGTAATAACTAAGTGAAGCTATTTAAATTTAGATAAACAGCCTCACCTGGGCAGTATGCTAGGTATGAGCCTCAGGCCATCAACCAAATCATCCCTATTAAAAATCTGCCACTGTATGACTTATATTTCAAGTGAAAAGACCTTGTCTGGATGAACATTACGGAGAAGAGTGCTTTAATGATTTATATTTATAGTGTTCTGAATTGTTTATCGATTTGTATCATGCAAAAGCCTCACTCTGCTAGGAACAGTGATTGACTGGTGTTGTGTTGGTCATTATTGTAGTCCTAAAGTTTCAATTTCCCATCTATGAGAGCCTAATGAATTAGACTGCTGTCACTGTATAACTTAGTCCAAAAATATAATTTTTCACAATAATCGGACTTAGAATTGTATAATTCATAAGTTCATATTAAAACAATGAAAGTTCACAATAATGATCATTGATGAAGTGGCCCTTTAAGATGACAGCTCTGGAATAGTGTAAAATTATTCACCACTGTTAGTGTTATGATCCTGCATTTATTTTACAATGCCTGCTTGTAACGTTGCCCACGTTCAACAATCTGGGCTCAGGTTTCCAGCTTGCCATCAATGAATCCCTATGGTATGAACTCTGGCAGTGTTGCCACACAACTATGCTAACCAAAGCAAGCCATAAATAAGCAAAGGGAAAATCAGAGAGTTTAAAAATCAGCCCAGGAATACTAAACACTTTCTACAACCACTGTCAAAACGTAACACACCTCAGAAAAAAAAAAGAAAATTCATGTATTTTAAAAATTTACAAGTCACTGCACTCAACAATCCAACATTATGACAAGAGGACTAATAGTAATGAAACTTTTCCATACATAACTTCAGCTAAAAACTGTCTGGACCACACAAACTCTGATGCATTCAGTTGCGTTCTCATTGCAAGTTGCAACGTACTTAAAATCCTTTACTCTAGTGCAGGGGTTTCCAACCTTTTGGCTTGCTGGGGCTGCATTGAGTAAACAAAAATGGTCTTGGGGCCGCATATAAAATATATCATATAGTTAACTCTTTCTTTGCTCCGGAAGACCACAGTCGACCTCCTGGCTGTACTGTAGGTACATTTGAACAATGAATAAATGTAATAAATGCCTAATATTTGCCTTAAAATTCTAATTCTCTAATCTAACAGTTAACTCTAACATCTTAGTTAATATCTCTCTCTCTCTCTCTCTATATATATATATATATATTTTTTTTTTTTTTTTTTTTACAAATAAACAGATATTCACTACAGCACTAGCATTTCTCACTGGGAAAGCCATTCCAGCAGTCCAACTATGTAAAATGTGAACATCAGCAGTCCTACAATACTATAATCTACAAAAATAACCCAACAAATTTGCAGTAAAGAATTCACATTACTGACTTAAAACAATTCTGAATAAGCTACAAGAGGGTCTCACCCAAACAAATAACTGGTGCCAGAAATATGGCCTCAAGCTAAATGCCAAAAAAATGCATCATCACCCCCTTTGAGGAGAGTGATGTCCCTTAAAAATTATCACATTAATAACAATGTTGTAAGCACGCAATAAGTCGTATGGTACTTGGGCACCCAGGTTGATAGAAACCTGACTTTTGACCACCACATTGTCTCCGTTGTAAGGAAAGCTTTTTACATGGCCCACTTCATTAGTAAGGGTATCTCATCCAGGGACAAGGAGGTCATAACATCCCTGTATTCTTCCTTTGCAAGAGCCATTATTGAGTGCATTGCCCCCTTTGGCATGTGCCTCAGCAAAACACCCTGCCAAAATAAAGACTGCAACCATTTCTGACAAAAACGGTCAAAGGACTAAGTTCACTTAGCTATCCAAACGGACTAAAAAACTTCTTGCTACCCTCTCTCTCTCAATGGCCCCTATACATTTTATCACTGGCTTGCTTTCCAGGCTAAGAAAGATCCTGCCTTAAGAGACTTCCTCTACCTCAGAAATACTGGTTATACTTAAAACGCTCACTACAAAGACCACAGCCTTCACTGCAACATAAACAAGCCACTTTTTATGGAGAGGTTCTTGACACAAAAACCTTAATCTTCTGTAAAAAGCTCCTCTCATTATCAACCAATGTAGTTCAGCAATACAATGGCTGGATGGATAGCCATAAATGTAGTCCTTGGGTAAGTAGCATAGCCTTCATCAAACCAGATGGAAAATCCACATACTAACCTTTCCCAGCTGGATGGCTAAGATCTAACATTGGTTACTCAAGCCTACTTGCCCAAGAAGAGGGGCATGTTTAAGTAAGAATTACATTTGCAAAATTATATTCAGTATACATATTAAATCTCTCTCTCTCTTACACACACACACACACACACACACACACACACACACACACACACACACACACACACACACACAAAAGCCCCTACTTGTAAAATAGGCAACCTCAGTAATCACATGACACCCACTCACGGAATGAAATTGTCTGGAAGTCAAAATATCTGGAAAAAAAAATCATAATAGAGATGGATTCATTCATGCAATTTCCCACCACCAAAAGGACCATCAATAAATCAACAAACAACTGCTTGGCAAAAAGTAAATCAATAAGAAAACCATAAACTCTCTAAGTCGATAATGCTAAACTGGTGTAAACATATAACTTGTGTCAATCCCCACTGTACCTCAGTGATTCTCACTGTTACGAGATGTAATCTCTGCCATATTGTATGAGTACTACATCCATGATTTGCTGTCTCTCTCTCTCTCTCATGTATTGTATTATATTGTTTTGTGTTATTTTTGGAACTTTTCTCCCCGGGCCTCCGCTGAAAATGGACCTGTGTCCAGTCGGACTTTCCCAGTAAACAAATGTAAAATAAAATAAATAAAAATAAACTTCCCTCCAATCTAAAGCCATTTGACATTCAGACATTTTAATTTGTACAGAATTTACTCACAGACTGACAGTTTACTGAGCTGTAATGCTGACCTTCGCTTTTGAAAAAAAAACAAATTCCCAGACTTTGTCAATAGCTCAAAGTGTAGGGAGAATTATTTATTTAGTATATATTTATTTATTTTTGGAAAACATCTTTAAAACTGTTAAACTGATTACACACCCAGAAACACAGAAAGGTTATTATGATATGTAAACCACAGACTGCTGCAAGAAATCAAAGTCACATTAGCACTCTATGCTCATGTCTGAACAGATGAATCATTCCTGTCAATTCCTAAAGAAGTAAAATAGCTTAATAAGAAGGTTATTTGCAAGGTTACATGGCAGTTTATATTGGAAATAAGCAGAGATATTAAAAAGGCTCCATTTTTCATGATGATGCCGAAAAGTCTTCCAAGGTAAATACAACTTTTTGATTTAGTATGGAACCATACCTCTCCACCTTAGAGCAAGAAATTTGGACAAAGCGAAAAATAAAAGTGGGACACAGGGCCAAAAATAGTTATGTATCACAGACACCATTGAAACAACTGTAGCTGCAAACATTATGCATCACTTATAATCTTTCTATCACATCGTCAATTAAACATTATAAGGCTCATTCAGTCCTGCCTTCTTTTGCATCAAAGAAAACCATGCTTTTAAATGACAAATGCATTAAAAATAATAAATAAAAGACATTGCATCAACATCCTGCAACTTCCTATCTGCAAGCAACCACAGAGCTTTTACTGAAACTAGGGCTGCTTGTTACCCCAGAATGACAGCTCTCCCTAATTAACTAGAAGGGTGCTTTGGCACATGCGCACACCAACATTAGTGTTACAGGTCATGGGAGCGAAAAACACAACAAAAAAAGTGTTTTGGGGCATGTGTACATCGATGTTGCAGTTAAAGGTTGAGGGCCGCATGGAAGAGCTCTGAGGGCCTCATGCGGCCCGCGGGCCGCAGGTTGGACACGTCTGCTCTAGTGACACCCTAAAACATGACCAAATCTGCCCCCACCCCCATATTTACAAAACAGAGAGGCAGCCTTCATCAAAAAGCCCCCAAAAGGTCCTTCAGTGCACAGGGTTTACTCTTCAGATTTTAAAGCCTGTTTAGAACCAGTGTAACACCAGCAGCAGACTTTAGTTACAGCTGGAAAATCACTCCTGGCTCTTTTCCATATCTATGAAAAAAATGCACATTAGATTTAGCTGGTATGTCTCTGGTTACTGGTTGCCTTGGCACCCTTTCTTTTGCTAGCTCTTACTCCCCTAACCCACAATCCTTTGCTCCCCTGGGAATCCCAAGATTGACTGATACTGACTTGAAAGTATTTAATTCAAGAAAAAAATCAAGGCATGATATACAAGTTATGTGTCTATCCCAAACAGTTCTTGGAGATCAAAGCGAGGTCTTCAATGTTTTTCTATGCCCTGTGGATATGAAAATTTGGAGGGGGTTATATGTGTGTGCGTGTGTGTGTGTGTGTGTGTGTGTGTGCGCGTTTGTGTGTTGGGGGGGTTGTTCTATTTAGAACATTCAATTCTTCGAATGCAGCTGGTTCAGATTTTGATTTACATTTTCTAGAAATTGCTTTTTTTTGTTAGCCAACAGAATTAAATTTAATAAGGCCTTACTATGTCAAGGCAATTCAGATCCTGTATTCCAGGTTAAAAAAAATCATACCATTAATTACGGCCATTTTCTAACTCAACATTTCTTATGGCGTACCCCAAAGCAAATTTTTAAACTTTGTGAACTTATTACACTCCAGAAAACTTTACCAGTTACTGCTTTCTTCCTCACCACATCTTGCTACGTTTGCTGTCTGAGGAAAAGTTCTGAAATTCTAAAAATATTTATACAAATACTTCCAAGATCCTAAACTTTCTGGACTGTGTTGCATACCTGGGAGCCATACATATGTCCTCCCAGTGTATTCTTGTTAATTGATTTTCCAGTCTCTTCTCAGTCTTTAACTTCCTCTGTTTGATTCTTATAGTTATCATGCAATTTTTTATACATCCAACTAATTATACATTTTTTAACAGCAGCTTCTGTTCTAGATTTGACTAGAAACCCAGTCAGAGTGGGAGGTGTGATGGGATAACTAAAGACATATGTTTTTGAGTGTAGTAAGTTGGCAGACTTTAAAAACTGTGTAAAACACTTTTTTTAATCTAAAAACATAAAAACAGTAAAAAGTAGATCTGATAAAGCACATTTGGTGTGGGATCACTCATCTGTTATACACTTTTTACTGTTTATTTTTTAGATACTCATTTTTTTAGAGTACTCTGTCAGAAATATTGGGTGAGCCATGGTATTCCTAAACCACCTTATTCTACTGGAAGGATCAACTTATCCTTCCCCTCCCAGATGCATAAGAACACTAGCGAAGTCCTCCAAAGCAAACTTGGAGTCCAAACTGGCCACATGTACTAAAGACAATCATAAGGCTTTCTTCATGTATGTCTACAATCTCAAGGGAAGCAAACAGATCTGCTCAACTAGTGATCAAGGACACCAGCTCAGAACTAGTGATCAAGGACACCAGCTCAGAACTAGTGATCAAGGACACCAGCTCAGAACTAGTGATCAAGGACACCAGCTCAGAACTAGTGATCAAGGACACCAGCTCAGAACTAGTGATCAAGGACACCAGCTCAGAACTAGTGATCAAGGACACCAGCTCAGAACTAGTGATCAAGGACACCAGCTCAGAACTAGTGATCAAGGACACCAGCTCAGAACTAGTGATCAAGGACACCACATACACAAACCATGTATATATAGCCAACCTGCTAGCAGACAGGTTCAGTGAAAACTTCACTCCTCTGTCCCCCCACATCAAGTAAAACAGGACATCCCCAGTACCTGCCCCCCTCTCCTTATCTGTAGGGAGCAAGTCATCACTGCCCTCTCAAAGGCAAATAAATACACCCTCCATGGGACTTAATAACATCCCCAGGCTGTATCCTACATGAACTCAGGCAGGAACTTGCAGCGTCATTAAGCACCCTATTCACCCAAAGCCTGAGTACCAGCTTCATCCCAGCCGAGTGGAGGACAGCTACTGTCATCCCTTTGCACAAAGGTGGAACATCCACCGATCTAGGAAATTATAGACCCATCAGCCTAACTAGCCTGAACTGGAAGGCCATAGAGCTAATTGTCATGGACCTCATTAACAAGGACATTCCCATACAGTTTGTTTTTTGTCAATGGGAGGTCATGCCTGTTAAATTTGGTAGATGAGGTAGTCACCAAGGCCATAGATGAGGAGAAGACTGCACACCGCCGACCTGGCCAAGGCCTTCAATACTATTCCCCACTCAGTTATATTAGATAAACTCTTTCAACTAGGCATCAGTCCATATGTTACCAGATGGGTAGCAAACTGACTCACTGATAGAACCCACCTAGTCAAAATAGGGGAAGCCACCTCAAGTAGTATACCTGTAACAAGCTGTGTAGCCAAGGGATCGGTCTTGGAGCCTCTGCTGTTTGGGATATACTTCTCAGAGGTGCAGGCCAAATCTAGTGGGCTATGTCTGACCAAGTTTGCAGATGACTGCAAGCTGGGTGTTGTCATCAATTCCTCTAGTGATGTGGACATCCTCCAAGTTGGTCTCACCCAAACAAATGACTTGGTGCCAGAAACCTGGCCTCAAACTGAATGTCAAAAAATGCATCATCATCCCTTTTGGGGAGAGTTGCGTCCCCACAAATGATCACATTGATAATAAGGCACTAAGCACGCAGTCAGTTGTAAGGGACTTGGGCACCCAGATTGATAGCAAACTGACGTTTGACCACCATATTGTCTCTTGTACGGAAAGCTGTGTACATGGCCCACCTCATTAGTAAGGGTATCTTATCCAGGGACAAGGTGGTCATAACATGCCTGTATTCTTCCCTTATAAGACCCATTATTGAGTACAATGCCCCTTTCATCATGTGTCTCACAAAGCACATGCAGCAGCTGGAGAGACCACAGAGGTTCCTCACCTGGAGAATCCAGGGCCTCAGACATTTGTCTAACACAGATAGGCTAAAAGCCCTGTCCCTCTACTCAGTCTCCTACAGACTCCTCAGAGGTGGCCTCTGTCTGGCATACAAAGCAATCTCAGACTCCACCCTGATGCGACTGCTGCATATCTGCAAGTTGAGCTCTACTCGAGTAACTCACAAACGCGACCTCAACCTGGCCTGACATCAATAGGACTTGTTGGTGGGACAGATTTGTTTCCCAGAGACTCACCCTTTTGTGGAATAGACTCCCTCTCCACGTAAAGCAGAGTACCTCATTAAACCTTTTTAAGCACAACCTGGATAACTAGATGGGGAACAGAAAATACACCCCTGGGATTCTACCTGTGTCCCTACTGGACAGTGGCATAGGGTGCCGAGTTGTTGGATCATGGGCGAAATTCTTGGCTAGACTTGTAAGGGCCTCAGGGCCAATAGCATAGTAACTTCCTCTGACCCTATAATCAACTCTTTATTAATTAATGTGCATAACGTCTCCTGTGGTTGATAAAAAAAATATGCCTGATCTGTATATAAAATTAAAGGGACCAAAAACATTTTCACAGCTTGTATCTTGGTGTCCATATCAATAAGCAAGAGCTTCTAGTTTCTCAGTTTTTGTATTGGTTTCTTCCCATATATCCTTAGATGCCATAAGAGAAACCTTTTTAATCCATACTCCTAAATACTTCATGTCCCCATAAATATTAGTATTGCTGAAGGAATTCATGTGTGGGTACATAATTTATGGCTACAGTCTGATTTATCTTTTTATTTTATGACCCATAAAGACTTGAAACTGTCTCATAATGTTCCACAACACTGAGATGTTCTTTTCTGTATTTGTCAAGTAAAAAATATCATCTGTAAATAAAGCCAGATTTTATTGATTACTATACCAATTATGTCCTTTAATTTCTTAGTCCCTTATTAATTTGCCAGTGGTTCTAAATATAAAGCAAATGACAATGGGGAAAGAGGACTCCCCTGCCTGGTTCCTCTGTTCAGACACAACTTTATCCGAGAGGAATCCTCCCACTTTTTTGTAAGAATGTGGTTTGTGAGTGATGATACTGAATGTAATGTAGTAGATGATGTACAGGATGAAGTTAGGGGAATAGAAAAGAGCAGCGATGGGTGGTTCTATTAATTCTTCTGCAGGCATGTTCAGAGATTCACGTGTAACACGGATGGGAAAAAGAAGCAAGTTCTGGTGCTTGAGGATTCCATGTTAAGGAATATTAAGAACTTGGAAGGAAAAATAAGGAGAATACAACGGTCTCCTGTTTAGGAGGGTGCAGAATGGATGACATTGTTGCTGCAGTTAAGACTTTTCCGTTTGAGAAGAGATATGATGTGGTGCAGAAGTTAATGATGGGAGAACTAAAGAAGGAAATTTTTTCTCTGTATGTTGAACAGCTGATTGACTTGAGTAAAGAAAGAACTTGAATTGATTATTCATGATATCATCCCTTGTGTAAGGTTTAATAAAACCTTAATTAGGTGGCAAGGGGTTTTACAAATATTAGAAGGAATTATTGCTTATATGGCTTGAAATGTGTGCATGTTTGAGGAAATGAGTATGTGTATGAAATCTTTTGGCCGTAATGGGAGACATCTTAGTTACATGGGTAATGGATTACTTTTAAACAAGTTACTGAAATTTAAGGACAGTTTTTCATATTGGGCTCTTTGGGGATATGTGTAATAAAATCACAATACAAAATAGTCTCGGATTTTTATTATGTAATGCGAGGAGTTTGAATTATAAATTTCAGTTATTTGAAGATAGAATGAGGGGAGGAAATTATCAAACTGTTAGTTACTGAAACATATTTTTTGATGAGAAATAAACCTTTGTGTTTACCAGGATAGAAGCTTTTTTATTCTTAAACACCTTTACTTTATTATCACTTGTGACATAGGCAAATTTACATTTATATAAAAGTAATCAAACTGTATTAAGTTAAAATTAGCAAACATTATGCTTCACATATATTGCTATATATCATATAACCTAAACAATATTACATGAATTATTCAATTCCTGCCGTGTTTTTTTTAAATAAGAAACATTTTTAATAAACCATCACTTACGACATAAGCAATCGTACATTGATGTTAATGAAAACAAACCACACCAACACAATCCTAGTTGCAAACATTTTACATCCCAAACTATGCTGACACGCACACAGTTGCAAATGTTATACATCAGTTATAATCTACCCGTTTGTTTTCAGTTGAACATTACATGGTTTATTTAAGTCCTGCCTTCTTTTAAACTTCATTTCCCCCTGTATGTATTGTTCCCACACAATTCCCATTTTTTCCTATGTAGTTTGCTTCTACCTTTTTCTAAAGATCTCAATTCTAGCTGTTTTATCTCTATTACTATGTTTACTCTTTTAGTATAGCTGGTTTAGATTTTGATTTCCATTTTCTAGTAATTGTTTTTTTGGCCCCCATCATAATTAGATATGATAAGGCCTTACCATGTCTAGAAAATTCCAATTCTGTATCATAGCTCAGAGAAATCTTCCTCATCACACCAATCTGCCCAACCAGCATCTCCGACAGTGCATCCCGCAGGGAATCCTTAAAGTATGCCAACTCACTGCACTCCCAGAAGATGTTCCCAATTACCTCCTCCTTTCCCATCACACCTCCAGCATTTGTGGTCTTTGTGAATTGCTTATCCAGTGTCACTTCCCAGTCCTTTCTAACCTCCTCTGATTATTATAGTTATTATGCAATATTTTATATGCTCTACTAATTATTCCTTTTTTAATGGCAACTTCTGTTCTAGATTCTACTAAAAACACAGTGCTCGTCATGCATTTAGGAACCCCCTATTTCTTTCAATTTGCATATAACTCTGTATCAGTTCTCGATAAGGGAAAGCAATCTCTAACCTGCAGTCCAAATAAGTTCTTAGCAGCTTCCCAGTCTATCATCTTTCCCTCTGTAGTTATTTGCTCCCAATACCTTGGTTCTTTTGCCAGTTTTCTCCAATAAATTCCAGCACCCTCTTGCCTATTGTTTATATCCCCTAATTGCAGTCATTCCTATTGGCAGAATCTCCTTTCTCCATTCCCATGTTGGCCAGAATGTAAGTATTGTCATAGAATAAGAAGCAAAGGGAAAGGTAGTGGTGTCTGTTTTTATTCAGGTGTACGTTCTTTAGTAATTGTGAGATTGATGTTAAATATGAGGTAATTATAGTTCATTTTAAAAGTGTGGGAGCAAGTAGTAAGATTGGTCTTTTTTTTTAATAGGAGTCCAAATCAGTCTCATAATGATTTAAAGGGGTGATGTTAATCTATAATTTAATTGATGGAAGCAAATATTAATATTTTGTGTGGTGATTCCAATGTCCCCTGGTATTGATTGGTTGTACAATTTGTTGAAATGAAGGCTTTGAATTATTCATGAATTGTTAGTCTACAAGATGAACACATTTTGGATATAGTGTGAATTAAAAATCCAGAATTCATTGATGCATTGAGGTTTGAGAGAAACTATTTGGTTCCAGTCGTATTTCATGGACTTGAGTTTTTAAAGCCTCATAATCTGAAAACAGGTCAAGGGAGGTGGAGTTTTTTTTTTTTTTTTTTTTTTTTTATAGAGCAGATTATACATGCAGTAGGCAGATTGGACACACTATATTAGCCATAGGTGTGTGTGCGTCTGCAGATGTGTGATGTGGAAGAATTAAAGTGGCAGGGCTAGCCACCCGGTGATGTAAACCTTGGCTCTAGGTGATTGTCACTATTCAAGTGATGCCCTGACCCCATGTGCAAAAATGGGAAAAGGGGTTGTGGATGGATGGATTACAGTAAGATTAGACAAGTAGTAGTTGGAACTGGAGCTAATCTGTTCACTTTTTGGATACAAGGGAATGTTGGTATAGGTTTTTATAATTTTGTATTTGTTGTAAAAATTTTGTTCCTGTGATTACTGATAAGTTCCGTAAGTATAAGCCTCATTGGTGGAAAATACATCTTTAAAAAGGTTGTATATTCAATTACGGACCTTATGGAAAAGATTGAAAAGGAAGCCTGGGAGATGGAGCTTATCTAAGTGCAGAATAATAAATAATTTTAAGAAGTTATCTAGAATGAGAAGAGAATCCTGTGAAAAAAAGGTTGGCTAGTAACATCATTGGTAATAGAGGCATTTTTTTAATCATTTGAAGAGGTTTAGGAAAGATGAAAGATGCCTATACTGGAGGTGAGCTTCATGTTGGTGATGAATTAATAACTGATGTTGAGTCGGTAGCTAAGACTTTTATTCATTATTTTGTTGAACATGGAGTGAGTAGTCAGAATGTATATTTTAATATGTTTGCTGACTGCCTGGACATAATTACACTTAGGTCTGATGTACTGCATTTTATGGTTAGAAGTGTATCTGCAGCAGGGCCTGATGTTATTAGTAGTTTATTCTCATCTTCGGTTAGCATAAACAAGGTGAAATGTTCCTATTTTTTTCAGAAAACAGAGTTTACTTAAGAAAGTAAAAAGATGATTAATAAGAAAAAGCTTTTAAAAGGATGAGAGGGGAAATATACCAACTATGATAATTAAAGAGGTACTAGCTGAGTCCGATCCAAACATCGGATCCGAACCCAACAGTTGAAGAATGAAAAATGTACAACACATGCTGAGCGCATAACTTTTTTTTTTTTTTTTTTTTTTTTAAGTGAGTTTTATACAGAATGAATTGAAGTTTAATGTTAAGAAGACTTGTATTATGCATTTGGTACTGAGAATCCCAATTATCCTTATGCACTGGATGATGATGTCCAAAACGTTAATAGGGATTTGGGTGTAAAGGTAGATCATAAGTTAGGTTTTAATCATCACCTGCTGGATATCATTAGAGGATGTTCTAAGACCATGGTGAAACCAGTCAATGGATATTACAGGCATTTTTTTGCATGTATAATAAGATGCATTTAGATAAACTGGAAAGGATTCAAAGACATTTTACTAAGAGAATTCAAAGGATGGCAGTGCTGAACTATCGAAGAAGACATGGTATCATCCTTGTTCACAGTAAAAGGGGAGATTGTATTACCATGTATGAGTGCTTTAATAATTGTAAATTTGGGACTATTTGAATGCAGTCCGTGAATACCAGAAATAAATATTTGGTAAATAGTGTGTCAGGTAAAACATCTATATGGAATAGCTCAAAGGGAGAGCATGGTGTATGGTAGAATAAGTTTCCCATAGAAATGATGAAATCAGAGACTGGTTGGATCTTTTAAGTCTAGTTTGGATTGTGGGTGGGTTTGAGTGTTTTTAACCCAGTTTTTTGTGGTGGTAAACTCTTTTGAGGGCCTTTATTAGGCTTTGGGCTTGGTGTCTCTGAACATCTAATATCTTTACAGTTGTAAGATACTTAGCATTTTTCACAGATTTCTTCATTTTATCTTATTTTTAAAGACTGCTTTTGCTTACAAAAACACTTGTAATGTAGACCTTCACTCTTGTAAAAATTATGAGAACTGATCTCAATTGTGCATATAATCAGTACACTTTTATACTCCACGTCCACCCCAGTAGCCTAAGATAACAGCATATTAACATTAAACTTTTTTGTCTAGCCTTTCTTCTCATTATACTGTAAAACCTATGATTCTGACAACTAACTTGTTTATTTTAATAGTTACTGATAAGACTCCCTCCTCACATATAAAATATCCTTGACTACACAATACACAGAACCACTTTACTATGTATAATATGTAGTTTATATCATGAACTGTTGTATACAATTAGTTTGACAGAGTTACTTTTTCTTCTTTTAGTGTCCTAAACATTAATGACAAACGGGGTATATACTTTACTGTCCTACAAGTTTAACAAAGTGAAGATTCCAGTCTTTTCAGACACTTTTTCTTGCAAAGTCATATTTCACAAATGTGATTGTTACTTTATATTTATATTCACTCATTATATATTTAGTCCCATTTATTCACTACTTTGTATTGCTGGTCATCTTCATGTTCCATCTCCTAAGATTAGACTCTGGTTCAAGTCCAGGGTACTCTTTGTTTTTCTACTCAACTCCTAATCTTTTTCTCTCCAAGACTTTTCCTTTTGAACATTGGAAAAGGTTTTATTGACAAAGTCTGTCTATGAACCTAACTGTTAGAAGAATGAGAAACTTATGTTGATTGGCTCACTTTTTGTTGGATAAACTTTCTTAGTTGCTCTGCATCAAAAATGACTGATCATCCAGGAAAAAAATACTCTGAAGACAGCTGGATACAGCAGCTTGAATCACACCTGCCTCTTGACATTTCCTGATTGCTGGGGTAAGTTTGCTTTTCTTCTGGGTGTATAGTGAATGATCATGCTCTACACTCTGCTGTTTCTAACTTTTAATACTTTGCCCTTCAATTTTGTCAGGATCAGCTCTTTCTGCTGGTCTGATAGCATCTTTACTAATACAGGTCTTGGGTTTTTTTCATGGCCAGGTTTGGAGCGTACACTCAATAAGCCCTTTCAATTAACAAACCATGGTATAGAATGCAAGTCAAATTATTTGTGCTTTCATAAAATGAATAGTCTGTTCCAGTTTCCCTGGTAAAGCAGAAAATTTCAGGTTTTCTCTGCTCTCTGTCTTCTAAGTCTAGTATTTTCTGAAACAGCTCTTCTTGAGAAGCCTCATACTCAGCTATTTTCTTTATTTCATCCTCTTTTTGCGGTTTTATCAGTTCACTTGAACAGCTAATTAAAGCTTCCTTTTTCTAGCCTTTTATTTGAGTTGATACATTGCTTTAATGTGTCATTTATTTTAATCTTCTGTAAGTCCATATTTATTTTTTTCTGTAAGTTACTGGAAGCTATCTGTTGAACCAAAGCTGAAGCTTGAACTGCTTTTAGCTGAACAACTGCAGCATCTTCCCCAGACAGTATTTTCTCCATTTTTCTCTGTTTGACTTTCTTTCAGGTTTTCCAAATTTCTTCTTTGCTGGATTCCAGACAGTGTGCTTGTTAGCCAGTAACAAAATTTTACCCCAAAATTAGTTTCAATGATGATCCTTTTTCTCATTTATGCTTTCACCCTGGGATATCTGAAGTTGATATCTGCTGTTGATCAGTGTGCATCCATCTTGTAAATCATCATAATCCATGTTAAAATGTTTTTGAAAGGGGTAGTTACTCATTGGTATCAGTGCTTTGTTTTGAAAAATTAAGTCTTATTCCATTTGAACCAGCCCATCAGTCTGATTTGAAGATCAGAACATGGAAAACAGTTTTGCTAATTGCTTCCAACATCTGCAAGAAGTGTGAATGGGTTGCATGTTCTCATGATGGATCAATCTTTATCTTATTTTCCACAAAGCCAGTGTTTCTTTAAGAGCTAATCATCATTTTGTACTTAAAGTGGCATCTGAATTTACTTCAAGCTTTACTACCCATCTCCATGTCTTCTATACAGAGTCCAAAAATGAGTGAGAATGGATGATTTTTATTTTGTTCACAGAAAGCTCTACTCTCATAACATGACTAAAACCTTCAGAAACTGATCGGTTATTCATTTCTTATAAAAGCACTTGGTGCTCTCCCTTAGTAACACTCACAACATTGACCTCTCTCAATTAGTCATCTGAATTTTTAATAAAGAAGCAAATAATATTGGGGGAAAATGCTAAAGATGACAATAAAGGAAAGTTAGGGTCAATAGAACAATTAACTGTAATGGAAACAAGTTTGTGGAATAATCAACTGTTAAACTATATACATTAAAATTGCCAACTAGTAGGGGGCAGAGAGAAGAAAAGTGAAAAGAATGTTTGTGAGGTAAAATCACCTGGTAAAAAAGGACAACCTGTCTCAGAGCAGATTATATCCAAATGGTCATCACATGTTATTTCCTTTTGTTGTAACCAATGCAACAAGGGTCCAGGTGCAATCTACCAGGCCCTTGGCTTCATTAGTGGCTTTTTGGAAAGGAATAGATTCTGCAAATATTCTAGAAGCAGCAACTTACACTGATTATACATATCTTTTAGAAAGCACTACAAGCTAGAATCTTTTTCCAAGTCTAGAGCTGACTTATTTAGGAACATCTCCTTGTCATTATTACTGATGGTAGTGTAACCTTTTAGCTAAGGCTACTGCAGCAGTGATCAAGTGATGAATGTAATACTGTTGTGTTACTAAACTTACCATAATAGTAGATGTACAAATGATCACTGCTGCAGTAGTTGATCCTTCCATCCCATTTTTATTTTTGCATAATTTTTGTTACCAGGGTGGGGACTTGGATTTTTACTTACCTAGCATAGACCTTTCTCAGGGATGTAGCCTCCCCCCTTCATTGGTCAGGAAAACTCTGGAAGGCTTAGCATCCAAACCATTAATTTGCTTTAGCTTTGCTTGAACTGCCAAAGGCTTTGGGACATGTGGAAGGTGGCATTAAGCACTTTGGAAGCTGGCTGACTATTATATCTTGTGCATGATCTAACCAATATAGCTAAGGTTACTGCAGCAGTGGTCCTTGAAATATATACTTTTATGGTATGTTTCCTTCCACAACTGTATTTGATCTCCTGTACACTATTCAGTACTGTAGTTGTAGTTGGTTTAGCTTTGGATTTTTACTTTTTAGTAATTGCTTTTTTGGCAGCCAGTGGTATTAAACGTAGTAAGTGCTTACTATCTGAAGGCTATTTAGATCCTGTTTCCCACCTCAAAATAATCATTTCCTTGGTTACAGCTATATGTTCCCCCGACACTTCTGACAGAGTATTCTGTAGGGATTTTTTTTTTTAATTTGCAAGTCATTACAATCCCAGTTTACACGTTCCCATTTACCTCTCCCTCCCATCACACCTCTAGCATTTGCAGTCTACTTGAGCAATAATTCTCTGAAGTCTACTTGGAGTGTAAAATATATATGCTAATGCTTCCAAACAGAAATCCTAAATATTCTGCACTTTGTTGCATATTTAGGAGCCATATAAATGTACTCCCATTGTTGCTTTGTAAATTGATTTTTCAATATCTCTTCCCAATATTTTAAACCATAGCAGTATTTCTTGATATACAAACATTTACATGCATTTGTATTGTCCTCATGTTTGGTGTGCATTCTGTATGACAGCAGTGGTCCTTTCTAGTGTTTTCCTTTCTACAGTTCTTTCTAACTTGTGCACTTGGTGCTCTCCCTTAGTAACACTCACAATATTGACCTCTCTCAATTAGTCGTCTGAATTTTTAATAAAGAAGCAAATAATATTGGGGGGAAATGCTAAAGATGGCAATAAAGGAAAGTAGGTCAGTAGAACAGTTAACTGTAATGGAAACAAGTTTGTGGATTAATCAATTGTTAAACTATATGCATTAAAATTGCCAACTAGTAGGGGGCAGAGAGAAGAAAAGTGAAAAGAATGATTGTGAGGTAAAATCACCTGGTACCAGGCTATGGGTTGGAACCCATTCCTGTTTAATCCTGTTTTCTTTTTTCTTTTCTGGTTTATTTTACTCCTGTGTATATTGTATATTTTTCTTAAGAGTACGCTTCCCTTTCTTAAAAATCATACTATTGATACCATTTTTGCCAGTTAGATATTGGTAATCTCCCTTTTAATGAATCTGTTGTTCCTAATTTCTCTAATATCATTCAGCATTTGTGTTTTAGTAATGCTGACTTTTTGTTTTCCATCTTTTAGTTATTGCTTTTTTGGCAGTGATAAGTAACAAGAATATCAGAGCTTGAGTTTATTTAGGCTCCTTAAGTTTCTTCCAGTCAAGTAAAACGTATTCTTTTGTGAGGGTTAACTCCCCATTTGTTATAACATCAATGGTCTTATTTAGGCCCCTTAAGAGAGGCTGCAATTCTAGACCTTCCCAGGAAATGTGTGATCAGTTGCCTGTCTGTGTATTTTCACATCTCCAAAACAGACCCCGCACCATACACGACTTTTTACCAGTCTTATCAGGTGTGTAAAAATATCTATCTAAGCATCTCCACACAGAAAATCTAAATTTATGAGATTTTGTTTGGAGTTTGGGAGCCCAGTGCACCTCTCTCTCATTTCTGCTATACAGTAGACCTGTCCAAATTGTCACCCCATATTTTCCTCGTTTTATTATATAGTGAAATGTATTTTTCTCTCAGTGTTTTGTGAGCTTTACTAATCACCAGTTTTAGATTTGTTCCTTTTGTCCTTGCTTTGTGAAAAATAGAACTATGAGTTACCTAGCTTGTTGGCCCCTGCCTTCTTTTATTAGATGCTTTAAGTCCAATGTTATACCCATGTATGCCAGTCTGTACATCTCTTGCCACTGAAAATTTTGTTTGACTTGATCCCACGTCATGATCTTTTCTAGCATTATCTGGTCCCAAAATTTCTGTTGACTAGTTCACTGTAGACATATTTTCTTACACTTAATGAGAACAGAACAGTAACGCTTATAGGAGAGAGGCACTATTTCCAATATTTCATCCCATTTAGTGCAAAACAATTGCTTGACAAGTCTACCTACACAGCCCTGCCCATATACCACCCCTTGACTCTGCTTTTCCTGCATATTCCAAACATGTGTGGAATTCCCATCCATCTTTTGCCATACCCCAGGATCATTAATTCTCATCTTTATTCATTTATTTATTTATTTATTTTATTTTATTTTATTTCTAGTCCAGCTGGATAATTTCCATTTTCAGTGGAGGCCCGGGGAGAAAAGCTCCACAATTAAAACAAGGTTAAACATTTAAGCAACAATGCATACATTTTAGTGTAGTAGAAAATACAAAAAAAAACAAAAAACAAATAGCCTAAGCTATATATTCATTTTTAGAACAGTACAGTAATTTAATCATTTGAAATAGCAGGGAAAGATAGTGATTTTTACGTAGGGAGGTATGGCTGAAGAGTGAAGAAGTCATTTAGTCTGGATTGGTACAGGAGCAGAGCCAGAAGTTGTTAAGATGTAATAGAAGTTGTTTTTTGAAAAGTTGAAAGGAGTCTAGTGAGGTAATGTGTGGGGGGAGGTTATTCATAATCTACATTTTGGAGTAGCTGAAGTAGCCTAGGTTGTAGTGGCCTCATAACAGTCCTCTAAACTTCGCATTCCAAGCCCTCCTTGATCATTTGCTAAAATAATTTTTACAGTTGTCATTTTTTGAATATTTTCTAGTCTTTTATAACTTCCCTTGATTCTTATAGTTATACTGTGCAATATTGTATCTTCCCTACTTATCTCTTTTTTCAACAGCATCTTCTTTTCTAGACTCTTAACAGTGTATCAGAGCTGGCTGTTCGCTTAGCACTCCCATCTCCCTTTCCTTTTCCAATACTCTTATCAGTCCTTAGGGAGGCAGTCTCTAACCTGCATTCCCAAATTTTTCTTGGCCTCATCCCACTCTCTGTCTAGTTATTTGCTTTAAGTACCTTGGTTTCTTTTCTACTTTTCTCCAGTAAATTCCAGCTCCATGTTGCTTATTTTCTGTACCCCTACTTGCAGTCATCCCTACTGGCAAAATCTTCTTTCCCCATTCTAGTTAGCATTTTGATCTTGTGTCTGGAAGTTTTGCTGCTAAAAACCTTGCACGTACCCCCCCCCCCCAGATTTGTTAACAGTTGGTGTGTAGTTTTAGGGTTTGTATTACTCAGGGGGAGGTAACCTGATATATTTTTGGATCGCTTTCCAGAGCGAGAAGAATCCAATATGTCAGTTTACTGAGTAAACAAGTAGTTTATTTTATTGGACTGTGTCTAGTCATTGCTAGATGTTAGGGCTTCCATATGTGAGACTGCTGCTTAGCTAGCCTTTTGGAGTCCTCAGGATTGGTTTTGTACTCTGTCAGATTTAAGCATGGAAGTTTTTGCAATGATAGCTGACCCATTGTAATGAGTGAAGCTTGGGTAATAGAGGGATGAAGAGCATTTATGGGCATAGTCTGTTTTCCTTTGGGATGTGGGTGGCGATGTAGGAGGCGCATCTGATTCTGACACCTGCTTGGAGAGGAGAGGTATTGACAAGTGGTCAAGTATGGAGGCAGAAGTTTGGCACGTGTCCACTTGCTGTTTGACATGCAGCCAAGGCTGCCAGACGTCCCTATTTGAGTGGGATTGACCCGGCCCGAGTCCCGCACTTCTGGTTACAATCATGGCAAAACAACCCCTGCTTTGTTTTTTTTTTATTGTCTGTATGACGGTATACGAACCAATCAAAAAATCACAAAGCCGGAGCCACGTCTGTTTAATGCAGAACTGCCTGATGTTCTGCATTGAACAGAAGAGGCTCCATTGTGCAATTTTTTTTTTTTTTTTTTTATTGGTTCGTATACCAGCATATGGGCCAATCGAAAATTGCAAAATGGAGCTACTTCTGTTTAATGCAGAACTGTCTGATGTTCCACATTAAAGACCTTTTTTATTTTTTCAGTCCCTACCTGTCCCTTTTCAAATCTGACAACCCTTTTTTTATTGAATGTTGGAAGAAAAGTATTATGCAGATAAAGGTGAACCCAATTAGGCTCGGTTCATGGTTTTTTGCTTTAACTCATGAGCTGAACTTGTGCTCAGATTCTAAAAAGTGTTTCCTGTTCAATGATGCCCTTGTGTGGATTGTAACACCCGATGACAGAGATAACTGAGGGCAGCTTCAGAGAAGAAGCAATGGTGTGACTGTAATTTAGTGCACTTATGCACCCCTTAATGGAATGAGTTGATCTGTTGGGTAAGGTCGCATAATAAATACATTTAAAATATTAGGTTTGCAGGTATTCTTACTGCATATCGGTGCATTCAATATCACTTTTTGTGATTATGTAAGAGAGAGGTGTCTTATCAAATGTAAGCAAAAAAATGTCCAGCCTGCCAGCCAGTTCCATAGCATAGAGGAGTGAAGTCATTGCTGCAGCCAGGTAGCCCTTGCTGATTAGCAGTCTGGATTGTTATGTAGCTGAGGGGGATGACAAGACTGTGCCTATTCACATCTTTGGTAGGTTGGATATTAAGCATTCATGCAAGAGAGAAATCTCCCTGCTAGATTCCCCTGTGGGGAGCAGAAGAGATTCAGAGGCTCTTTTGGGTGAATGAGGCCTTTGATTACATCACTCACATAAAGGCCTGATGTCAGAGGGAGAAAAAAATAGATTTGACTGTCCACATGATCTTGTTCAGGGTCTGCTCATTGGAATACTGTTTCCACCATTACTAGTAACTCGCCTTTGTCCTTGGAAAAACGCTTAGAATGGGTTGGTTGCTCCAAGTGGTGAGCTGGGGATTACAGAAGACACCCCTTAAAGAGGGAACCAAAATAAAATAAAATAAATGAAAATTGACGCATTATCAGTAACTTTGAAATGGTATGTGAATGTAGCACTTCTTCTGTACTGTATTGCAGAAATTCCTAGCAAGTAATAAGAAATGTTTGCACAGAGAATTTTTCTGAAAGGGGAGGTTAGTTGATTTATCTTTGGATTGCTTTCCATAACGAGAAGAATTTAATGTGTTAGTTTACTGTGTAAAAAACATACAGATAAAAAGAGTTCATTTAATTTACTGTGTCTAGTCATTGTTTGATGCTGGAGGTTCTACATGTGAGACTGCTAGCCTTTTGGTGTCCACTGGATTGGTTCCGTACTGTGTCAGATTGAAGCATGCCTGTTTTTGCAATGACAGCTGACCTCTTATAACGATGCTTGGCTGATAGAGGGATGACAAGCATTTATGGGGGTACCGGAGAAGTGCACATCTGCATTAAGTTTGTTGTTCATTTATTCTTACATGCAAACCATTTAGGTTTACACAGTAGTAATTACTCTGGAATGTAAAGTAGAAAGTGAAGAGGAAAATGACAGATTCCCTTAAATGACATTGTTTTACACATTCTTTTAATTTACTATATGGGAAACATTTCTGTGAGTACTCACTATTTAACTAATAGTGTGATTTATTTTCTTAGCTAATATGTAACTATACCAGCACATTTAGTTTTAGTTTGATATTGTAGGGAAAAACTGTAGCATCATAGTAACAATACTGCAATGATGTTCTTCGTGTTTCACTGTTGCAGTCATCACATTTGTGTTATCTGCCTGCAAGTAGCCCTCAGTCGGCCTGAATACCAGAGTCTTGGGATTTCACCATCGGATGCTGGTGCTTCTTTCATGACGTCAGGACGTCATGAGTATAAAACATGCAGCCGACACCATTACATCAGTCTTTCTTGCTATGCAGTGTCCGAAGCAGAAGCAGTTTGCAAGTGCCGGTCGTCCGCCTCCTGAAATTTTCGTTTTTCGAGTTTCAGACCTGAAGTCTTCTAAAAGATAAGTTACCCCATTGGGGATCCTTTTTTCTTGCTCTAACCGATGTCAGAAAAAGTTAATAATTGTCTTGCCTGTGGAAAGCAAATACCTCACAGAGATTTTCATTCTTACAGTGTCATCTGTTTTAGGCCCAGACCACGATGTTCCTTGCTGCCTGTTCTGTGCCTTGTTCAACACCCAAACTATTCATTGTCTGGTTATTTTTGTCGCTAAATTCTTTCGTTGTCATTCTCCTTATTCCAAATTGGCTTCAATAAGCCATCCGGCTACTGATCTTCCGAAACAATGTAAGGATAAAGAGACAGACAGACCACATAGGCTGGTACTCCAGTGAGGCACCTTCGCAGCCCCTGATAACCCACTTCTACAGATTCGCAGGCCTCTGCTGAGACCCTTTCGGAGCCTGGTATGCCACGAGTTACTTCTTCGACTACAGAACCTGCGGATGCCTCTACCTTGGATGGGTCCGGAGCCGCTGTGCAGGCACTGGCTTCTGAGGGTGTATTCCAACCTTCTGATGTTCGTATTAAACTGACATCTTCGTTTTGACTAGGACTACCAAGTTTCTCAGGGCCAGAGTTTGCACTTCGCCTAGAAAACCAACGACCAAAGCGCATGCTCTAGCTCCCATGCCATGGAAACAAATGCTTAGAATGGCTGAAGACCTTATAACTTTAATTAGGGGAAGCCAGCCTTCCCCCTCTATAAGACAAAGGATTGATTTTCCCTTCTGATTCTACAGACCCGTGAGCCTGATGACTCTGATCCCCAAGACATTCCCTTGTCTACCTATGAGGATTCAGATGCAGAGGATTCCATCCCTTCTTCCTCCCCTCCAGAGGACTTTTCTTTTGGTGAAACCTTGCATACCTTAAGAGAGCATTTCCGCTGAGAATGCCAGGACTATCCACAGTCCAAAAAGAGACTCAGAGAATTTTTAGACTTGCCTCAGCACAGGCATCTAACTATAACCCCTGTTCTGGAGATTGCAGATGATGTCTTCTTGGAATCCAACCTTACCCCTGATAACTTGCCTCCAGCGGCCAGGAATCCTGACAGGTACTATAGAGTACCTGACTCCCACAAGTTTTTCTTTAAGAATTCTACTGCGGATCCAGAGACCATTTCCCAGGGACCTAAGGGCATTAAGGCTACAATAGCCAAAAGCCCTAACCCTACGGACAGGGATTCTAGGGCTTTAGACAGATGGGGTAAGAAGATATACACCTCTGCTACTGTGTCCATCAGGGCTTTAAATTGCCAGTTTCATATGCTAAAGTATCAGCAACGTATTATGGAGCTAATTAAAAAGAAAATTATGTTGATTCCTGATTGTGCAGAACATAAAGATTTACAAGAGTTAATGCATTCTGCTAACCAAGTTGGAAAACATACTTTGCAATGTGGTTTTGATGCATTAGAAGCATCTTTCAGGGCTGCTATCACTGGGTCTGTTCTTAGAAGGCATGCTTGGCTTAAGGAACATATCTTGCCAGACTATGTCAAAGCAAAATTACTAGATGCACCACTAAGTCAAGAATGCCTGTTTGGCAATAAAGCAGAAGTCGTCCTCAAAAAGATGGAGGAAAAAGCTAAATCTATGCAAACTGTTAAGTATTTCCTACAGGTACAGCCACCTAGATTCAGTAGGCATTGGCCTTCTAAAAACTGGTCCTTCCCAGTCACTCCCAGACCTTCTCAGTCCAAACCCAGGGGCAGCATAAAACCACGATTACAATCTCAGGGCATGCACAGATCTAAGCAATGGAGTGCTCCCACTTCTAAAATAGGGAGTAGCCAACATCCTATGGCAAAATTTCACAATGACTTATCCTTAATTCTTCCAAGCCTTGCCCAAGTACTTGCACCCTTAGGAGGAAAACTTGCCCTGCATGCAAAAAACTGGGACTACATCATCCAGGACAGATGGGTCTTGAACATTGTATCCCAGGGATACAGATTCTAGTTCCACTCACTGCCAACCCCAAGCAGATGGCCAGACCTCCCCCCAAACCAGTGGGCAGAGGCAGAAAAGCAAGTACTTTCTCTT
This sequence comes from Protopterus annectens, assembly GCF_019279795.1. Classification (NCBI taxonomy): domain Eukaryota; kingdom Metazoa; phylum Chordata; order Ceratodontiformes; family Protopteridae; genus Protopterus; species Protopterus annectens. The sequence continues at coordinate 187,746,993 of NC_056728.1, read as the reverse complement.
CTCAGTATCAAGGCTATTCGACCTGTCCCAGCAGGGTATAGGGGACAAGGTTTCTATTCCAGACTGTTTCAGGTACCCAGGAAAGAAAACTCTTGGCGCCCTATCCTGGATCTGTCTAGTCTCAACCCCATCCTGGTGGTTCCAAGGTTCAAGATGCTTACTCCAACAGCTGCTTCCTGTGCTAGCCAAGGACTCCTGGCTAGCCACCCTAGACTTAAAAGAAGCTTATCTGCACATCCCCATAAGGGAATCTTGCAGGAAATACCTACGTTTCAGAGCAGGCTCTATGCATTATCAGTTTTCTGCACTTCCCTTTGGCTTATCTACTGCACCCAGGGTATTCACAAAATGCCTAGTTCCAGCCATTGCTTATTGCAGGCAGAGAAAAATTAAAATTTGCACATACTTGCATGATTGCCTGATTCAGGCGGACAATCAAGAATTGCTACTCCAGCACCTGACATTTGTAGAGAGACTTCTGAGTTCACTGGGGTACACCACCAACAAAAAGAAATCCCATCAGGTACCCAGCCAACAGATTGTATTCCTGGGAGCAAGCTTGAACACACCTTCCCAGATCGCATTCCTCACTCCAGAAAAACAAATGTATTTGACAAACTATTTCAATCTACTGGCCACCAAAACCCAGCTATCTGCAAGAAAAATACTGTAAGCCCTAGGGTTCATGGCCTCTTGCATTCTACTAATTCCATATGCAAGACTGCATATGAGAAAACTTCAGTGGTACTTTCTCAGGACGTGGAAACAATGTTTCCTATCATTCCTTGCCTAAGGGCAGAGTTTCTTTGGTGGGCAGAGGCCTGCTACCGCAACAAAAGACTCCCTTTCACTCTACCCCCTGCCGTCCAAACCCTAACAACAGACGCATCAGACTATGCATAGGGGGCTCACATGGCAGGACAAAGGTATTCAAGACAAATGGAGCCCAAAGCAAATAAACCTGCATATCTATCAAAAAGAAATGTTAGCTGTACAGAATGCTCTGACAGCCTTCAAACGCCTTATTCTTCCAGGGCAACTATTGATAAAGACAGACAACACCACAGTTATGTGGTACATAATCTCAATTCCTGCCAGGCAAACTAAATTCACTGGCAGACAACTTAAGCAGAAATCTAATGGACCCACACGACTGGAAACGGGAACCCAAATCATTCAAGCTGCTGATCCACAGTTTGGGGCGGGGGCACCAGAGGTGAACCTCTTCGCTTTCCCTCAGAGTTTTCAATTGAACAAATATTGCACCAGAACTCCCCAAGCATGAAAAGTGGATGCTCTGTCCTTTACATGGCAAAACCTCTCAATCTATGCCTTTCCCCCTCTGCCCCTCCTCTCGAAGGTTCTACTAAGGATCAAACAGGACAAGCCAAAGACTATCCAGATTGCACCAGACTGGCCATGCCAGCACTGGTACCCACCTTTGTGGAGTCTAACAGTACTGCCACCTTGGCACCTGCCTCAGTGCTGTTCCAGCAGAAGGGCCAGATTTTGCATCCTCAGTTACAAACCCTAAACCTAACAGCCTGGTTCATCCCCTGAACACTCAGTAAACAGGCTGGTTGTCATCCTGGAGGCAGAAATGCCTACTACTAGAAAATCCTATTCAGAAAAGTGGAAAAGATACTGCTCTTGGAGCCAGTCTCAAGAAATGGACACTAATGTGCCCAGCTTACCTCATATACTAGATTACTTAACAGAAATGTTCCACAAAGGCCTATCCCTCTCTTCAGTTAAGATTCCTACCTCTGCCATCTCAGCTCATTATAATACTGAGCCACCCATCTTCTCTCATCCTCTGAACAAAGTTTTTGAGAGGAGCCAAAAAATGTATGACCCCCTCCCCAGGAGAGCTCCCACTCCAACATGGGACCTTAGTTTTGTATTGGAAAAACTCACGCTTCCACCCTTTTAACCTGCTGCTTCAGCAGAGTTAAAATTCCTCTTCTGGAAAACAGCTTTACTTCTAGCCATCACTTCAGCAAGAAGAGTGTCTGAATTGCAGGCCCTTATGGCCATGGAACCCTTCATTATCTTTCATGCGGACAGGGTTCCCTCATGACTAACCCATCATTTATGCCAGAGGAGGTATCTAGGGTGGCTTTAAACCAATCCATTAATTTGCCAACCTTTTTCCCTAAGCCTCAGAATACAGGGGAAAGGGTCCTGCACTCCCTGGACGTGCACAAGCAGCTTAGGTTCTATCTGGACAGGACTAAACCTTTCTGAAAATCTGACCAGCTGCTAGTCAGTTTTGTTACAGGGGCAGAGGGCAAACCATTTCTGCATGGATAGCACACTGCATCCATTACTGTTGCAAACATCATATGAAACCTGCCCCACAGGGGATCAGAACACATTTCACTAGGGCTACGTCAACCTCTACAGCATTTCTCAGGGGAGTCCCTGCCAGGGACATCTTGGAAGCTGCAACTTGGAGCCCTCTACTCACCATCACCAAGCATTACCACTTGCCTATCTTTTCTAAATCCAGAGCTGGATTTGCTACAGCAGTTTTACAGGGCCGGCTTGCCAGCCCTAATGCTTCTTGACTGCCTCCACCCATCCTCAGCTTTGGGAATCAACCCAAATGTGATGACTGCAACAGTGAAACATGAAGAACATAGTACAGTTGTGTACACTTACCATAAATGTAGATGTTCGAGTGTATTCACTGTTGCAGTCCTGTTTACCCTCCCTCCAGCCCCCTGACTTCTCTTTACTTCTTCCTATCTTGTTTGGCATACCTTATATCATTGGTATTTGCTTTTTGCTGCGGGTGTTCCACACCATGTAATTGCTTCCTGTTTAGGGGGCTCCTGATATCTGGGGCAAGAAAAACTGATGTAATGGCGTCAGCTGCATGTTTTGTACCCATGACGTCCTGCTGTCATGGAAGAAGCACCAGCATCCAACGCAGAAATCCCAAGACTCTGGTATTCAGGCCGACTGAGGGCTACCTACAGGCAGATAACCCAAATGTGATGACAGCAACAGTGAATACGCTCTAACACCTACATTTATGGTAAGTGTACACAACTGTACTTTTTGTATGCCTGCTAACTTATGTGCACTTTGATATATATAATTTTATTTCCCCTGGGGTGATCCTGAGAATAGTCCTCTTGGGTAGTGCTGTACCCCATTTCTGTAAATTAGTGCTTACTTCCTTTCTGTAAAGATAATTTAGAAAGTAAGATAATAAAATTGTAAGCAACATGAAAAATGAAGGCTGACCTAAAGGCGTTCACTGCAAAGTTGAACTGTAAATGTTCTTTTGTTGCACAGGGTACTGGTAAAGCTATATCCTATTTGGGAGGCCATAGCAAAGGGAATTTGCTAAATCAATGACTGCAGTGCACAGGCTGGTGTGTGACCAGAGACTTAGAAAACTCTGATTTTTGCATTAAAAAGTAGAAGTGTGTGTGTGTGTGGGGGGGTGATTTGAACACACAAATTTAGGGTGGGTGTGAGAGAACGGGAGAAAGGGACACTGGCAACAGAAATTAGATTTTGTTTTTTTAATTAAAGTTGAGAAAGGATTGATTCCCGGAGGGCATGGTAAGAGCCTGGATTACATTTATTGAGACAGTTGTACGGTATGATCCACCAGAGGAGATCAAGTTTGCTTGAAAGAGTAAAGGGACCAGAGTATAGGAGGGGCAAGTGTTTTGAGTATTAACAGCAACTGTGTTTGTGTGTTGGCATAAATGTTAGAGATAAAAATGAGTCCAGGCTTATACAAGGTGAGATGCAAAACAGACCCCTTTGCCAGCATCAACCTGTAAGAGCTAGCCTATAACAGGGTCCAAGAATTAGATGCATTTATTATCCTAGAAGTGGTGCCTCTGTTATGAAAGAATGCTAATGGAGATCATCTGCCAGCTTAACATTTTGGCTAATACAACTGCATTCAAGATGTATTGCATATAGCAGACTGATTTGCTGTCTTACTCAATAATTGTAGAATAAAATACACATTCTGTAGTGCTGTCACATGAAATGTTAATTTCATCTTCCTTGTTTCTTTGTAGAGTCTAGGCAATGAAAAGCCTCCAGAGACTGTAAAGAGGTCCCCACTGCACCAAGAGACTAACCTTGCTAATTTTTCATACCGCTTCTCAATGTACAACATCAATGGTAAGGAATCCACAATCTCTTGAATGATCTTCAGCAGATGGTACGTACATTACATTTGGTATTTGCACTTGGAATGAAAATGCTCATTGCGGTTTTCTTTCTAAGTTCGTAGATATAAGAAGCTACACCAAAAAATATTATAGCTTAGAAAAGTGTATGTAGTAGCATTTGTTATAGTAAATAGTATTGTTAAGTACATAATGCCTTCAGTAAAAATAATTGGGTACTATTATTTTTTTCACTATAAAATCAGGGCATGAGTAGTAGGTTAGACATAGTACCTTAAAAGTGCAACAGTAACTGTAGAAGCACCATGGGCAACAGTGTGATAAGAAATTGTAATCCAAAGATGCAATATGCTTAGATTGTCCTCATGTGAAGTACTGGTAATTTAAGAGGTCTGTAATGGTGAGAAGCCAGAACATTTGCATTTGAGCACTGGCATGCTTGTTCTTGTATGCAGGATGGTAAATGTATTATTTCAGGTAGAGACATGATTTTATTGGCAGCAGTTATACACAGAAAATGCACACTGATATATGTTTCTGTTCAGCCAGTCCTTCAGTGCTACAGTAGAAAATCTGCAGTTCAGAAGTTTTCACCACTGATTATGTACTATAGACAAAGACAGTACAGTTAAGTGTGCTTACAATTTAGGTTCCATACTATCTCTAATCACAGTTGGTTGTTTCATTGTATATGCAGTCTGTGTGCTGATGTTCTGGTATGTAAGAAACATAATAGTGGTATGTTTTTCACACCTTTATTAAATTCTCACTTAAAACCTAGGCAAACATAGGCTCCTGTATTAGTACTAGGCTAACTGCCCTTGTGGGCCATTTTAAGCCTAACCAATTACCCCATGTGAGAATCAAACCCTTCACCTTGTTTTTGTAACGTAAACACTTTAACCATTATGCCAACTTCCCACCAGAATCATAGGAGGGTACTAGGCTATTTGCCCTGAGGCCCTTATAAGCCTAGCCAAGAGTATAGTCCATGCATAGAAAAATCAGCACCCGATGCCCCTGTCCAACAGGGACACGGGTGGAATCCCTGGAATGTATTTTCTGTTTCCCATCCAGTTATCCAGGTTGCACTTAAAAAGGGGTGAAGAGGTACTCTGCTTGACGTGGGAAGTAAAAATGGTTTTAAGTTGTTTTAAAGTTGAAAATGAAATAGTTTATTTATATGATATAATTTATTTATAAAGTTTTTTAAAAAACATGTTTATGGGTTTTGTAATGTATTTTAAAGAACTTTAATCACTTTCCATAGCTCTTTTCACACTATGTGTTGACTGTAATGAATATTGCTGGTTTTATGATATTGAAAGACTGAACAATTTTGTTTAATTGATTGCTTGATTTTATTGGCTTTCTATGTATTTTGGAGGGAATAAATACATTAATCTGTCTATCCACATCTAATGAAGTTTTTAAATAAAAACTCTGTATTGTAATGTGTCTGCGTTCATATACTTATGTTTGTTATTAAACTAGATTAGCTGTTCTTTGGTGGCTGGTTTGGATTTTTCTTTGGTACCTTGGACTGGATTACAAGTGTATTTTGGTACCTGTTGTCATTTTCTTGTGTTTTTTTTTTTTTTTTAATAATGCAGGGATGTTATGACCTCCTTGTCCCTGGATGAGATAGAATTAATTATGAGGTGAGCCATGTAGAAAGCTTTCTGTACAATGCAAGCAACATGATGGTCAAAAGTCAGGTTGCTATCAGTCTGGGTGCCCAAATCCCTCACAACTGACTGCATGCTTAGGATGTTGTTGTTAATGTGATAATTTGTGGGGACATCACTCAAATCTCCCCAAAGGGAATGATGATGCATTTTTTGTATTCAGCTTGAGGCGATGTTTCTGGCACCAGTTATTTGTTTGGGTGAAACCCTCTTGGAGGATGTCCACATCACTAGGGGAATTGATGACAGCTCCCAGCTTGCAGTCATCTGCAAACTTGGTCAGCCATAGCCCACTGGTTTTGGCCTGCACCTCAGAAAAGTATATCCCAAATAAGAGGCCCCAAGACTGAACCCTGGGGTATGCCACTTGATACGGGTCTACTGCTTGAGGTGGCTTACCCTATTTTGACTAAGTGGGTTCTGTCAGTGAGCCAGTTAGCTACTCATCTGGTAACATACGGATTGATGCCTAATTGAGAGAATGTATCTATTAGGACCAAGTGGGGAATAGTGTCGAAGGCTTTGGCCAGGTCAGTGTAGGCGGTGTTCACTGTCTTCCCCTCATCCATGACTTTGGTGACTGTCTCAAAAAAGTTGACCAGATTTAACGGGCATGACCTCCCCCTGATGAAGGCAAACTGTGTGGGATCAAGTTTTTTATGGTTGTCAATGTCCTTGTTAATGAGGTCCATGATAATCCGTTCCATGGCCCTGCAGATCAGGCTAGTTAGGCTGATGGGTCTGTAATTTCCTGGATCAGTGGACGTTCCACCTTTGTGTAAAGGAATGACAGTGGCTGTCCTCCACTCAGCTGGGACAAAGCCGGTACTCGGGCTTTGGTTGAATAGGGAGCCTAATGATGCTGCAAGTTCCTGCCTGAGTTCATGTAGGATGCAGCCTGGGATGTTATTGGGTCCCATGGAAGCTGTATTTTTTGCCTTTGAGAGAGCAGTGATGACCTGATCCCTAGATATAAAGGGAAGGGGGCAGGTACTGGGAATGTCCTGATTTACTGATGGGGGGGGGGGGCAGAGGGGTGAAATTTTCACTGAATTTGTCAGCCAACAAGTTTGCTTATAGCTGCAGCATTTATATATGTGGTATCATACTTCCGCAGTAGTGCAGCAGTAGCATTGTTGCCTCACAGCAAGAGGTTCTCCTGTTCAGTTCTCGGCTTGGGTTGGGAGTGCCTTCTGTTTGGAGTCTGCATGTCCTCCCCGCGGTCGAGTGGGCGTTCGAAAGACATGCGTTGAATGGGTGTGCCTTTGTTGAAGGTTGGGCGTCGGACTGGCAACTCGACACCATAAAAACCAACTGCCAATCATCAGCGGACTAGATTTCCGCTGTGGCGACCCCTAACCGGGAAAAGCCGAAAGACAAACAACATTTATATATGTGGTATCCTTGACCACTTGTGAACAGATCTGAGTGCTACCTTTGAGATTACGGACATATGTCAAAAAGGCCTTATGATTGTCTCTAGCAGATGTGGCCAATTGGACTCGAAGTTTGCTTTGGAGGATTTCACTAGTGCTCTTATTTGCCTTTTTAAGGCTAAGGAGAGATTGCTTCCAATTGGGCACCTGCTCCTTCTTGGTCCTGGACAGCAGTTTTTTTTCTTTTGTTATAGAGTTTATTTATTGCAGATGTCCACCAGCCAGGTTTACTCTTCCTTGTGGAGGATGATTTAGTCCTGTCAGGTTTTCCTGATTTCATGTGTCTATATAAATGTTCGTATAGTAATTTGGTATAGTTTTGGATACTGGTGCCATTTCCTAGGGAGGGGGCTGTGAAACTGTTTATACCATCCCTCAGGGGGCTGTAATCAGCTTTGGAAAAGTTTTTTTTTTTTACCCTAGCTAGAGGGGGAGTCAGGGGAGATGGTGACTTTGAATGTGATCGCTTTATGGTCTGATCTTACAAGGGAGGATGATACTGCAGGGATGCTGCAGTGGTTACTCATGCTGGCTTAGTACCAAGTCCAAGATATTATCACCTGTTGTGGGAGTATCGACTAGCTGTTCCAAAGAATTTGCATTGACAAAATCAAGGAATCTCTTGGCATTTTTATTCTGGCATGAGTAGTTCTTCCAGTCTGTGTTTGGGTAGTTAGTCACCCAGGATCAGGGTAAAGGGTTAAAGCTAGAAAGATTCAAAGAGGTCTAGATAGGCAGTTTGGGCATCTTGGGTTAGATTTGGGGGCCGGTAGCTAGCTATGATTTGTATAGGGGTCTTATTAATTGTTAACTGCACCTGGAGTGTCTCCGGTGCGTCATACTATTTGACCCACCTGGAGGTGTGTATGTCTTTAATATATATTGAAACTCCACCTCCTTTGGCTTTAGTACCCACAGTTTGGGGCCTGAATATATGACATAATGAGTAGCCAGGTATGGCTTGGGTGCTCTCTGCAGCTTTGACCCAGGTTTCTGTGACTGCGCAGATGTCAGTATTTTCCAGGGTTAAGAATGCTTGCAGTGAGTGCAGTTTCATGTTTAGACTCTTAGCATTTAGCAGCACGACCCTTAATTTAGATTTTTTTGAAATATTTATGTTGGTAGTTTTAACCTCATATAACTTTTTCTAAAAAAGGCACAATGGGGGAGGCAAGTGCCTTTGTCAGAAGCTTGAAGCCCAAGTGAGACAGATGCAGGCCATCTCTGGCAAAGCCTCGTGGTCTGTCTATCATATCTTCTCAGGCTGTCAGGTACTAGATCCCCCTGGAATGACACCAGAAACTAAGCCAATTGTTTGTCAGTCATTTTCTGTTTGTATTGAGGCTTCATTCTGGGTGACGGTAAAATGTTGCTTAAGGCTAGGGACATACCTGCCTGGGACACATCTTCAGCGAGTTCAATCATGTCTCATTTCATATAGTCCAAGGAGGTACGTCTGAAGTCATTCACACCAACATGGACTGTGACAGAGTGATAACAGTACCTGTTGAGAGATTTGAGTGCGTGTGTGATATGGTGGATTCTGGCCCCGACAGACAACTAACATTGACTTTCTCCTTATCCAACCTGGTGAGAGGCACATCTGTGTGTCTCAATGGAGTCCCCTGTGAGTTAATATGTTGGGTTTATGGTTAAGCCTTCGTGGTTGTGAGAGAAGTGTGTGAACTATGCATGGTATGCGCTGTGGAGGGCTGTGAAGATCACGTGTGTTTTTGCCTTAGAGGTCTCCTTTATTTGAGTATGTTTTTGTTGAGGACCTCCACATATGTGTCTGTTGTGTAGGTGTGGTGGATGGTGTTTGAGGTGTACTGATTGTGTTGACAACCTTCTTAGTGCCAGATATACTGGCTTGTGAGGCAGAGAGCATGGACTCTAGGTTCCTAATGTAATTGCATCTCTCGCAAATTGTGTTCCTAGGTGGTTGTCTGTGTACATAAGACAGTTGCTACACTCTCTCAGGATGCCCATATCAACCAGACTGGCAGAAAAAAACTATAGGAAATTGTCCATCCATATTTTTCAGAATCTGAGAAGAGAAGGCCAGGGAGAGCTAAGGGGTTAGCCTAAAGCCCAAGTGCTTAAACCAAAACTAAGAGATTTAGAATAACACAATTTAAACAGGCTATAAACAAGCAGTAACAAATGCAACAGAAAAGATGCAACTGAACACTTTAGAGAACAAGCCGTAGCAAGTAGCAGAAAAGCAAGATGAAGTAATGGGAGCAGGTGGAGGAAACACAAATACAGTAAAAGAAGCTGAATGAACTGTTTCAGTCATAGAAAAGAAAACAAACCATGCTAACATGTTACCAGTTACATATATTATACAGCACATGTTCTTTAACATGAGTCTATCCTTTTATCATCTTCTCTTTCGGCTGTTCCCATTAGGGGTTGCCACAGCAGATCATCTGTTTCCATTTCTTCCTGTCCTCTGCAGTTTGCTCTGTCACACCAACCACCTACATGTCCTCTCTCACCACATCCATAAACCTTATGTTAGGCCTTCCTCTTTTCCTCTTACCTGGCAGCTCCATCCTTATCATCCTTTTCCCAGTATACCCAGCATCTCTCCTCAGCACGTCCAAACCAACGCAGTCTCACTCTCTGACTTTGTATCCAAACTGTCCAACCTGAGCTGAACCTCTAATATACTGATTCTTAATCCTGTCCATCTTTGTCACACCCAGAGCAAATCTTAACATCTTTAACTCTGCCACCTTCAGCTCTGACTCCTGCCTTCTTGTCAATGCCACCATCTCCAACCCATACAACATAGCTGGTCTCACTACCCTCTTGTAGACCCTCCCTTTCCCTCTTGCTGGTACCCGTCTGTCACAAATCTCTCCTGACACTTTTCTCCACCCGTTTTACCGTGCCTTTACTCTCTTCTTCACCTCTCTTCCACACTCACCATTACTCTGAACTGTTTATCCCAAGTACTTACACTTATCCACCTTCGCCAACTCTGTTCCTTGCATCCTCACTATTCCTTTATCCTCCCTCTCATTCACACACACATATTCTGTCTTAGTCCTGCTGACCGTCATTCGTCTCCTCTCTAGAGCATATCTCCACCTCTCCAGGGTCTCCTCAACCTGGTCCCTACACTCACTACATATGACAATGTCATCTGCAAACATCATATTCATTGGGGCCTCCTGTCTGATCTCGTCTGTCAACCTGTCTATCACCATTGCAAATAAGAAAGTGCTCAGGGCTGATCCTTGATGTAATCCCACCTCCACCTTAAATGCATCTGTCACTTCCACTGCAGACCTCACCCCTGTCACACTACCTTCGTACATATCCTGTACCACTCTTACATACTTCTCTGCCACTGCTGACTTCCTCATACAGTACCACAACTCTTCTCTAGGTACCCTATCATATGCTTTCTCCAAGTCCACAAAGACACAATGCAACTCCTTCTGACCTTCTCTATATTTCTCTACCAACACACTCAGAGCAAACATCGCATCTGTAGTGATCTTTCCCGGCATGAAACCATACTGCTGATCACTAATCATCACCTCCCTTCTTAACCTAGCTTCCACTACTCTTTCCCATAACTTCAAGCTGTGACTGATCAGTTTTATCCCTCTGTAGTTACTACAGGTCTGCACATCTCCCTTATTCTTAAAAATAGGTACCAAAACACTTTTTCTCCACTCCTAAGGCATCCTCTGACTTACCAAGATTTCATTAAACAATCTGGTTAAAAACTCTACTGCCATTTCTCCTAAGCACCTCCATGCTTCCACTGGTATGTCATCTGGACCAACAGCCTTTCCATTCTTCATCCTCTTCATAGCTGTCCTTACTTCTTCCTTGCTAATCTGTTTCACTATCCCCACATCATCCAACCTTCTCTCTCTCTCATTCTCTTCATTCATCAGCCCCTCAAAGTACTCTCTCCTTCTGCTCAACACACTCCTCTCGCTTGTGAGTATGTTTCCCTCACTATCCTTCATCACCCTTACCTGCTGCACATCTTTCCCAGCTCGGTCCCTCTGTCTAGCCAATTGGTACAGGTCCTTTTCTCACTCTTTAGTGTACAACCTTTCATACAACTCTCCATATGCCTTATCCTTAGCCTTCGCCACATCTCTCTGCCATGCTCCTCATCTCCTTATACTCCTGTCTACTTTCTTCATCTATCTGACAATCCCATTTCTTCTTTGCCAGCGTCTATCCTTTTATAAATTACTAAATTCCTGCATTCCCTTAATCCTCACTCCTTCAGAACATTGTTCCACATATATTCTTCCCACAATTTCCATTTATTTCTATGTAATTTGCAGCTTCCCTTTTTTGAAGATCCCCCTTCCAGATGTTCATCGTGCATACAGCTGCAGTCATTACAGATGGGTTATCCTGCCGTCAGGCGGGTCCTCGGTCGGCCGAATTCCAAAGTCTAGGTCCGGCGTCGGTTGTCGTCGCTTCTTCCCTGACGTCAGTGTGGCAGGGGTATAAAAGAGGCAGCCAACGCCATTTTCTTCAGTCTTTCTTGCCGCACGGTGCCCAAAGAAGAAGCAGTTCGCAAGTGCCGGTCGGCCAGCTCCTGAGATTTACGAAAGTATTTCAGCCGAAGTCTTCTTTAAAGCTAAGTACCCGTTGGAAACTTTTCTTGCCTCAGACCGATGTCAGACAAAGTTAATAATTGCATTTCTTGTGGGAAGCAAATACCGCATAAGGATTTTCACTCTTTCTGTATACCTTGCTTAGGGCCAGACCACGACGTCTCGGCCTGCCGATTTTGTGCTAGGTTCAACAAGCGCACTATTAAGCGCCGGGCGGAGTTCGCCCTTCATTATTTTGGCAAAAAATGTAATTATATCATGTCGTCGGATACACCGACGCCAGTTTTAAGCAAAAGACGCAAAGACAAGGACCGACATCCGAGGTTTGCACCAAGTACTGAGACCACGCTTAGGCCGACTACCGGTTCTCTGGTTCTCAGCGAGGCGCCTACGCAGCCCCTGACTACCGATGAAACTATTTTTCCGGTGACTTCAGTACCCGAGGTCACAGGCTCCTCGGTTTCCATTCCCACTGCAGATACCGACGCCACTCTTGGCGGGGAAACTGAAAATTTAGTGAGGCCCTCCATTTCTGAAGGCATTTTCAGGCCTACCACCTTCTCTGTTAAATCCCTCACTAAATCTAAAGCTGCCATCAAAACTAAAAAACAGGGTCCTCAGACCTCCTCTCAAGGCCCCATGCCTAAAAAACAGATGCTTAAAATGGCTGAGGATTTGATAACTCTCATCAGGGGTTCTCAACCCCCCTCTGACAAAAGACCCAGACTGGAGGAAGACTACCCTTCCTCAGACCAGGCTTCTATTACCTCAGACCATTCTGAGGACCAGGATTATGCCTATTCCCCTTTTGAAGACTCTGATGCTGAGGAGTCTATTCCCCCGGTCTCCCCCCTGAGGACTACTCTTTTGGGGAAACCCTGCATACATTGAGGGAGCACTTCCACTGGGAAGGCTAAGATTACTCAGATTCCAAGAAAAGGCTCATGGAATTTTTACTGCTCCCCCAGCATAGGCCCTTGGCTATCCCTCCTGTTTTAGATATTTTGGATGATGTGTATGCAGAAGCCAGTCTTAATCCAGATTCTTTACCTCCAGCCCCTGTTAAACCAGACAGGTATTACCGGGTTCCTGATTCTCACCAGTTCCTTTACAAAACCATACTGCTGACCCAGAAACAATTTCACAGGGTCCCAAGGGAATAAAGGCCTCGACTGCTAAAAACCCTTTACCTTCAGAGAGAGATTCCAGAGCATTAGAAAGGTGGGGGGAAAAGGTGTATACATCTGCCACTTTAACCATGAGGGCATTAAACTGTCAATTTCATATGTTAAAGTACCAACAGTTTTTGTTATCTCAGCTGAAAAGCAAACTGACACAAACAGAACAACCAGATTTGAAAGAGTTGCAGGATTTGTTGCATGGAGCAGAGCAAGTGGGTAAACATACCTTGCAGTGTGGTTTTGATGCTCTAGAGGCCTCATGTAGAGCTGCTGTCACGGGGTCTGTCATACGTAGGCATGCTTGGCTCAAAGAGCCAACCTTACCAGATCATGTCAAAGCACAGTTGTTAGATACACCACTTCAAAAAGATGCATTGTTTGGTGTTAAAGCTGAGGAGGTACTAAAGAAAATGGAGGAAAAAGCCAAATCTATGCAAACAGTGAAAGATTTCTTGCAGGTGCAACCTCCACGCTTCAGCAGAAACTGGCCTTCAAAAAATTGGTCCTTTCCAGCCATGGACAGACCTCAAAGGGGCAGATACAGATGCCCAAGGGGTAGAGGACAACCTCAGGGATCTTACAGAGCTAGACAGTGGCAAGCACCAACCCCAAGAGGTGGAGAAGACAGATCACAGTCATTTAGAAAACAGACACAATGACTTCCCCCTATGCCTGCCAAACAAAGCTAAAATGGCAGCACCTTTGGGCGGAAAACTGGCAATCTGAAGTAGGAACTTCATTTGTCAGCAACCTTTGGGATACGGATCCGAACTCGGATCCGAGCCGGCAACTTCTATCATAGCATAGATCCGAGCTCCTAGCTCCTCCCCTTACCCATAATCCCCTGCCTACCCTGACTGACCTCAGATCTAGTTTGCCGCTCTTCAAGCAACAGCTAGATTCCAGAGCTCTTGGCGCTTTTGTGAGGAAAAAGTTTTCTTTCTTCTTTTCTGATTGAGTGATTGTGTGTGCGTGGTGGGTGTATCCTTAACACTAAACTTATTATTATTTTAGCTTCTCAGCTTAAATTTTAATTTAAAATATTCCTCCCTCCCCCGCTGGTTGTAGCGTGTGTGTGTGACTTGAATGTTAGGGGCCTAGTGAGTGTGCTTTACTTTAGTAATGTCGGAGATCCCTAAAGCCATTTTTTTCGAAATGCACCGAGTGTGGTCACAAGCTTTCACCGGCTGATGGCCACACTCGGTGCGTTAGGTGCCTTGGGGTTGAACACCTCTCTTCGGGTTGCGCGATTTGCGCGGCGTTCAACCCCAGGGCACTCGAGGATCGAAGGTCGAAGCTGGTTCTGGCGGGACTTTTACCCCCAGACTCTGCTTCGGCCTCCGGTGCGTGCCCGCCTCCCCGGTAGCGGTCACTCCTGCCTCCCTTCCTCCGACTGGGACTCAACCTCCCGCTTCGGCTCTGGAGGATAGGGAGTCCAGGAAAGAGAAGCGGCGGGAGAAGGACCTTAAGCGGCGGGCCGAGGACTCTTCATCGGCCCCGCTCGCCAAGAGGGCTTCTCCGTCCAGGTCTTCTCAGTCTCCTCCTCCTCGGATCCGATCCCCTTGTTTCTCCCCGGGACCCGAGGAGGAGGTGATCCGATCCCCGTCGAGGTCATCGAGGCGGCACTCCAGGTCTGCCTCGGTGGCCTCTTCGAGGTCCACTTTTAGCATGTCAGATGCGGACATGGACCAGATGATGAGGAGATTCATCCAGGCCCAGATGCAGATGGGAGTGCTCTTACCTCCCCCTCCTCCGGGGGGAGGGAGCTCGACTCCTTTTTTTCGCCCCTATTGCTCCTTCTCCAACCCGCATTCCGGGTTCGGAGCGCTCGGAGCCGAGCCACGTTGGATCCGGGGGTAGGTCGGAGCCGACCATGCTGGGCACGTCGGCTCCGACGCCTCCCTCGAGTTTGTCGGATCCGACCTCTCGGAGCCGTGGGCCGAGCTTCGGATCCGAGGGATTCGGTGTGCTTTCGGCTCCGTCCCGGTCGGAGCACACTGGTCCTTCGGATCCGACGTTCTCTGCGCCGGGTCCGATCCCCGCTTCGGATCCAAGTGGGAGTCTGATCTCGGATCCGTGAAAGAGCGGCTCCCCCTCGGCTTTCGCTGCGGTGGAGAGGGCACTGTCGAGTGCTTCCAGGCCTCCGGTCCTGGCTTTGGCTGCCTCCCGCACTCCTTCTCATCTGGTCCTGTCTCCCCTCATCCGGCCCTCGGGGCAGCCTGCCTCAGCTCCTCTAGGAGATCCAGTGGAACAAGATACAGTCCGTGAGGACTTCTTGGACAGCCCCCCCAGGGAGATTCCTCACAAGGCAAAGTGCAAGAGGAGGCACATAGACTCCCCTGAGAGTCTCACCGAAGATACGGACTTGGATGAAGGGGAAGGGTCCCCTAGATCACCCCCCGAGGATGTCTCCTTTGGAGACATCATGGAAATGCTCAAAATCAGGGGTGGGTGGTCTGCCCCCAAGGCTTCCTCTGATGAGTCCGTATTCCTTGAGGCATTTGAGGCAGGACCATCTACCTCTTGGGTGTCCCTTCCACCCGACCCCCTGGTGGATCTCATATCCTCTAGGGCTTGGAAGGAACCGGACACCATAGAGCCAATCCCCAAGTGCCCGGACAAAATTTTGAGCCCCCCTGCAGAGAGATCACACTGGAGCAGAGGTCCCCCTGTGGATGCTATGTTGGTGGCTGCAGCCACCAAGAAAGAGTTGGCTCAGGAGAGCCCCACGGTTCATCCTCCGAGCAAGGAGTCTCGTGCGATGGACCGTCTTGGGAAGCAGGCCTTCAGTTCAGCAACCTTCTCTATGAGGGCCTTGAACTACATGGCACATGTTATTCGGATGCAGCGGGATCTAATTAAGGAATACGCTGCTTCCCCCCAGGGTCCATGTCGGAGGGAGACAAGGATCTGTACTCCTCCCGAATGGCCACCCTCCGCTCTATCTCTAACACCTCTATGCGGCTGTTGTCTCATGCTACGGAGGGAGCCGCTAGAGCAGGCGGAGTCGGGCTTGTCATGAGGAGACAGGCCTGGCTCCGTCACTGTGACTTCTTGGAACCCTTTAAGGCGTCATTTGCAAATGCCCCTTTTGATGGTTCTGCACTGTTCGGCAAAACCGTTCGTGAGACTCTTGTCCAGAGCGAGAAAGATGGGAAGACCTTGTCTGCCGTCGGAGTCCGCTTCTCTGCGCCCCAGAGGTCCTTTTCCAAGAACCAAAAGGGTCAGAAGAAGATGTGGTTCCGAAAATCGCATCAGTCCCAGTCTGCTCAGGACAACCAGTCCTCTCGTGGCAGAGGAGGACAGGGAGGACGCCGCCCCAGAGGCAGAGGGGGTCCCAGGAATTTTGGGTCCAGAGAACCGTTCTCTGAGAGGCCCACGCAGAACCCCTGAGGGGTTACCCAACTGCTCCACTCTGGAGGCAGTCGGGGGGCGTTTTTTGAGGCACCTAGCAATGTGGGAGTCCATAACAACGGATCACTGGGTGCTTCGTATTATATCCAGAGGTTACCAAATTCCCTTTATCGTAAACCCCAGAATCAGAGGCCTCCCCGATGTTCCACCCAGTCAGAGGGAGGCGGCTGCTGCAGAAATTCGGCAGCTTCTGCAAAAAAGAGCCATCCAGCCCGTCCCCCCAGATCAAGTCGGATCAGGGTTTTACTCCAGGTTCTTTCTGGTGCCAAAAAGGGACTTGAGGTCCATCCTCGACCTCTCTCTCTCCTAAACCTGGCGGTACCCAAAGAAAAGTTCCGAATGGTCACATTGCAATCCGTCCTCCCCTTATTGCGGGAGGACGACTGGATGTGCTCCATAGACCTCAAGGATGCGTACCATCACATTCTAGTGGACAGGCGTTCCAGGAGGTTTATTCGCTTCCGGCTGGAAGCCAGTCACTTTCAATTCAGTGTCCTCCACTTCGGCCTCACCTCAGCCCCCAGGGTGTTCACCAAGGTCCTAGCGATAATAGCGGCCCACCTGAGACTCCAGGGAATTCAGGTCTTTCCATACCTGGACAACTGGCTCCTTACGGCCCCAACAAGGCATCTACTTTGTTCATGCAAGGATTATTTCCTCAGTCTGGCTCCACTATTAGGATTAACCATCAACATGACCAAATCCTCTCTCATCCCTACACAGGTGTTGGATTTTATAGGGGGGAGACTGGATTCCAGAAAGATGCTTGCGTTCTTGACTCCAGATCGGCTTCGGAACCTGATGTTGCATGTGCAGGTCATCCTTCAACTGCAAACTCCTTCGGCGGAATTGGTCCTGAGGGCCCTAGGATCTATGGCGGCTGCAATCCCTCTGCTGCCATTGGCCCGGTTGAACATGAGGGTCCTGCAGTGGACCCTCCAGGTACAATGGTCCCTGTCTTGCAACCCCCTGTCTCACCCCATTTCCTTTAGCAAGGTTTGCAGGAGATCGCTCGTGTGGTGGCTCCAGTCTCCCAATCTCCACACGGGACGTCCCTTCTCACTACCTCCGCCAGTCGACACAGTGACCATGGACGCTTCTCGCCTGGGGTGGGGGGCATTTTTCAGGCAGGACAGTCCAAGGCACGTGGAACGACGTAGAGACCTCTTTGCATATCAAAGTCCTAGAGATTATGGCGGTGCTTTTGACGTTGCATGCACTACACAACTCTCTTCCGGTAGGGACGATTGCAGTACAGACAGGCAACATGTCGGTCGTCTGGTACATCAACAAACAGGGGGGAACCAGGTCTTACCCCCTTTGGCGCGAGGCCATGAGAGTATGGGAATGGGCGATTTCCACCAACTGCTTTCTCATAGCAACGCACATTCCGGGACGGTCCAACATTCTAGCGGACAGGCTCAGTCGTACTATCCTGACTCCTTACGAATGGTCTCTCAACCATCGAGTTGCAGAGCAAGTATTTGCCCGATGGGGGCAACCTTGTTGCGATCTTTTTGCCTCTCCTTCAAACACCAAATGCAACGACATTGCTCTGATCCCCTCCGGGAGTCCCGAGACTCTCTAGTTCATGCTTGGCCTCCCGGTCTGCTTTATGCTTACCCTCCTCTTCCCCTGATGTTGAAATTATTACAGAAAGCCAGGCAGTTGGGGAGCAAGATGACCCTCATTGCCCCATTCTGGCCTTGTCAGACGTGGTTCCCTTACCTATGGTCTCACCTAGTGTATCCACCATGGATTCTGGATCCCCTCCCGGATCTCATTTCTCACCTTCTCGATCTTCCTTCTCCGAACCTGGTCAACCTCAAGCTGACGGCTTGGTTGCTCCAGTTCCACTCCTCATAAGGACTCCCGGGATCTCATCACCTGTCAAAGCCATTCTTGTAGCAGCTCACAAGCCTTCCACCAGGAAGGTTTATCGGAGTAAGTGGAAACGCTTCACCATTTGGGCAGAACACCATCGTTTAGACCCTTTTACAGCCCCAATAGCGTCGGTTCTAGATTTTCTAACCTCTCTCTTTCACCAGGGGGCTAGTTCTTCCACAGTCAAGGTACAACTTGCAGCAATCTCATACTATCACGTGGGGCAAGAGGCTGGCCCTCTTATCACTTCCAAACTGTGTAAGACCTTCCTCAAGGGTACCTTCCTCCTTAGGCCTCCAGTCAAAGAGGTGGTACCTCCATGGGATTTATCCTTAGTCTTACAGGCCTTGACTGGTCCCCCATTCGAACCGGCGGCCACGGTTGATCTCAAATTTCTCTCTTGGAAGACAGCCTTTTTGGTGGCGATAACTTCAGCCAAAAGAGTGTCGGAATTGCAAGCTCTTTGTGTCAAACCACCATATCTGGTCTTTCACCCGGATAGGGTTTACCTCAGGATCAATCTGTCCTTTCTACCTAAGGTATCTTCAGAAGCGAACATCAATCAATCTATCAATCTTCCAGTGTTTTTCCCCAACTTTCAAAACAAAGGAGAGTACAAGCTACATTCCTTAGACGTACACAGACAACTACGTTTTTATATCCATAGAACTGCTGATCATAGGCAATCCGATCAGTTGTTTATCTTCTTTGCCAAAAGTAATTTCGGAAAGCCAGTTTCTAAAGTTTCTCTCTGTCGATGGATCTCGAGTTGTATTTTTTTAGCATATCAGAGCTCGGGAAGGCCTGCACCTCAAGGAGTCCATGCTCATTCTACTAGGGCCGTTGCCACATCTGCGGCCTTTCAAGCTAGGGTTCCACTGGATGACATTTGTTCTGCAGCCACTTGGGTTTCATCTCACACCTTTATCAGCCACTATAAAATAGATGTTGTCTCCCGAGGTAGGGCGTCCTTTGGCTCTGCGGTGCTCCGGAATATCCTTCCATGAAGGCCACCCAAGATTTAGGTAGCTGGGGACTCTGTCCCAAAGGTTGCTGACAAATGAAGTTCCTACTTCAGATTAAGAAGTTATGTACTCACCATAACGTTCCATCTGAGTAGGTATCTTCATTTGTCTGCAACCATCCCTCCTTTCCCCTGACCAAAATGATCGTTCTTGTGGTTATTAGCATATGTTCCCTTTGGGACACTTTTATCAGCTGTGCTATGGGGCAAACTTGATCTGAGGTCAGTCAGGGTAGGCAGGGGATTATGGGTAAGGGGAGGAGCTAGAAGCTCGGATCTATGCTATGATAGAAGTTGCCGGCTCGGATCCGAGATCGGATCTGTATCCCAAAGGTTGCAGACAAATGAAGATACCTACTCAGATGGAACGTTATGGTGAGTACATAGCTACTTATTATTTTCAAAAAACTGGCACATTGTCACAAAAGACAAATGGATATTGGACATTATAGACAGAGGCTACAGGTTCCACTTTCACACCCTTCCAAAAATGAGAGGCTTGCCAAACCTGCCACAAAATCAATGGGCAGAGGCACAAAGACAAATTTCCGCTCTCATGGATATGAAAGCAATTCAAGAGGTACCTGCAAAAGAACAAGGTCAAGGTTTTTATTCCAGACTTTTTCTGGTACCAAGGAAGGACAAAGATTGGAGACCCATCTTAGACCTATCCATCCTAAACACATATCTACAGGTGCCAAAATTCAAGATGCTCACATTACAGCAGCTTCTTCCCATGCTGGGCAAGGAGTCTTGGCTGGTAACGTTGGACCTCAAGGAGGCATACCTGCATGTCCCTATCAGACAAGATTGCAGAAGATACCTCAGATTTCTTGCAGGTTCAACCCATTACCAATTCTCTGCATTGCCCTTTGGCTTATCTACTGCGCCCAGAGTGTTTACGAAATGCCTGGTATCAGTAATTGCCTTCTGCAGACAACAAGGAATACAAATCTACCCATATCTGGACTGCCTGATCCAAGCGGACAGCAAGGACATTCTATTGCAGCATCTGGCGTTCGTAATAAAACTGTTAAACTACCTGGGATACACAGTGAACAAAAAGAAATCAAAACTAATACCTTCTCAACAGATAATTTTCCTGGGTGCCAGCTTAAATACAACCACCCAGATGGCCTACCTCACACCAGACAAACAAGGCAACTGTCTCAATACTTAAACAAAATGGCAACTTTCACCAGACTAACTGCAAGGAAAGTCCTGCAGGCTCTAGGATTCATGGCATCTTGCATCCTACTAATACCATGTGCAAAGCTGCATATAAGGAAACTACAATGGTACCTAAAAAACTTATGGTCTCAACACAGCCACAGCTTGGAAACAATTATACCACTCATTCCATGCCTTCAAAAGGAATTTTTGTGGTGGGCTCAAGCATGCCAAAGAAACACAGGTCTCCCTTTCTGTTTACCTCAAGCAACTCAAATCATCACAACGGACGCCTCAGACTACGCCTGGGGAGCACACATGGCAGATCAATGCATTCAGGGAAGATGGTCCCAAAAAGAGAAGCACCTACACATCAACCAAAAGGAGATGCTAGCCGTGCAAAATGCTCTCATGACCTTCAAAGACCTACTCCATCCAGGCCAGCTATTGATAAGGACAGACAACACCACAGTCATGTGGTACATAAACAAACAGGGGAACTCATTCATACCCCTGTGCAGGCAAGCCATGACCCTGTGGAACACAGCACTGGAATTACAAATTCAACTACAGGCACAATTCCTGCCAGGGAAGGAAAACACACTGGCAGACAACTTAAGCAGAAATATGACAGACCCACATGAATGGAAGTTGCATCCTCAAGTCTTCTCAAAGATAACTCAGGCATGGGGACAGCCAGACATAGATCTATTTGCTACCCACAGAAATTACCAGTTGGAAAAATTCTGTTCAAGGAACTATCATCCACAGGCCTGGAAAGTGGACGCACTCTCTTTCAATTGGACAGCATTGACAGTCTATGCCTTCCCGCCTCTTCCTCTACTGACCAAAGTTCTATTAAAGGCCAGAGCAGAGAGGCCAAAAATGATTCTCATTGCTCCAGACTGGCCACGACAGCACTGGTATCCTCTCCTAAAGAGCCTGACACACTCACCACCATGGATCCTACCTCTAGTTCCTCTTCTGTTGTCCCAGCACAACTACAAAACCCTTCACAGCCAGCTCAAAACCCTGAATCTAGCTGCGTGGAGAATACCTTAATTTCCCAACAGACTCTCCTCTCCAAGGAGGCGCAGGATGTCATTTTGGAGGCCAGAAGACACTCTACTAGAAAAGCCTACTCAGCCAAATGGAAACGATTTTGTTCCTGGAATCAAGAAAGGGGCCAGAATCATTGGGTAATAAATATACCTCAAATTTTACAATACCTAGCTGAGATGTTAAACAGTGGCCTTTCCTTCTCCTCCATCAAGATCCACGCTTCAGCCATTTCTGCACAATACAATACAGATCCTCCTTTATTCTCACATCCTCTATTAAGACAGTTCCTCAGAGGGGCAAAGAATATAAAACCCCCACGGAAACCACCAGTCCCAGCTTGGGACCTCAACTTCGTATTGGAAAAACTGACCCTGCCTCCCTTTGAGCCAGCTTCTTCAACAGAGCTACAATACTTGTCATGGAAAACAGCCTTCCTTCTGGCTATTACCTCAGCATGCAGGGTTTTGGAGCTACAGGCTCTCATGGCTGTGCAACCATTCATCATTTTCCATCAGGACAGAGTTTCCTTACGAACCAACCCTACCTTCATGCCAAAGGTAGTATCCAGTGTAGCTTTGAATCAGACTATTCATTTACCTACCTTTTATCCAAATCCACAGAACAAAGGGGAGAGACTACTACATTCCTTGGACATTCACAGACAACTTTGTTATTACTTGGACAGAACAAAGTCATTCAGGAAATCTGAGCAGCTCTTTGTGTCCTATGCTACAGGTGCTCAGGGAAAGGCTATTTCCAGACAGACAATTTCAAATGGATAGCCCACTGCATACACTTTTGTTATTCATTTCATGGAAAATCTGTGCCTGTATACATCAGATCCCACTCCACCAGGGCTACAGCTACCTCTGCAGCTTTCCTCAGGGGGGTCACTACCAAGGACATTTTGGAAGCAGCTACCTGTAGTTCAGTGCACACTTTCTCCAAGCACTACCACCTTCCACTATACTCTAAATCTAGAGCGGGCTTTGCCACAGCAGTCCTGCAGGGCATCCTAGCCCCTCCTAGCTCTACTTAGTGCCTACCACCCTTACGTAGCTTTGGGATTCTACCCGTCTGTAATGACTGCAGCTGTATGCACGATGAACATAGTACAGTTTTGTACCTACCATAAATGTAGATGTTCGAGTGCTCATACAGCTGCAGTCCAGGTTTCCCTCCCTCCATCCCCTCTTAGGACAGGCCTTATGACAAACACCTTATCATATAACCTTTTTGGGGTATTCTTTTATGGTGTATTTGCTTGCAACTACTGTTTTTGATTTATCAACATTGCATGTTTTCATAACATTGTGTTTGCCTTCCTTCTGGGGGCACCTGACATCTGGGGCAAGAAAAACTGAAGAAAATGGCATCGGCTGCCTCTTTTATACCCCTGCCACACTGACGTCAGGGAAGAAGCGACGACAACCGACGCTGGACCTAGACTTTGGAATTCGGCCGACCGAGGACCCGCCTGACGACAGGATAACCCATCTGTAATGACTGCAGCTGTATGAGCACTCGAACATCTACATTTATGGTAGGTACAAAATTGTACTTTCTTTTATCTCTGTTATGACATTCAATACTTCAGATACAGTTAGTTTAGACTTGGATTTCCATTTTTTAGTAATTGCTCTTTTGGTTGCCACTAGAATTAAACTTAAGGCCTTAGTATGGCAAGGCCAGCGGTCGGCAACCGTCAGCTCGCAAGCCACACATGGATGCTGCTCTTTTCTACAGTCATATATTAACTTGCATGTACAGAAGTGCCTTTAGAATCAAATGGTGACAAACTTCGGAAACAACACTGGAACGCATCTAGAAAAATGAAATAGATGAGGATGCCCAGTAATTTTACATTCCGACATTAAACTCTAATAACTCTACTGCACTACTCATGCAAAACCATTCAACAAATCAGCACGACTCATGTATTAAGAAAACAAGAGTATGAGTTTAACACATTATCCCATATATAGGGCTGCCTCAGCAACACTGATGTACATTGAAGCTTCAGTAAATTGTTTGCTCTTAATACAATATAAAATAGCATAGATTTACATTTCACCATAAAACAGAGGACAGCAACAGTAAAATAAAAAAATCCTTGGATGCAGCACAAGGCATATTAAGGACTGTACACTGTTAGCGTATGAACATAAACAGGTTTAAGAGTCTCAGCAGTTGGGTTACCTTTGTGCCATCTTCAAATGCTGATAATTTGCCCTTTTCTTCCCTTTCTGTCTTGATGGTCATTGCTTGTTTCACGGGAAGGGAGGAGAACGTAGAGTTCCATATATCACATATATATATATATATATATATATATATATATATATATATAGCGAGGACGTTTGCTCAAATGAGCAAACGTCCGCATACATAATAACCGAACACACTAACATACATGTTACAGAACTCCATATATAACTAAAGACTACCACCTAAAAACAGGGAAAATATGAAGCCGCTTATGCAGCAGTGTTCCTAGAAAGTTTTTTTTTTTTTTATGATAAATGCACAGTTTCAGTTGGCATGCAAAAACTTTCCTGTTAGACAGCAAAATAACACAATCCAGCTCCCTGCTGCATGTTAAACTGACTACACAGTCGTTACAGGCAGGTGCCACCTGCTCTTGTTTTCTAAGCTGGATTCTTTAGTCAGAATATCCAGATTTTTGCCTCATATTTTAGGTCTGTTTCTCATAAAATTGTGTTTGCCTTGCAAATCCCTGGGACTTTAGTCAGAAAATGGTGGCCCACATTTGAGCTTTAGACTTCATGTCCTTCAGAAGATTTGTACAAATGCAAAAGTTGTTCTGGCTTTAAAGTTTGTACGACCAGTATTTAAAAGGTGCCCCTATTTTTTTCCTTTGTTCCCCCCATTATTTATGGCTTTGTCCAGATTTCTTGGGCTAAAAGAGGTTGAGAGGTATGGGGTGCAATGCTTTTAAACCTCCTCTCCCAGAACATTACTCTGCATGTGGCCTAATGGTTAAGGTGTTTGCCTTATAAACACAAGGTGTGGGGTTTGAGTCTCACAAGAGATAATTGGCTAAGCTTAAAATGGCTCACAAGGGCAGTTAGCTTAGTACTGATCTATGAGCCTATGAACCTATGTATTGTTCCAACAGTTTTCATTTATTTCTATGTAATTTGCTCCTACTATTTTCTAAGGATGGTATCTCAAACCCCCTTCTGTACCCATTGCAGCTCTTTGTAAATCTTGGGTCAAACGTATTGAGATAAAATGGCTCTTTGCTCCAAAATGGTTGCTGACACCTGGTCTAGGCAATTCAGATCCTCTGTCCTAGCTCAAAATAATTATTTCCGTAGTTAACGCCCATTTGCTCGCCCAGTATTCCTGACAAAAGTACTCTATAGTGAATTTTTAAAACCTGCCAAGTCATTGCATTCCCAAAACATGTTTCCAGTTACCTCTTTCTTCCCCGTCACATTTCCAATATTTGCCATGTATTTCAGGAAATTTATTTGGAGTCTGCTTGAGGTTTAAAATTTCTTGCGCAGTTACTTCAAAGCAAAAATCCTGAAGTTTCTAGACTTTGCTGCCTATTTGGAGAGCCATCCCATTGTACTCTTGTGAATCATTTTTCCAGACTCTCTTCCCAATCTTTTCTAACCTCCCCAATCTTTTCTAACCTCCTCTGATTAAGTCTTACAGTTATCATGTAGTGTTTTATATACTGTGCTAATTATCCCTTTTTAACAGCAGTTTCTGTTCTAGATTCAACTAAAACCTCCACCAGAGTAGGAGGTGTGACCAGTTTTATATAATGTTGTATTGATAATTGTATATAAAATGTATGTGATGTATAATGTTTGTAACTGTGAATATGTTAACACTGTTTATGTTTTTATATAAATGTAAGTTTGTCTGTCATAAGTGATACTTCAAGGTGTTAAAACAAAAAAACACCAGAGCAGGTCTTTAACTTAAGATTCCCATATCCCTTTCTCGTTGCTTATACTCTGTCAATCCCTCATAGGGAAGTCCAAATGTCATCTTGGCCTCATCCCACTCTGTTACCTTTCACTCTGTAATTATTTGCTCCCAAGTTTTGGTTCCTTTGCCAGCTTTCTCAAGTAAATTCCAGCCTCCTCTTATCTATTTTCCGTAGTCATCCCAGTTGGTAAAATCTCCTTTCTCCATTTTTATGTTGGCTTAGGTCTAGAGTACTTTATTATATTCACGATGTAGCATATTCTGTATGCTTGTTATTACTCTCCTTAAGGACCTGCATCCAAAATCTTTTTCTCTTTATTTTGAACTCCCTCCCCTTGCATCATAATCATTCCTTGCCATTTTGAATTATAACTTTGTGGTTGTGTTATATTTGAGTATTAACTGTGTAGCTCTAGCCCTTCAAATCTGGTAATGCTAATCCACCTTGTTCAACTGGAAGGATCACCTTATCCCATTTAACTCTTGTCCTTTTCTTTCCCAGATAAATTCCTTCAAGTTTTATTACTTATTTCACACAACTTCCCCTCTGGTTGACAAAAATAGGGTGACGTTTATAAAAAAGGATACACTAGACAATGAAATAATTCCACAGTAAAAGACCACCGACCAACGAAGTATACTGAAAACCGTCTTTAATAGACGTGACAAAGATGAAAAAACGAACAGGTTTTTTTCCTTTACAAGGTTTAAAAGTTTATTTCCTTTAAAGCTAGAAACTTGCAAGCTAACCCTGAAAATACTGTACAGTATTCAACTTTCTGCAGCAATAACGAAAAAAGAAAGCTAGCTGCCGTAAAAGATCAGTAGCTGTGAAGTGCCACCCACATGCATAAAATGTCAGGTGATCAGCAAATGACTATATAAAGCACTGGGTTTTCTTAACATGCATCTTGATAAAGCCTGGTATTAACCAGGCGAAAGCGCTCGATTTTATTTGGATTGCTGTTCGTTTTTTCATCTTTGTCATGTCTATTAAAGACAGTTTTCAGTATACTTCGTTGGTCGGTGGTCTTTTACTGTGGAATTATCTCATTTCTTGGTTTTGTGACTAACTGCGACTATACACTAGACAATCTCAACGTATTGAAATGTCGGAATTCAGTACATTGAGACCAAATAGTGGAAAGTGCAGTTACCTGAAACTGCACTATGCCGAATCTGCAAATGTCGAATCTGCCGCTATCGTGGTGTCGCGTTCATGATGTGTGGTGTGGTTTGTGAATTTATCTGGGGTTTCAGGTAAGTGTTGTGTGTTTGAGGATATTGGGTGGGGATTTTAGTGTGTTTGTGCGGTGATGTTTTTTGTCTGTTTATTGTGTTAGAATATAAGTAGGGGTGGGAGGCGCAGGGGGGTTAGGTGTGTTTGTGGGTTATGTTTGTTTAGTTAGGTAGGTGTATGTGTGTGTGATTATGTCTTGGTTTGTGTGTGTGTGTGCGTGTGTGTATGGTCGCGGTTGTGGTATTTGTGATTATGGGTTTTCGAATATTCAGTCTCGAAATACTGAAGTTCGACATTTCAGTAGTTCGCGATTGTATAGTGAATCCATAAAAATTGTTTGATTAGTTATCTTTTTCTTTTTAGTGTCTTTCTAAACATTAATGACATAAAGTGGGATATATGCTGTACAATCCTCCCACAATTTTAACAAAGTCAACAAAAGTCCAGTCTTTCTCAGACACTTTTTCTTGCAAAGCTATAATACAGAAGTGTGATTGATGCTTTATAATCTATTTTTTGTCTAATGGTGGTCTTCCTGTTGATCTCTATCTCCCAAGACCAGACTCTGGTTCAAGTCCACTACAGATTCTTCTAGTCAACCCTGTACTTCTTTTCTGTCTGTTATGCATTTTCCTTTGGAACACTGGAAATGGTATCACCTGCAAAGTCTCTTTATGAGCTTTATTGTCGGGGAATTAAAAGCAAAGTCCCCTTCTGTTTGATTGCTCACTTTTTTTGGATAAATCTTTGCCCTGTTTTGCTTCAAAAAATGCCTTTTGTCCTTCAGGAAAAATATTGTGAAGACTCCTGTACACAGCAGCTTGCATATCACACCTGCTCCTTGACATTTCCTGATTGCTGGGTTAAAGTTGCTTCTCTTCTGCCTGGTATACAGTGAATAATCATTTTCTGCAAACACTGTGTCTCCAACTTTTAATGCTTTGCCCTTCTGCCATAGTTTGTCAGGATCAACTCTTTCTGCTGGTACGAGTGCATCTTTGCTAATGCAGGTCTTATTTACTTTGTCATGGCCAGGTTTGGCTCATACACTCAACAAATCTGCTGTGGGATATCTGTTCAGTTGCTTTTTGTGCTTTCATAAAATTAATACATTGTGTTCTTTACAGTTTTTCTAGTACAATAGAAAATCTCAGGATTTCTCTTCATGCTCTGTCTTTTAACTTTGCCATTTTTTGAAATAGTTCTTCTTGAAAGGTCTCATACTAAGCCAGCCTTTTCTTCATTTCAACCTTTGATTGTTGCAATTGTATCAGTTCATCTGAATAGCTAGTTAAAACTTCTTCTAGTTTTCCAGACATTATTTGAGTTGATATGCTTTCTTCAATGTTTCATTTATTTTAAAATGTAAAAAATCCCCAGGTGCTTAGTGAGACAATGAAAGTATTTAATCCACAATATTAAAATTCACAAATAGACAATGCAAATGAACCACAAAGAACTGATTAACACTTTCATGTACAATTCAATAAGAATTGCATAGTTTTACACTATTAAACTAAAACAGAGTGAGAAGGCAATCAGTAAACCCAAATGAAAACTCCAGCTAAGCTAGAACTTCCACTGAGTGACCTCTCAAACTTCTTGTATCAGAGGCACATGGGATATATGCAATTTACCTGTATGAGCATCAGGTGTTTCAGGTATTTGTCGATTCTGAATGCCCATAACTTATTTTTTTAAGTAGTTTCAATGGACAATTTCAAGTCAATAAAGCCAAACCCCACTAGCTGTGGATATGCATATTTCGGCCTTGTTATGACCTCATCAGCACAGCACAAGCAGAGTGTTTGACTAAGCATAAGAAACACAGGGTTGTTATACCCAGCTGATGTCCATTACCAATAGGGTGACTGCAAAATATCCCAACTAACAAACTAAAACAAAAAGTGAGAAGGTCACACAGTTTTACAGTATAGAGTTCCATTGTTTCTTAATAATGTATTGTATTTCTTTCTTTATATATCATAGCTTATAACTAAATTCCTGTGAAGTGTAATATAGTAAGATAATTTGGTAATTATATGATTGCTATAGTAGTATGTACATGTTTATTGGATGGTAGCTGGTGCTGTATACATTTTAAGTTATCAAATGAATATGTTTTTTTCATTTAGATACATAAGTTTCTTTCATTTAGATGCACTGTATCTTTTAGGATTCAAATTGGTCACATGACTGCAAAGTTAATAAAGGGCCTAGCAGCATAATGTAATGTATCTGAAGACATCTTAAAGTGTAGATGGACAAGTGTCACTATTGGAAAAACATAGAAGAGGGAACAGATCAACAAAATGGTTCCCCTTCAAACCATCGAACGTTTAAAACATCGAAGTTCAGATCATCGAGACCAGAACATAGAGTTTTAAAACATCGAAGGTTTGAAGGGGAAGAAAAAGGTAAGTGTAGGTGGGAGAATGTTTGTGCCCTGCATACTGTGTGTGTCTGTGCCATCTGCGTGATGGCACTACAGATAGGGTATGGAAAATCTCCCGTTTAGTGCTTCTGCATATAGCGCTAAACAGGAGATTTGCCTTTACTCCATGTAGTGCATTATTGGAGTTGGAATATTAAAGTAGGGGGGTGCAGGGGGGCTGCATACAATTGTTAAAATTTCTTTCTTTTTTTTTTTTTTTTTGGTTACACTTGTAACCTTTGATGTTCTGGTCTCGATCAGAAGTTCGATGTTTTGAAATTTCAATAGTTAGAAGTGGAACCCAACAAAATGCTTAGAAAGACAGGCATGATAAAAGCAATGCACAGTATCAGAACAGGCTGGGATCTCTCATATATTATTGCAAGCGCTCATCATTTCTGTTTGTGGTTCTTCTGCATTATTGTCTGTTTGTAGTCTGCAAGTCAGGCGTTTTATCTGGCATTGCAATTTTAAAGTTGTGAATTTTTAACTTTCATTGTCTTGCTAAGGGCCTGGGGGATTTTTTACATTTTGGTTTTCATTTATTTTAATCCACTCTAAACACTTTTGATTTATTGTTTCCTCTAAATTACTAGAAGCCATCTGTTGTACCAGAGTTGGAGCTTAAACTGCTTTTTACCCCAGTTGCTCTCTTCTAGATGTTCATCGTGCATACAGCTGCAGTCATAACAGATGGGTTATCCTGCCGTCAGGCGGGTCCTCGGTCGGCCGAATTCCAAAGTCTAGGTCCGGCGTCGGTTGTCGTTTCCTCCCTGACATCAGTGCGGCAGGGGTATAAAAGAGGCAGCCGATGCCATTTTCTTCCGTCTTTCTTGCCGCGCGGTGCCTGAAACAGAAGCAGTTCGCAAGTGCCAGTCGGCCAGCTCCTGAGATTTACGAAATTATTTCAGCCGAAGTCGTCTTGAAAGCTAAGTACCCCGTTGGGGAAACTTTTCTTGCCTCAGACCGATGTCAGACAAAGTTAATAATTGCATTTCATGTGGGAAGCAAATACCGCATAAGGATTTCCACTCTTACTATATACCTTGCTTAGGCCCAGACCACGATGTCTCGGCCTGCCGTTTTTGTGCTAGATTCAACAAACGCACTATTAAGCGTCGGGCGGAGTTCGCCCTTCACTTTTTTGGCAAAAAAATTAATTATATTATGTCATCGGATACTCCGACTCCAGTTTTGAGCAAAAAACACAAAGATAAGGACCGGCATACGAGGTCCACACCACCTACTGATACCACGCTAAGGCTGACTACCGGTTCTCCGGTACTCAGCGAGGTGCCTACGCAGCCCCTGAGTACCGATGACTATGCATTACCGGTGTCTTCACTACCCGAGGTCGCAGGCTCCTCGGCCCCCATTCCTACTACAGATACCGATGCCACTCCTGGCGGGGAAACTCAGAATTTAGACAGGCCTGCCATTTCTCAAGGGGTCTTCAGGCCTTCCTCCTTCTCTATTAAAGCCTTCACTAAATCTAAAACAGCCATGAAAACCAAAAAACAGGTTCCTCAGACACCCTCTCAAGGCACCATGCTTAAAAACAGATGCTTAAAATGGCTGAGGATTTGATTACTCTTATCAGGGGTTCTCAAACCCCTTCTGACAAAAGGCCCAGATTAGAGGAAGACTACCCTTCCTCAGATCAAGCTTCTATTACCTCAGAACTATCTGAGGACCAGGATTGTGCCTATTCTCCATTCGAAGACTCTGCTGCAGAGGAGTCTATTCCCTCGGTCTCCCCCCCTGAGGACTTCTCTTTTGGGGAAACCCTGCATACATTGAGGGAACACTTTCACTGGGAAGGCCAAGATTACTCAGATTCTAAGAAAAGGCTCAGGGAATTTCTTCTGCTCCCCCAGCATAGGCCTCTGGCTATCCCTCCTGTTTTAGATATATTGGATGATGTGTACACAGAAGCCAGCCTTAATCCTGATTCTTTGCCTCCAGCTCCTGTTAAACCAGGCAGGTATTACCGGGTTCCTGATTCTCACCAGTTCCTATATAAAAGCCATACTGCTGACCCAGAAACTATTTCACAGGGTCCCAAGGGAATTAAGGCCTCTACTGCTAAAAACCCATTACCTTCAGAGAGAGATTCCAGATCTTTAGAAAGGTGGGGGAAAATGGTGTACACCTCGGCCACTTTAACCATGAGGGCATTAAACTGTCAGTTCCATATGTTAAAGTATCAACAGTTTTTGCTATCTCAGCTGAAAAGCAAAATGACACAACCAGAACAACCAGATTTAAAAGAGTTGCAGGATTTGTTGCATGGTGCAGAGCAAGTGGGTAAACATACCTTGCAGTGTGGTTTTGATGCTTTAGAGGCCTCATGTAGAGCTGCTGTTACGGGGTCTGTTATACGTAGGCATGCTTGGCTCAAAGAGCAAACCTTACCAGATCATGTCAAAGCTAAATTATTAGATGCACCTCTTCAAAAAGATGTATTGTTTGGTGTTAAAGCAGAGGAGGTGCTGAAGAAAATGGAGGAAAAAGCGAAATCAATGCAAACAGTGAAATATTTCCTGCAGGTACAGCCTCCACGTTTCAGCAGAAACTGGCCTTCAAAAAATTGGTCCTTTCCTGCCACGGACAGACCTCAAAGGGGCAGATACAGGCGTCCAAGGGGTAGAGGGCAACCTCAAGGATCTTTCAGAGCCAGACAGTGGCAAGCACCAACCCCAAGAGGTGGAGAAGATAGATCACAGTCTTTTAGAAAACAGACACAATGACTTCCCCTACACCTGCCAAGCAAAGCTTTAATGGCAGCACCTTTGGGCGGAAAACTGACATTATTCTCAAAAAATTGGCATATTGTTACAAAAGACAAATGGATTCTGGACATTATAGACAGAGGCTACAGGTTCCACTTTCACACCCTTCCAAAAATGAGATGCATGCCAAACCTGCCACAAAATCAAAGGGCAGAGGCACAAAAACAAATTTCAGCTCTCATGGACATGAAAGCAATTCAAGAGGTACCTGCAAAAGAACAAGGTCAAGGGTTTTATTCCAGACTATTCCTTGTACCAAGGAAAGACAAAGATTGGAGACCTATCTTAGACCTCTCCATCCTAAACACATATCTACAGGTGCCAAAATTCAAGATGCTCACATTACAGCAGCTTCTTCCCATGCTGGGCAAGGAGTCTTGGCTGGTAACATTGGACCTCAAGGAGGCATACCTGCATGTCCCTATCAGACAAGATTGCAGAAGATACCTCAGATTTCTTGCAGGTTCAACCCATTACCAATTCTCTGCATTGCCCTTTGGCTTATCTACTGTGCCCAGAGTGTTTACAAAATGCCTGGCATCAGTAATCGCCTTCTGCAGACTACAAGGGATACAAATCTACCCATATCTGGACGACTGCCTGATCCAAGCGGACAGCAAGGACATACTACTGCAGCACCTGGCGTTTGTAATAAAACTGTTGAACTTCCTGGGATACACAGTCAACAAAAAGAAATCAAAACTAATACCCTCTCAACAAATAATTTTCCTGGGTGCCAGCTTGGATACAACCACCAAGATGGCCTACCTCTTGCCAGACAAGCAAGGGCAACTGTCTCAATACTTCAGAAAAATGGCAACTTACACCAGGCTAACTGCAAGGAAAGTCCTGCAGGCTCTGGGATTCATGGCATCTTGCATCCTACTTATCCCATGTGCAAAGCTGCATATGAGGAAACTTCAATGGTACCTAAAAAAATTATGGTCTCAACACAGCCACAGCTTGGAAGCAATTATACCACTCATTCCATGCCTTCAAAAGGAATTTATGTGGTGGGCTCAAGCTTGCCAAAGAAACACAGGTCTTCCTTTCTGTGTACCTCAAGCAACTCAAATCATCACAACAGACGCCTCAGACTACGCCTGGGGAGCACACATGACAGATCAGTGCATTCAGGGAAAATGGGCACGAAAAGAGAAGCTCCTTCACATCAACCAAAAGGAAATGACAGGCCAGCTATTGATAAGGACAGACAACACCACAGTGATGTGGTACATAAACAAACAGGGAGGAACTCATTCATACCCCCTGTGCAGGCAAGCCATGACCCTATGGAACACAGCACTGGAATTGAAAATTCAACTACAGGCACAATTCCTGCCAGGGAAGGAAAACACACTGGCAGACAACCTAAGCAGAAATATGACAGATCCACACGAATGGAAGTTGCATCCTCAAATTTTCACAAAGATAACTCGGCATGGGGACAGCCAGACATAGATCTCTTTGCTACCCACAGAAATTGCCAGTTGAAAAAATTTTGTTCAAGGACCTATCATCCACAGGCCTGGAAAGTGGACGCACTTTCCTTCAGTTGGGCAACATTGACAGTCTATGCCTTCCCGCCTCTTCCTCTGCTGCCCAAAGTTCTATTAAAAGCCAGTGCAGAGAGGCCAAAATGATTCTCATTGCTCCAGACTGGCCAAGGCAACACTGGTATCCGCTCCTGAAGAGCCTGACACATTCCCCACCATGGATCCTACCTCTAGTCCCTCTTCTGTTGTCCCAGCACAACTACAAAACTCTTCACAGCCATCTCAAAACTCTAAATCTAGCTGCATGGAGAATTCCTTGATTTCCCAACAGTTTCTCCTCTCCAAGGAGGTGCAGGATGTCATCTTGGAGGCCAGAAGACCTTCTACTAGAAAGGCCTACTCCGCCAAATGGAAACGATTTTGTGCCTGGAATCAAAAGAAGGGACAGAATCCTTGGGTAATAAATATACCTCAAATTTTACAGTACCTAGCTGAGATGTTAAACAATGGGCTTTCCTTCTCCTCCATCAGGATCCACGCTTCAGCCATTTCTGCACAATACAACACAGATCCACCTTTATTCTCCCATCCTCTCTTAAGGCAGTTCCTCAGAGGGGCAAAGAATATAAAACCCCCAAGGAAACTACCAGTCCTGCTTGGGACCTCAACTTCGTATTGGAAAAGCTGACCCTTCCTCCCTTAGCCAGCTTCTTCATCAGAGTTACAGTACTTGTCATGGAAAACAGCCTTTCTTCTGGCTATCACCTCAGCTCACAGGGTTTCGGAGCTACAGGCCCTCATGGCTGTGCAACCATTCATCATTTTCCATCAGGACAGAGTTTCCTTACGAACCAACCTTACCTTTATGCCAAAGGTAGTATCCAGTGTAGCTTTGAATCAGACTATCCACTTACCTACCTTTTATCCTAATCCACAAAACAAAGGGGAAAGACTACTACATTCCTTGGACATTCACAGACAACTTCGTTATTATTTGGACAGGACAAAGCCATTCAGGAAATCTGAGCAACTCTTTGTGTCCTATGCTGCAGGTGATCAAGGAAAGGCTATTTCCAAACAGACAATTTCAAAATGGATAGCCCACTGCATACGCTTTAGTTACTCATTTCATGGAAAAACTGTGCCTGCATGCATCAGATCCCACTCAACCAGAGCCACAGCTACCTCTGCAGCCTTCCTCAGGGAGGTCCCTACCAAGGATATTTTGGAAGCAGCCACCTGGAGTTCAGTGCACGCTTTCTCCAAACACTATCACCTCCCACTATACTCTAAATCTAGAGTGGGCTTTGCCACAGCAGTCCTGCAGGGCATCCTAGCCCCTCCTAGTTCCACTTAGTGCCTACCACCCTTACTTAGCTTTGGGATTCTACCCATTTGTTATGACTGCAGCTTTATGCACGATGAACATAGTACAGTTTTGTACCTACCATAAATGTAGATGTTCGAGTGCTCATACAGCTGCAGTCCAGGTTTCCCTCCCTCAAACCCCTCTTAGGACAGGCCTTATGACAAACCCTTTTCATATAACCTTTTGGGGTACTCTTTTATGGTGTATTTGCTTGTAACTACTGTTTTTGATTTATCAACATTGCATTTTTGCATAACATTATGTTTGCCTTCCTTCTGGGGGCATCTGACATCTTGGGGCAAGAAAAACTGAAGAAAATGGCGTCGGCTGCCTCTTTTATACCCCTGCCGCACTGACGTCAGGGAGGAGACGATGACAACCGACGCTGGACCTAGACTTTGGAATTCGGCTGACCGAGGACCCGCCTGACGGCAGGATAAACCCATCTGTTATGACTGCAGCTGTATGAGCACTCGAACATCTACATTTATGGTGGGTAGAAAACTGTACTTTAGTCTTCTTTCAGGGTCTGTAAATTTCCTGTATTGTGGCATCCGTGCATGCTAGCCAGTAACTTAATTTTCCTCAAGCTGGCATAATTGCTAGCTCTTATTTGTATGATGTTGATTAGCGTGCAGCCATCTTGGAAGTCTCACTGATGGCATCTTTAATCAGAGTTGCATATGCAGTCCATGTGCTGAAATTCAAGAAGTACTAATGGCATCTTTAGTCAGAGTCGCATTCTTTATATTTGCAGACCATGTGCTGACATTTAACCACTAATGGTATATTTAATCATTGTTGTGCGCATTACATGTGTACATTGTGTGTGTAGTCTGTGTGCTGATGTGTTTGCCTTTAAGAAACACTAATGGCATCTTTAGTCAGTGTTCTCTGCTACATTGTTGTACACTTGTATATGTAGTCCATGTGCTAATGTATTGAACTTTAAGAAACACTAACGGCAGCTTTAGTCAGGGTTATGCACCACATTGTGTATGCAGTCAAAAATGCTGGTATGCTAACATGTGAGAAACAATAATGGCCTCTTTGATTACGGTTTGTCTATTATGTTGTATATGTAGTCCCACTGCTGACAGATTAGAAACACAATTGTTTAGTTACTAGATTTGAGTTCTTCCGTCATTTTGCATACTATTTGACTCTGAACAACTCGTATCCGAAACTAACTCAATCTTGTCACTAAGAAGGAGGCACTTCTGTTTACTGGGTTAACCCAGTTAACAAAACAAATTTTAATGATTCATTACTGTAAAGATAACAGGTGTGTGCATTTAAAAGTTCATCTTTCTGCTCTGGAAAAAAAAAGACTAAACTCTGTCAGAATCAGCTTATTTGTAAACTGCATCAGAAACCACTCTTCATGACCTCCAGAATATTTATCCCTGACACCTTAATTCTGTCCTCATAAAGTAATCCCTCTGTATTTTCTTGCATCCGTTTTTTTTTTCCCACTGCCTTCACCACCATTGTGTCTCCTTTTCATGCAAAACTTCCATAACTGAACATAGTGTTAGATGTGAGGTCTCCAAAAAGTTCTGCATAAGCATACCTCAAAACCTTTCGTCAACAAAATTATGTGTTAGTTGGACCGGAATGTATAACACATTATTTGAATTGAAACTAGAAACATAGAATACAGCAGAATCAAATGCTGCCGTGTTTGACAGTTTGCTTGCTACAAATCTTTATTAGTATTTAGGGGTTTTAAAATGTCATTATGTAATATTGCCCTTTTCCCATTGTATAAAGTTTTTATAGTGGTAAAATGTGTGACATCCCACAGTCAAGTGTTATGTGCATAAGGGCAAAGTCATATCAAATGTTTAAATCCCCACTCCCAACACTGAAATATAGCTTATTATCTAATTTCATTGCATCTCTCTCTGCAACATTGCATAGTTCATTCTTGCTGTAACTTGATATCTATCAACCCCTACATTTCCCAGTTAATTTAGTCTGTAAGACACTTGTTTTAGCTTCTCCTGGAGTGATTGTGGACTTTCTTGCATCAAACTTGAACTCCTGCACCCCCCCTCCCCATATCTTACCTGCTAATCTGAAAATTAAAGGGATAATTTTCTTTTCAGTAAATCCTTTACAAAATGCCACCATTCACAAAAAATGACAGCGATCTTTGTGCAATTTGCTGTGAATTATGCAAATAACTAGATCTTTACAGCATATTTTGTTAAGCCTATATCTAGCATGAACCAAGACGCTCTCCTCCAAAAAAGGAAGCCAATCTGGTGGTCCCCTGCCATAAACAAACTCTACAACAGGAGGAGGAAACTGATGTGGAATAAGGTGAAGTCCCAAGATTGGAAAAACTCCCTTATCAGCCTCAACAAAAAGTTGAGATCCCTCATCAAATCCTCTAAAGCTAGCTATGCAAACAGAATTGCAGCAGGTTGGGAGGGTGGCCTAATGGTTAAGGTGTTTGCCTTACAAACACAAAGTGCTGGGTTTGAGTCCCACAAGGGATAATTGGCTAAGCTTAAAATGGCTCGTAAGGGCAGTTAGCTTAGTACTAATTTATTAACCTATTTATAATTAGCTATGTAAAGAATCTCCATGGCAATACCCAGATTTGCTCTGAACTACTGCACAATGGTACCTCCTATACTGAGCCAACAGATCTAGCCAATATACTGGCAGACAGATTAAGTGCCAACTTTACCCCCCCCAGGACCAGTCACAATACCAGTAGATTGCCAGTCACCCAGTATTACTGCTGAACGGGTTTAAAACAACACTATCCAAGGCCAAGAATACAGCTTCTATGGGGCCAGAGTGAACTCACCTCAGGCTTTGTCCCAACTGAATGACACACTGTTACAGTCATCCCTCTCCACAAAGGAGGAGTGACTACAGACCCTGGTAACTATTACCCCATTAGCCTGACAAGTCTGATATGCAAAGCTATGAAACGCATCATCATGGACCTAATAAACAAGGAAATAGGGAATCTCCAAACTGTGGATCCCACACAGTTTGGTTTTGTGAAAGGTAGATCATGCCTGCTTAACTTGGTCGATTCTTTGAGTCCGTCACCAGAACTTTGGATGAAGGCAAGGTGGTTCATACATCCTACCTTGATCTGCCCAAGGCCTTTGATACCATTCCCCAGTCAGGAATCCTAGAAAAACTCACTAAGCTAGGCATCAGCCCCCTATATCACTAGATGGGTTGCAAACTGGCTCACAGACAGAACCCACAGTGTGAAAGTAGCTGACTCCAGGTCAGACTGCTGACCAGTCACAAGTGGAGTCCCACAGGGTTTGGTCCTGGATCCTCTCCTGTTTGGTATCTACTCCTCTGAAGTCCAGGCCAACACGAAGGGACTCTGGCTGACAAAATTCGCAGACGATTGCAAGTTGGGAGCTATTATTAACTCCCCAAGTGATTTTGACATCCTACAGAGAGGCCTCACTGAGACCAAAGACTAGTGTCAGGACCATGGCCTTAAGCTCAATGCCAAAAAAATGTCATCATCCCCTTTGGGAAAAACCGGTTCCCATGAATTACCACATCGATGGTAGTCCACTGAACACCGAAGGCATTATAAGAGATTTGGGAACGCAGGTTGACAGCAACCTCTTTTGACCACCACATTGCCACTGTGGTCAGAAAGTCCTTCTCTGTGGCACATCTTATTACTAAGGATTTTGCATCCAGGAAGAAAGAGGTCATTGTCTCCTCTATTCTTCCCTCATTAGGCCAATTATTGAGTACAATACCCCATTTGGCATGTACCTCGCTAAACACCTGCAACAAATGGAGAGGTCGCAAAAGTACCTCACAAAGGGGATCCTAGGCCTTAAACATTTGTCCTATATCGACAGACTCAAATAAACTCCAACTATTCTCAGTCTCATATCGCCTACTTGGAGGCGATTTCTGCTTGACTTACAAAGCCATGTCTGACCCAGCTCAGTTAGAAATGCTACAGCTAAAGAAATCCCAATCCCTCCAAACCACACACTCCAGAGACCTCAGCTTCGTTACCACAATCAACAGAACATACTCTAGGGGACAGGTTCATAACCTAGAGACTGCCCATGCTATGGAATAGACTTCCTATACATGTCAAGCAGAGCACCTCACTGACCCTCTTCAAGAGAAATGTTGAGTGGATGGTTAATAGAAAATTCACCCCATGGATCTCTTCAGTGGCTTTACTTGACAGAGGCACTGGGAACTAAGGTCGGGTGGCACAATGCCAGGGTAATCCTATGGGCTATGCTTGTAAAGGCTCCAGGGCCATTAGCCTAGTACACACCTATGAACCTATGTGTCTTGCACAGTACCAGAACTCATCTCAATCATGCAAAGGTTCATATGTTCAGGAGTCAAACTTATGCCATGCTGGTCTTTCAAAAGTTTGATTGCTAAAACCATATGTTGAAAGCTTCTGTGTTTGTATTTGCATGTGGTCAACAATTAAAATTGTCAAATATAAAAGAAGCTGGTACAGCTGATAGAAAAATCAGCTGATTACATGTACAACACTTTTTTCTGTGCAAGATCACAGCACAGTGGGGATAGAGTATTTTTCCCTTTCCCCACTATAGTGTAAACTCTGGGTTGGTCTATAAAATTAACAGGGTGTGGGGGAGTGCATTGGGGCTTTCCCCTGCAAAAAACAATGTTTAACTTGATTAACTTTTTTTCTGTCAATCAGCTGTGATAAGTTGTTTGATTACTTGCAGTTC
Source organism: Protopterus annectens (assembly GCF_019279795.1). NCBI lineage: Eukaryota > Metazoa > Chordata > Ceratodontiformes > Protopteridae > Protopterus > Protopterus annectens. The sequence goes on along the minus strand of NC_056728.1, from coordinate 187,707,328 downwards.
AATATTTTTGATACATTAACATGATGCACGAGTGCACACGCGCGCACACACACACACACACACACACACACACACACACACACCATTTTTGAAAGAAGTTAATAACTAACTTTGAATAATAATAGGAAGCCTACTCTATAATCTTGGATGGTATTGTTTAAAGTATTACAGTATACTCCCTCTTAACTGGCCTCATGTTTAACCAGCCATCAAATTTTTGCCATAGCCTTAGCAAGAGACAACAGAAAAGAACAACACTTCCGCTTCCTGTGGGCTAAATAATGACAGACATTTGAGTTTTAGAAGTCATATTCATTAGAAAAATGCATACTAACACAAATCATGTTATTCTGGCTGATTTATAACCTATAAATGCTATTTTGTATGCTTTTCCTGATTAACCAGTAATTCGCTTATCCAGCCTAAGGGTCTGGTTTCAGCGAGACCGGGTAAGAGGGAGTCTACTGTACTGTGTACTATTTCTTTAAATATCTGTTTTAAAATTATCACATTTTAAACTGTAATATTAGTTCACATAAATCAGTAAAAAAGAAAGGAACCCACAACCGTTTCTAGAATTGTCATGCATTGTACATATTTTTTTTTTAATTTTCATTCACTCTGACATTGCAAAAATTCTTCATTTCCTGCCTTCCCTTAAACCTCACTTTTCCTCCTCCTGAAAATAATTCTGCTTGCATTTCCCTAACTTATTCCATTTATTTATATGAAATGTGCTCCTACCTTTTTCTAAAAATTCCAGCTTTAATTCGTTTACCTCATTTGCATTTTTCCAAACTTTTGTCATCTTCTGTGTAGATTTTGATTTCCATTTTCTACTTATTGCCATTTTGGTAGCCAGTAGCATTAAACTAAGTAAAGCCTTAGTTTATCGTATAACCAGCTCAAAAATAATTTTCTTATCTACAGTCATTTTTCCCCTAACAGTTTTGTCAATGTACTCTGTAGTGAAGTTTTAAAATCCAACTTTTTAAATTCTCAAAATACATGTTCCCAATTGTCTTGCTTCCCAGTCACATCACCAGTGTTTGCTATGTAACTGATAAATAATCTTTTGAAGTCTATTTTGTATATAAAGAATCCTATGCAGATACAGGGGTCCAGGGAAGTAAATAGTGTGGGAAGAAATAGCCGGGGAATTGTTATGGCTAGGCTTGTATAGGCCCTAGGGCCGATAGCCTAGTACCAACCTATGAACTTCCATGCAAAAACCTTCTGGACATTGTTGCATACTTCTGATCTTATACAACAGATATCTTCCTGTTTTTTGTAAATTGCTTTTCTGTTCTTTTACATTTTTTTCTAATATCCTGTAATTGATTCTTATAGTTATCACTCAATATTTTATACATCCTGCTAATTTTAACAGCACCTTCTGTTCTAGTCACAACAGACTGCAAAAAACTGTGCCAGAGCTGAGCTTTTTCTTAGTACTTCTCTATCGCTTTCTGTTTGTACTCTTTTATCAATTCCTGATATGGATGTCAGTCCCTAAGTTGTAGTCCAAGTTCCTGCTTAGCCTCATCCCTCTCTATTACTTTTCCTTTCATATTCATTTGTATCCAAATCTTGGTTCCTTTGCTAATTTCCTCCATGTAAATCTGGTCCCATCTTACTTATTTTTGCACTCCGTCTTACAGACATCCCTGTTTGCACAATCTCATTTCTCTGTTCCAGTACTGGCTTAGTACTTTATTATACTTAATTAATATAATAATCAGTATGGTTGCTTCTATCCTTGTTTCGAATTCTGTCCCCATTTCGTTATCACATCCTTTTCCTCTTTGATTTGTAAGGTTTTCCTTGAGTTGTATTTATGACTCTTAACATACAGAGCTTTAAAGTACCCTTCTAAGTAATGCTAAACTGCCTAGCTCTATGGGGAGAATCAACTTACCCACTTAACTATTGTCCTTTCCTTTCCAAATTAAATTCCTTCAGCTGTTTAACCTGAGGAGTTGTGGATGACAAATCAGTATGCACCTAACCAGTATAAAAAAAAACTAAAGTGGCTAAGAACTATTTCTTTGCTTGTATCTTGCTAACCATACCCATAATCGAGAGCTTCCTTTTTCTTAGTTTTTGTAATAGCTTCCCTTTAGTCTCTTCACACATATCCTTAGCCATAATAGAATTCTTTGTCATGCATACAGCTAAATCTTCGTATGTTCCCATAAGTATGGGCATTGCTGCAACAGTTAGTTCATGCATGAGTATGTAGTTTATCATTGTAGTGTTCTTATTATTTTCATTTATTTTGTATCCTGAAAAGACTTGGAATTGTCTGAAAATGTTCTTTTTTAAAATTTATCAAGTACAAAATATCTGCAAATAGAGCCATGCTTGAACTTCTAAGATGACTACACGCTGAGGAACAGCTTAATTTCAGCTCCCCCAGTGTGAAAAAAACAAACTAATATAAAAGGTTCATTGAAAATATTTTGGTAAAATTCAGTCACTGTCTAGTAATTACACTGCTTGGATGCTAGCAAAGAAGAAAGTTGATGAACCTAAAAGAAAATCAACCAGAAAAGGTGGAGAGAAGATTCTGTCTGGAAGAATCCCTGTTAAGCAGTTCAGGTTTCAGTTTTGGTACAGGGGATTACATTAATTCAGAGGAAAAAAAATAAGTCAAATGTACTCTGAACATGTGTAAAATTGAATTTTTAAAATACATCAGCTCAAATCACAAAAGGCCAGAAAATAGAAGCTTTAACTAGCTGTTCAGATGAATTGATACAATTGCAGAAAGAGGTTGAAATGAAGAAAAGACCGACTGAAACAAAGTTTTCTAAGAAGAGCTGTTAGTACAGAGTGAGCTGAGGTAACATGAGATTTTCTGTTGTACCAGAGAAACTGGAACAGACTGTATTAATTTTGTGAAAGTACGCAACTCGACTGGTATTCCACAGCAGAATTTAATTGAAAGAGCATATCATGTGTATACCCCAAACCTATCCATGAGAAAGCAGCCAAGGTCTATATCAATAAAGATGCAGTCATACCAGCAGATAGATTTGATCCTGACAAACCTTTGCGAGCAGAGTGTTTGTGGAAAATGATTATTCACTGTACCAGGAAGAAGAGAAGTAAGTTTATCTCAGCAATCATTGAGTGTCGAGAGGCAGTTGTGGCATTCAAGCTACTGTTTCCTGAAGGATCAAAGCCTTTTTTGATTCATGACAGATTCATCACCAGTAAAACCTTTTCCAGTGATCCAAATAAAAAATGCTTGAGGGAGAAATGGTTATTAATCCGTGATTGCAATGTCTGTTTCTTTGGATTTGTTAGTCTTTTTTTCTTTGCTAATGGCTTAAATGTAATGCTGATAAAGGGGAAAGAGGGCATCCCTGCCTGGTTCCTATGTTCAAGCACAGCTTGTTGGAGAGAGAGAGAGAGACCCTCTCATGTTAATTCTTGCCTGTTGCTCTTAATATAACCTCCTCCTCATTGTGTCAAAAAATGCAAATGGTACTATTGATCTGCTCAAAAAAATCCCAGCTGTCTCTTAAAGTAGTTTCTATGTTCCTTAATAATTCTTGACAGATGTCTTCTACACATTCCTTAAATTTTTCTTTTCAAAAGTAAATAGTAAAGCACCAGTGTCTCGTTTCTAAATTATTACTATGCATTTTTGCCTTAGTTTTATTGGTATTGGGTAGACAGCAAAACTTTACATTGAATACACTTGCTCATTTAAATATAATTTCTACCCAGTCTAGCCCAGTTGTTGTGCTTTGGGGGAAATAAGTAAATTCTGTCTGAATCTACTGAACTTGCATCTTCCATAACAAATATTTTCATATATTATCTCAGAAATTTGCCCTCATTGTTTTCCTTTGGAAGGCCTTGATGCATCTTCACTGTTTTAAATCAGTTCCTTCTCATGGAATAATAAACTCTGCTGAAAGGCTAGGTCTCCCAAAATTTTCTTTAATACAGTAATAGTTTCAGTGGAATATAAAAACATGCCAGTATAATCCCCACTACCAGTACACTTTACTACCACATACCTACTATTATTGTCCTTTTTTTCCCTCTTTTGTCACTGTTAAAGTACCTCTGGCAGTGTATTACGTCCATTTTACTTTGTCATTGATATTCTTTTGAATGTACACCCTGAAAATCCTTTCATATGTTCATGTCTGTTTACTTTGTGTCCTGTAATATTGCTGTTTGCACCTTGCACTGATTAATGTAATTCAATACTCTCTGCTTTTGATCTCTACCGTCAAAGTTGATTTACAATGACAGAGCATTTTGCAGCTTATGTGCATATAGGAATGATTAGGTGGCTTTTCTTTTATGTATTAGTGCATTTTTTCTGTTTGATCCCTTGTCACATTTTCCCAGATTTTTTGCTTCAAATAAAAGCATTCAAGAAACAAGTAAAATGTCCCCTTTTAACTCCGTGTAAACAAACACACACAACATACTTATTCGTAGTACTAACCTATGAACCTTTGCATTGCATCTTCTAGAATTTAGTCAGAACATACACAGTTTCATTGAATAGTTTGCCAGTATCATGTAAAAGTTGATGACTTTGCACTTTGCAGAGTTTACTTAGGACATACTTCAGACACATCATGGATAATTGTGTTCATCCTCAGGCTGCTTGTGATCAACTAAAAGTAAGTGCTAACAGAGAACAAAAATCAGCTAGTAACTTTGCAAATGCAAAAAAGAACTACAACACTTAGTCTTCCATCGTTTTCTGTGCTTTTAAGGCCTTTTTTCCTTTACAAAATTTTCTAGCTTAAAATATGATCATTATGAATGTCAATCTAGGCATCTACCTATATAAAAAAATGGAGAACTTAAATGTCTTTAAATTATGTATGTATATAACATGATATAATCAATAAACTTTGTCATCCCCTGGCAGTCTCAGATTTTAACTTTAACTTGCTTCTTTCCAGCCTTTCTTGTCTTACAGAGTAAAGCCTGGATACGTTACAACTAAGAAAAATGCTTTCTTTAATATCGCTAGCTTGTTCAGCAGTCACTGATAGAACTAACCCACTTCACATTTTAAGTACTTATGCCTGCAAGCTGTATGGAACTGTTGTAAATTGCATGTTACATTGTAAATCATTACATCTTCATACAGATATTGAGAACAAAAAGTTTTATGTACATTTACTTCATTCAAATTGGTGTCTTCCTAAGCATTAATTGCATAAAGTGGTTATGCTTTTCAGTTCCTCTACTAATTTAACACAGCTGACAGACTTCCAGTCTTTCTCAACCACTTCTTGAAAAATCAGAATTTACTTGTCTAAACTATATGCAATGTGATTCTTTACACTCCTCCCACGTATGCAGTAATTTCACCTTTTTGCTCTTTTCATATTGATCCTCTAACACTGATCTCTTGTTTGAATCCAAGGTACTTCTGATTCTTCTAGTTAGTTCTTGGGATTTTTTTCTTTGACTCAAGCATTTTTCTTTGAAACTATGGAAAGGTTCAGTGGCAAATTCTTTCTCTGAGCTTTCTTATTGTTAGATTGATTTGCAGAGTCCCTCTTCAGCTAGCTGGCTCACTTTTTGTTGGTTAAACTTCATTCCACCCTCAACATGTTCTGTATCCAAAAATGTTTTATGATCCTCCAGGAGAAAATATTTTGAACGCAGTTGAATATAATAACTTGGAGTCTCACACCTGCCTGTTGAGATCTCCTAATTACTGGGATAGTCTTCCTTCTGTTTTGCCTGGCGTACAGCAGATAGTCATTTCCACCAACATTCTGTATTCCGCAGGTTTTAGTACTTCCCTTCTGCCACAGTTTTAGCAGATGCAGCTCTTTCTGCTTGTATGATTTACATCTTTAATAATTGAGCTTTTGATGCTTTCTAATAGTCAGTATTGAAGCATTCACACAGTTTGCCCTCTCAGTTATCAAATGGTGCAGTGCAACACCAGTCCATTTTTCTCCTGGAGGATCATAAGATATATTTTTTGTACATTAAATAAATTCATGCAAGCTATTCCTTCCAGTCTCCGTAGCACAGGAAAATCTCAGCTTTTTCTCTGTTCTTTGACATCTAGCTCTGTTTTTTTAAATGACTCAGAAACCTCATTTTCAGACAGTTTTCCGTCATTTCCATCTTTGATTTCTGCAGTTTTATCACCGCATTCAAATAGCTACTTAAAGCTTCTTGTATTTTTCCAGCTTTTTATTGTCCGTCTTTGTATTCCTCAACTATCTTGTTTATTTTAAAACACCTCTAAGTGTAGTTAATTTATTTTTTCCACTAATTTACTGAATGGCATCTCTAGTGATAAAGCTGAAATTTTAATTATTTTTTGCTAAATAGTTGCAAGGTTCTTCCCAGTCAGTGGTGCTGTTTTTTTTTTTTTTTTCTGGTTGATTATTGTTTGCTTTGTACAGGTATCTTCTGTGCTTACATTTAGACAGTGTAATTTATAACCAGCAGTCAAGGTTTACCCAAATGTATAGCTTTTACTGGCTTGTTTAAGAGCTTCTCACTTTTCATACAAGACAAACTCTAATCAACAATTTGGTCAGCTTGCAGCAATCCTGGAAGTCCTCAGTGCTTTTGTGATTATTGACATTTATTTTTTTTTGCAGTTCATTACCTAATGTGTTAGGTCATCCAGCAGTGTTTTCTAAACGTAGGCTTTTCAAAGAGAGCTGCATTAGGCATTGTTTTATAAATTGGAGGTCACTTCTGAGTAACCTGTGACAGACGGAAAAAATTGACAGTTCCTGCAGCCTTTCTGAATAGTTCTTTTTAACCCTTGTTACTCATCTACTTAAGAATTATAACGTTTAAGGCTGTTTAATGTTACTTGTTTCAAAGCTACAAAGTGCAACAGTGGATTCAACAGGGTGAAACAGTGAACTCCCTAGCTTGACTCAAGGTTGCCACCCATCCCAGATTGCATGGGGATACTCATGATATTTATCCTCGTGTTCCATTTCCCTGCAGTAGTTATACATGAGGCATTAAATGCCCTAGTTTTAAGTATTTCACCAAACTGATTTCAGTTTTATTACAAGCTTGCAAAAGACTCACTGTACTTCCCTGGATTTTTTTTTTGTTTTTTTTTTAATTTAAGAAAACTTTAAGCAGGGAATGATGGTGTGACTTAAGCAGACAGATTAGCAAGGAGATTTATGGAGACGCAGGTGTTCATGTTCTTATATCAGGTCAGAGTGGTGTGAATGCTGCATGTCAAACATTTGCTTCTTTTGCCTGCCTTTGATCCTTGGTTAGTGACAGATTATGTAATAAATAGAGAGACATTGTATGAATTTGTGATAGACTATGAGGCAATTTAGTTGTGTTGTTATGGTTGGTTAGCTACTAGCAAAATTTGTAAGCTTGTCATTACCTTTTCTGCCTTGCTTGCACACACATTTAATTGCTGATTTTATTGTACTACTTAAACTGTTTTGTGGCTCTTGTGCTCTGTTATGCTGAAAAGTCTCACACTGGCTTGCATTACTAAAAGCAAACAAAACTGCCAAGTTTGTCAAGTGGTAGTGTGTAATGGCAGTTCCTGCAGCCTTAATGAATAGCTGAAGAGTTCAACCCATGTGACTTTTGTTGTTAGGAATTATAACTTCTTGGGCTGTTTTAAGTGATTAATTTCAAGGTTTCAGAATGTAGCATTATATTCAGTAACAGATTGGATCAGAGGGTTTTGAAGTTGATGCATTGAACTTTCAGAAAAAAACACAAACCCAAATCAGAGAAAATAGAATAAAAATCTCTTTTTCAGTAAGTTATTTGGTAGCACTTTTGTCTCCAACAAAATAAGAGACTTAGTGTCTTGGCATTTTAAAAAGTTAACAGCAAAGTTTTATATGATAATTTTCTTTTTACTGCAGTCAATTTTGAATTCATTAGGTACCTGTATACTTCCGAGTATGGTGTTAAAGTATATTAGGGCATTCTTGTCCAAACAGAGGAGAAGGGGTTGGTATAATTGTTAAAAGTCTTCACCTCAAGAAAAAAAGTACAAGATTTGATTCTGACCTCTGGTTATTTGCTAGACTTAGGGAAAAAAAAAATAAAGCACTAATAAAATAAGGAACAAAGGGCCACAGCTCCAAAGGCAAGCCAAAACTTTAATGTGCAAGTGCTTTTGATTACTCAAATGAAATGAACTTCTTCAGGCCAAAGACTGAAGAAGTTCATTTGATTTGAGTGAACGAAAGCACTCGCACATTAAAGTGAACGAAAGCACTCGCACATTAAAGTGAACGAAAGCACTCGCACATTAAAGTGAACGAAAGCACTCGCACATTAAAGTGAACGAAAGCACTCGCACATTAAAGTGAACGAAAGCACTCGCACATTAAAGTGAACGAAAGCACTCGCACATTAAAGTGAACGAAAGCACTCGCACATTAAAGTGAACGAAAGCACTCGCACATTAAAGTGAGCGAAAGCACTCGCACATTAAAGTGAACGAAAGCACTCGCACATTAAAGTGAGCGAAAGCACTCGCATTAAAGTGAACGAAGCACTCGCACATTAAAGTGAACGAAGCACTACATTAAAGTGAACGAAAGCACTCGCACATTAAAGTGAACGAAAGCACTCGCACATTAAAGTGAACGAAAGCACTCGCACATTAAAGTGAACGAAAGCACTCGCACATTAAAGTGAATGAAAGCACTCACACATTAAAGTTTTGGTTTGCATTTGGAGCTGTGGCCCTTTGTTCCTTATTTTATTATATTTGCTAGACTTGTAATAGTCTGCAAACGTATAGCCTACTGTTTACCTATAACCATGACCTAATTCAAATCTGATGAGTAATACTTTTATGAATGTGACTAGTACCTTTTTAGATTGCATTTCAAAAATATATTTCCGTGTGTTTCAAAATATTTTCAAATTTCGGATACTGCAGTGGGAGCAGTAAGGCTATAAGTGTTTGCCAGTTTTGTTTTATTCGGTTGTGAGGCTACTGTAGAAATTGGAAATTTTCTAATGTGAAATTTTTTATTGTACTGGTTATTTATTATTTATGTGGGATGGTGACATAACATTTTCAGCTATTTCATACTGAATTAAAATAATTGTACTGTTTTTTTATTTACTTTTTATGGCTAAAGGAAGGATTCATTTTTGAAGGTACAAGTAGAATTGATAAAATAGACAAGAAGATTTTCAGCTACGTTTTAGAAAGCTAGCCACATTAGTGTTATGTTTTGAAATTTAACAACCTCTTTGCATGAAAAGTGTATTGGAATCAAAGGGTAATATTTTTCAGATAGAAATTGCCAAGTTAAAGAACTTAGTTTGTAAAGGGTGTAGTTTAGACCTTACAGAATTACTTATTTCTGAGGCTGTTAATGAAAGGCATAGAAAATGTGCACCTCTTATGAATGAAGATCGTAATAAGATAGTGCAGTTGAATTTGTTGGGTCAGAATTTTCCACATCACAGCCATGTGTACATCCTATAATTTGGATACTTTTGGTGTTAAGGCTGTCATCGTAAATTGGGGAATTTTGCAAGAAAATGACGAAATGTACAATTTGGTATAAGAACCATGTTATGGCAGCAGAAGTGCTCTGAAGTTCAAGTAATGGGTACTTTAGCCTAATTAGGTCATACTGTAGGTGTAATGCGGGTATGTATAATAGTGAGGATGATATTAACAAGATTTTTACTCCCTAATGAACATCATGCTGTACAGTAATAAAACCATTAAAAACTCAAACTTAAGTAAATTATCTGATTATGAACCATGCAAAACATCTGTTTAGGTAAAAAAGTGATGATCTGAATAAATTGGAAAAAAAACACCACAAAGAGAAAATGACACTGTTAGGAAAAGTAAGGAAGTCAATCATATGAAGACAAACAGATTTCAGTTACTGCAGCAACAGAAAATGGCTACTCTAAGCCAGAAGTCAAATTGCATACACAAGTACAGTGCATAGAATCTGCCAGATTTTCTTTTACCTAAGCGGTAATTCTGAACAATGCAGTACATAAAAGATAAAGCACTGCTTTAATACAAATGTATAATAAAACAGAAGTAAAATACACATCATAGAAAGCCTGTTAAATAAAGGCATTAAAAATACTGTCAACTAAATCAACTTACAAAAAGCTGGGATGGAAAAGCATTAATACTTTTTCAGTTCTTTTGAGTTGCCATTAAAATGATCATCTTTTTCAATATTTTTAGGGTACAAGAAGAATATTATCAGCTAAATCAACTTAAAAATGATGGTGGGAACATGACTGCTTGTATATAGGTAGCTTTCAATTTTTGGATTTACTACCAAAGTTATTTTTTTGTGAATATTTTCACGATCATGATACCAGGAAAGACATGTAGATATTTATGCATCACAGTTGCTACTTGTATGTTAGTCTCCTGATCAGTCCTCATCCGTACTTGTTCACCTGACAGAACTCCGTTCAAATATTGTGTAGTATTAGTAGCTACTTATAAACTAGACTGTGCCATCCCACACAACAGTTTGCCAGAAGTGTTTCATAAATGACTGCCTTGAAAGTCCAAAATAGAATTCACACAATGAAAAAATTATAACCCCTCACTGCCATCACTTAGTTAAAATAGGTGGAGGACCTATTTTACATACTTCAAGACCTGTAATTCCCATTCATAAACTATTAAATGTAAAATTCAAATCACAAAAAATAGAGCCGTCCATTTCATACGTGCAGTAAGGCATGTGGGGAGGGGGATGCAAGTCTCAAACGTAGGGACTGTGAGGCATTTGACCTTCGAGCTCGTGCCTTATAACACCCTATGGATATGTGGTAATGTTTGTTCTGTGCACACCCCATTAATTTCCATTTGAGCATTGTGAGTAACTCAGAGTTATGTTAAAATGTATAAATGACTCGCATAGGAGCCGGCAGCATACACACACATATATTTAATGCTTCCAAGCACAGTATCAGCCACTGCAGCTAATTGGGACAGTGCAAAGTGATGCTTGTCACAGGTGGCGTGTAAAAACTGTATTGCCTTTAAAGTAGGGAATATGAAACCAAAGTACACCTGCTGCTCCCAGAAATATCTGATGTCGGTCTCTGAATAGTACGATTATCAGTTTTACAGTGGTAGGTAGTGTTCACTATTTAAAAACATGAATGGCAACTAATTGTTCTGTAGTGTTTTGAGAGTCAGGAATTGCCACAGGAATGAGCCATAAATCAAAATCACTGTGACTCTGCTGCAAACAGTGCTGCAATTGCTAGATGTTCATCGTGCATACAGCTGCAGTAATCACAGATGGGTTCTCTGCCGTCAGGCGGGTCCTCGGTCGGCCGAATTCCAAAGTCTAGGTCCGGCGTCGGTTGGTATCGCTTTATCTCTTGACGTCAGTGAGGCCAGAGTATATAAGACACAGCCGACGCCATGTTCTTCAGTCTTTTTTGCCGCGCGGTGCCCGAAGTAGAAGCAGTTCGCAAGTGCCGGTCGGCCAGCTCCTGAATTTACGAAAAATTGGAAACCGAAGTCTTCATTAAAGCTAAGTACCCCGTTGGGGAAACTTTTCTTGCCTCAGACCGATGTCAGAAAAATTTAACAATTGTATTTCTTGTGGGAAGCAAATACCGCATAAGGATTTCCATTCCCTCTGTATACCTTGTTAAGGCCCAGACCACAACGTCTCGGGCTGTCGCTTTTGCGCTACTTTCAATAAACGCACTATTAAGCGTCGGGTGGAGTTCGCCCAACACTTTTTTGGAAAAGCTTTTGATTATAAAATGTCATCGGAGACTCCGACTACCGTTTTGTCCAAAAAACGCAAGGACAAGGACCGACACGCGAGGTCCGCAGTCCCCACTGACACCACGCCAAAACCGGCTACACGTGGTCTGGTTCTCAGCGAGATGCCTTTGCAGTCCCTGACTACCGACGACACTTCCTTGGCGGTGTCCTCTACCCAAGACCGCAGGTACCTCTGCCCTTTCCCAGACTACAACCGAAGCCATTGTTAATGTTGAGCCTCCTAATGTGGACAGGTCCACTTCCACTCATGGTGTCGTTAGACCCTCATCTTCTTTTTCTATTAAGGCCTTTACTAAATCCAAAGCAGCCAGGCATCCCAAGAGGCCTGTTGCACAGGGCCCTTCTCCAGGCCCCATGCCTAAAAAACAGATGCTGAAAATGGCTGAGGATTTGATTACTTTTATCAGGGGTTCTCAACCCCCTCCAGACAAGAGACCCAGAGTGGAGGAAGATTCTCCATCTTCTGATAAGGGCTCCATTTTATCAGAACATTCTGATGTAGAGGAACACTCTTACTCCCCTTTTGAAGATTCGGATGCAGAGCAGTCCATTCCTTCTGTATCTCCTCCTGAGCATTTTTCTTTTGGGGAAACCTTGCACACTTTAAGGGAACACTTCCATTGGGAAGGCCAAGACTTTTCTGATTCCAAGAAAAGACTTGGGGAATTTCTTTTGTTACCTCAACACAGGCCTCTGGCGATATCTCCTGTTTTGGACATACTTGATGATGTTCATTCGGAGGCTTGCCTTAACCCGGATTCCCTGCCTCCTGCATCAGTCAAACCTGATAGGTACTACAGAGTTCCTAACTCTCACCAATTTCTCTACAAAAGCCATAATGCTGACCCTGAGACCATTTCTCAAGGCCCCAAGGGATTGAAGGCCTCTACTGCCAAGAATCCACTTCCTGCCGAAAGAGAGTCAAGATCTTTAGAAAGGTGGGGAAAAAAGGTATATACCTCGGCCACCCTTGCCATGAGGGCCTTAAATTGTCAGTTTCATATGCTTAAATATCAACAGTTCCTGTTATCACAATTAAGGAATAAAATGTCTCAACTTGAACAACCAGATTTAAAGGAGTTACAGGATGTGATGCATAGTGCAGAGCAAGTGGGTAAACACACCTTACAATGTGGCTATGATGCCCTAGAGGCCTCAAGTAGAGCGGCTGCTACAGGATCAGTCATTCGTAGACATGCCTGGCTTAGGGAACAAAGCTTGCCTGATCATGTGAAAGCTAAACTTCTAGATGCTCCTTTACAAAAGGATGTGCTGTTTGGTACTAATGCTGAGGAGATATTACGGAAAATGGAAGAAAAAGCCAAATCTATACAAACTGTCAAAGCTTTTTTACAGGTCCAACCACCACGTTTTAGCAGAAATTGGCCTTCTAAAAACTGGTCCTTTCCAGCCACTGACAAGCCCCAAAGAGGTAGATACAGACGCACAAGGGGCAGAGGGCAATCACAAGGATCATATAGAGGCTGACAATGGCAAACTCCAGCACCAAGAGGTGGCGAAGACAGTGCACAACAATACAGAAAACAAACCCAATGACTCCCTCATTTCCATGCCAAGCAGGTCTCAGCTGGCAGCACCTTTGGGAGGAAAGCTAGCATTATTTGCAAGAAATTGGCATATTGTCACAACAGACAAATTGGATCCTGGACGTTATAAACAGAGGCTACAAATTTCTATTCCACACTCTTCCAAAAATGAGAGGCATGCCAAACCTGCCACACAATCAAAGGGCAGAGGCACAACTACAAATTTTAAAGCTCATAAGCATGAGAGCCATACAAGAGGTACCTACTCATGAACAAGGTCAAGGTTTTTATTCAAGACTTTTTCTGGTACCAAGGAAAGGAACCGACTGGAGACCCATTTTGGACTTATCCATCCTAAACACATTTTTACTCGTACCAAAATTCAAGATGCTCACATTACAGCAGCTTCTTCCCATGCTGGGCAAGGAGTTTTGGCTGGTAACATTGGACCTCAAGGAGGCATACCTGCATGTCCCAATCAGACAAAGTTGCAGAAGATACCTCAGATTTCTTGCAGGTTCAATCCACTATCAATTCTCTGCATTGCCCTTTGGCTTATCTACTGTGCCCAGAGTATTCACAAAGTGCCTGGCATCAGTGATTGCCTACTGCAGACTTCAAGGGATACAAATTTACCCTTATCTGGACGACTGCCTGATCCAAGCGGACAGCAAGCACATACTTCTGGAACATCTGGCTTATGTAACACGGTTAATGCATTCTCTGGGATATACAATCGACAAAAAGAAATCCATGCTAACACCATCTCAGAAAATAACTTTCCTGGGTGCCAACTTGGACACAAACACCCAGATGGCCTATCTAACGCCAGAAAAACAGGGGCAGCTAACTCAGTACTTCAAAATACTAGCAAAATGTACCAGGCTTACTGCAAGGAAAATCCTGCAGGCTCTGGGCTTCATGGCATCTTGCATTCTTTTAATCCCATGTGCAAAGCTGCATATGAGGAAACTTCAGTGGTACCTAAAAAGCCTATGGTCTCAACACAGTCACAGTTTGGAAACAATAATACCAATAATTCCATGTTTGCAAAAGGAATTTCTATGGTGGGCCCAAGCATGTCAAACAAACACAGGCCTCCCTTTCTGCAAGCCTCAAGCAAATCAAGTCATCACAACAGACGCTTCAGACTACGCCTGGGGGGCGCACATGACAGACAGGTGCATTCAGGGCAAATGGTCCCAAAAGGAAAAGCACCTTCACATCAATCAAAAAGAAATGCTAGCAGTAATAAATGCAATTATAGCTTTCAAGGACCTCCTGCATCCAGGACAATTACTGATAAGAACAGACAACACCACAGTAATGTGGTACATAAACAAACAAGGCGGAACACATTCATACCCCTTGTGCAGACTAGCCATGACTCTTTGGAACTTGGCTCTGGAATGGCAAATCGAACTTCAAGCACAGTACTTGCCAGGATTGGAAAACACGCTGGCAGACAATCTAAGCAGAAATATGACAGATCCACACGAATGGAAGTTGCATCCTCAGGTGTTTACAGAGATAATACAGGAGTGGGGGAGGCCAGACATAGATCTTTTTGCCTCCCACAGGAATCATCAATTGGAAAAGTTTTGTTCAAGGACCTTTCACCCAAAGGCCTGGAGAGTGGACGCCCTTTCATTCAGTTGGACAGCATGGACAGTTTACGCTTTCCCACCTCTGCCTCTTCTGCCCAAGGTGCTCTTGAAAGCAAGAGCCGACAGACCGAAGATGATACTGATTGCTCCAGATTGGCCAAGGCAACACTGGTATCCGCTCCTGAGGAGTCTAACACATACTCCTCCCTGGTCCCTACCTCTAATGCCTCTTCTGCTGACTCAGCACAGCTACAAAACGCTTCACGGTCAGCTGAAAACACTCAATCTTGCTGCATGGAAAATTCCTTAACACCACAACAGACCCTACTTTCCAAGGAGGTGCAGGATGTCATTTTGGAGGCCAGAAGACCATCTACTAGAAAGGCTTACACGAAAATGGAAACGGTTCTGCTCTTGGAATGAGAAAAAAGGCCAGGAACCTAAAAAGCTGAATTTGCCTCAGATATTACAGTATCTAACAGAGCTACTGAACAGTGGACTTTCATTTTCTTCTATAAAAATCCATGCCTCAGCCATTTCTGCAGAATTCAACTCGGATCCACCTTTATTTTCTCACCCACTCTTACGACAGTTCCTCAGAAGGGCTAAGAATATAAGACCTCCAAGGAAACAACCAATACCAGCCTGGGATCTTAATTACATTCTAGAAAAATTAACATTGCCTCCTTTTGAACCAGCTGCATCAACAGATTTGCAATATTTGTCCTGGAAAACAGCCTTCCTTCTGGCCATCACTTCAGCTCGTAGGGTTTCGGAACTACAGGCCCTCATGGCGGTGCAGCCCTTCCTCATCTTCCATCAGGACAGGGTTTCCCTTCGTACCAACCCGTCATTTATGCCTAAAGTGGTATCCAGGGTAGCTTTAAACCAAGCCATACACTTACCCACCTTTTACCCCAATCCTCAAAACCAAGGGGAAAGGTTGCTACATTCTGTAGACATCCATAGACAGCTACGCTATTATTTGGACAGAACAAAGTCCTTCAGGAAATCAGAACAACTTTTTGTATCCTATGCTGTAGGGGCTCAAGGGAAGCCAGTGACCAAGCAGACAATCTCTAAGTGGATAGGCCACTGCATACGGTTCTGTTATTCATATCATGGGAAATCTGTTCCCACAGGCATCAGATCCCACTCCACCAGGGCCACAGCTACCTCTACAGCCTTCCTCAGAGGAGTTCCTACCAAAGACATTTTGGAGGCCGCCACTTGGAGTTCTGTACATACCTTCACAAAACACTACCACCTGCCTTTATATTCCAAAACTAGAGCAGGCTTTGCCACTGCTGTGTTGCAGGGCATTCTGGCTCATCCCAGTTCCAACTAGTACCTACCACCCTGTGTGTAGCTTTGGGATTCTACCCATCTGTGATTACTGCAGCTGTATGCACGATGAACATAGTACAGTTTTGTACCTACCATAAATGTAGATGTTCGAGTGCTAATACAGCTGCAGTACAAGTTACCCTCCCGCCTTCCCCACTTGGTAAAGGCATAGGGCCTAACTCCCTCTTCATACAACCTGACTGGGTTATCCTTCTATGGTTATTTGCTTGCAACTACTGATTTTGGATTATATTGCATTGTTTGTATATATAATTTATGTATTGCCTTCCTTCTGGGGGCACCTGACATCTGGGGCAAGAAAGACTGAAGAACATGGCGTCGGCTGTGTCTTATATACTCTGGCCTCACTGACGTCAAGAGAGAAAGCGACACCAACCGACGCCGGACCTAGACTTTGGAATTCGGCAGACCGAGGACCCGCCTGACGGCAGAGAACCCATCTGTGATTACTGCAGCTGTATTAGCACTCGAACATCTACATTTATGGTAGGTACAAAACTGTACTTTTCGCCATGCTACTAAGCATAAAACTTAATGTTCAAAAGCTAAGTACTATAAAACCAAATTCTAGTCCTGCAAGACACACTAATAACCCAAAATAAAGCACATCAAATAAAGTAATTAAATCACTTGTACTATATTGAGTGTAACAAGAGTTGTAGTATAAAGAGCCTCTACAGTTGTGATTCCCATAAAAAAATGGCACTAACCACACTAAAATCTATGAAATGAACAACCATTATCAAGAAAAAGGACATTAAAATGTGCAGCATTTCACAAGACATCCCAAGGTACTCAAGTTACCAAGAAGAGATAGAATCAAATAAGTTCTATAACCCACTGAATTATTTTAAAAATATTACCAGGTTTTTTTTTTTTTTTTTGACAATGTCATTGTGTCATAGCAGTGTATAATTTTCTGATGTTGGGTACTGTAGGTTTACAATGTCAATTTACACGTTTGTCTTTCTTGACCACTGTGACTAATCCATACAGTGTGTGATTATTTACTGCTTTACCCACATCCAGATGGTATGTACTGCATTAAGTGTACACTCACATGTATTCACCGCCCATTGAACTGAGAACCAAAAATTAAAACAACATTTAATAATAAAAAAAAAAAAAAAAAAAAAGACTAAATATCAGGTATAGTTAGTTATAGCAGTTACAGTTTTGAATTACTTCTTCATGGCCTCAGCATTTGATCCCTGTGGACAGGGTTGCCAGATTTCCGACTGGCCAGGTAGGGACAAAGTAAAGAAAAAAAAAAGGTCTTTAATGCGGAACATCAGAGTTCCGCATTAAACAGAAGTAGCTCTGTGTTTATTTTTTATTTGATTGGCCCGGGTCAATCAAAAATAAATAAACACAGAGCTACTTCAGTTTAATGCAAAACATTGCAGTTCCGCATTACAAAGAAGTAGCTCTGTTTTGCGATTTTTTTGATTGGCCCATATACCGGTATACCGGCCAATCAAAAATCGCTAAACACGGAGCTACGTCTGTTTAATGCGGAACATCGCAGTTCCGCATTAAACAGAAGTAGCTCTGTTTTGCGATGTTTTGATTGGGCCGTATACCGGCATATGGGCCGATCAAAAATCGCTAAACACGGAGCTTTGTTTAATGAGGAACTTCCGCATTAAACACAAGAAGCTCCGTGTTTAGCGATTTTTGATTGGCCCGTATGCCGGTATACGGGCCAATCAAAAAAAAAAAAAACAAAGCGGAGGCTGCCCGGGATTTAAACCGGCAGGGCAGGACTCGGGATCAGGCTGCTGATCTCGTGACAGTCCCGCCCAAATAGGGACGTCTGGCAACACTGCCTGTGGATCAAATTAGGCCATTCATGCATCACCTTGTACATACATGATGGGGACTGAAGTTATTGTTGCATAATTTCACACTTCTTGTTGGACATTATTGGGCAAGTCCACGTATAGTATACATTTGTGAAAGTGTAGGATGGAGACAAGTGCCACACAGTGATTGCGGTGTTTGATAGCAAAGCTGCTGGACAAGATTTAAATACTGTCAGCTTTGACTTGGCCTTCTTGGTGACTATCTGGGTTTCCCCTGAAAACACTTCCCTGCTATTGGGACTATGTGGGCAGCATTAAGATATTTAGATGGTTAATAGGTATTTGTCTTTGTTAGTTTTGGAAAGTTAATGATTTTCTCTGCTGGAATTTTATACTGATAATCTGAATTTTATTGGTACACTGTTTTAGGTAGGAAAGCCTAAATCAGTGTATCAATTCCTGTCTTTAGGAGAGAATTACTGAACTGTAATTTATCGCAGAGATTGTGATGCCTTTCCATTTATTTTTTCACTAATCAGCTGAGACAGCTAAATTCTGTTCTTTAGTACAAAATTATCTTTAAATACTTAAAACTGCCACAGAAATTAAAAATTAGATTGTACAAGTTTTGTCTTGAAACTGTTTTCACTGCATTTTAAATCATTAACGTGCCTTTTGAATTAAATATGTTTCTTTGAGGGAATCTGTTCAGAGACTGTAGTTCTTGTAGTAGCATTTTACAATAAAGTAAAAAGAAATAAACAATATTCTTGCAAGATTTTTGTAGTTATGAGCAGATTTCTTCATAATAGTTTGCTGTTTCATGGCTTGCAGAGTGGGATGTTTCAGTGGAAAGTAATCACCTGTAGTTTCCAGAATATCATTACATTATTGACTGTAACAGTGTACAGAATGTAATTACATTATTTGACAGTAACCTCATACGTGTGAAAAAATTCTCTGGTAAACTGATTTACGCAGTAAATTTAATTTGTGTCAGTGTGAAAGAAAGCCAAGGCTACAAGAGACTGGTTAACATCTGTTGTTAGTGTTTTTATCAAATTTACCGTTAAACTTTTCTTAAACTTTATTAATTAAGCACTGTGTGCTGTCATTTGGTGTAGTGTAAATTTCTGAGTCGTTGAGGTACAGACACATTTATTCAGTAAGGTTTCAGTCATTCTTTGGTCACATTGCAAAATCTGCAACTTTTCTTTCCATTCTTATTGCAGCTTTTGTACTTTGTACGCTTTGTAATGTACTTTACAAGTTTCTGACTTTTATCATGTTGCGTATAGGACAGCTGTGCAAAAGCAACCTCAGTGAATACCATATTGTGGGGGAAAAAAGAACAAAGGGTATTTGCTGGAGAAAAAAATTAATCCTGCATTAGCTTTTTTAGTGTTGAGGCATTCTCCCCCTAAGTAAGGAATTGTATCCCTTGCACTCTTCAGTTCCACTGCAACCATCTCCAAGTTCACTACATATTAGTGGAGTGTAATCTGTACTTAGTTTTGCAGTGGTGCTAAATAAAGGCATTCACAGATTTACATTTGCACAAATCAGGCAAAAGGCATCACTTGTAACTCTCACAGAACTGCCCAACTCCCAAAGAAATGCTTACTAGTTTCCTTTGGGAAGAATGCTACTCCAGAAAACTACCAAATTGATAATGGTCAGGGATTTAGGAATGCATATAGCCAGTAACCTGACCTTTGACCATCATGTGTCTATGGTAATAAGAAAATCAGTCTGTGTTGCACAACTTTTAAAGGTGGGTATGCCATTTAGGTCCAAGGATGTCATTGTTCTGTTGTACTGTATCCTCGTACAGTGTTGTACATGTTGAACTTTAATAAACGCATCTTACTGCAGAGGATATTTCAACTTCAAATCATCCCTAGCAAGTCACAACAGTTACTCATGTACTCAAGTCCACAAATCACCAGCAGCCAGACCAGCATTTTAAAGACATAAAACTGTGCCTCATAGGGTTTCCAGTCCCACACCTTCCAAATGCAACAAATCCCAAAAGTATTTAGCTTAAATGGTATATCAAGTTAATAAATGTACTAAAATCATAGCCACATGTACTTTGAATGTTCCATGACAGCTGATACAAAAAGGGAGTGAGCGGTACCTGTCCCCGTAGCTGGTCACGACTAGTATAAGCCTAAAAGCCACCCAAAGAACTATCCCTAACAACACATGAGCTTTAACATTAACAAATGTCAGATTAATGCAGTACAGCATATGTAACCTGTACAAGTAAACCTTACCTCCTACCTAACTACTGTGGTATCGTAGAACAGCAGCATAATGTCCATATTATGTGAAGCAGAAATTTTCTGCATAAATCTACTAATTCATAAAATTTACATTTTTATTCCAGAAAGGAAAGAACAAACAACCAGGAAGACGTGAGTCAACTACCGGAGTATTAATAGGTTAAAACAACAGATTTAACTGCTTTCATCTTTGACTTTTTCAGAACTGTGTCATACAGGAAAAGGAACCATACTTATAGGAAATTACATCATTACACACCCCCAGAAACAACCAGTAATGAAAAAGCTGTAAAAAACTGTTAAAAAAAGCAAAGCAATTAAAGGTGCAATGCACTATAAACACAAAAGAAATTTTACAATTTGGAAGCTCTTAGCTTTAATCCGCTCACAATAGGCACACATTCATTTAGACCAGGAGAATTGGCAGCATTCAAATAAAGCTGCCAGTACATCTCTCTCTGCAGTAACCAATTCTGCCAGTCACCAATTCCACCTAAAATGCGGCCTTTTAGCACTTCTGTGGATCTCTAGTTATATCTGCATTGCTTACTGTACTTATTTCCTTGTTTCACTTGAAAGGAAGATGTGAGAGTGTTCAATCTCGCCTGTGTTCTTACACATGGGTTCGGAGCCGATCCTCGGCTCCGTGCCTGCCGACTGCAAGCTCTGCATCGAGAAGAAGCTCGAGGACATCTAATACCCACAATCCCCCTCTGCCTTTACCTCAGATCTAGTTTGCCGCTGCTGCATCGCTGGGGACTAGCTCGAGGCTTTTACAGATAAGAATTTATCTTTCTGTTTAGATTTTTCAAAAAAATTACTTTAAATCTAGTCAATGAAAAGTTAGAGTAGGTGTGTGAGTGGACTTAGATATCTCGGTTCCTTAGATTAGTTACTTAGTTTAACTAAAAGGTACAGAGTTTTTCGGGGCCTACCACCCCTACTTGAATTACTTTGACTAAGTATTTGTTGTAGTCTGCTTTATTAAGGATTTGACACTATTACCGGATTTGACCTTTTTCATTGGAAGTGACTTTTACTTACTGGACTGTCTCTCTTCTTGTTATTATGTCAGAAAAATTAAAATCTGGCTTCAAACGTTGTCAGTGTGGCCAAAAGATGTCGGTCACAGACAACCACAGTTCCTGTGTCTACTGTCTTGGCCCTCTCCACTTACAAGAGGACTGCTCTATTTGTCACTCTTTTAGTGGGAGGGTCATGACAGATAGGCGCAGGAAACTGATGGACAGAGGATTGCTGAAACCCTCTTTCCAGGAGGCTCTGGATGCTTCAGACCAGGCATCCAAGTCTTGGAGTCGGCGCCGGAGCCAAAGTCATCGGCTCCGAGCTCTTGGTCTAGTTAGATCACCGGTTCCACAGACTTGGGCCGAGTGTTAAACTGTTGGCAGTTTCGAGCCTCGAGTCTTGGAACCGGTGACGGAGCTCCCTCCACCGACTCTGCTGAGGTCGGCTCCGTCTTCGATCCCTTCGACTCGTTCTTCTAGGCCCCTTTCCGACACCGATGTGGACCGTGTGGTGCAGAAACTGATGGAGCATACGGCCCTATCCAAGCTTATCTCGGTCTCCTCTCAGTTGATGTCGAGACTTGAAGGCCTGCCACTATCTCCACCTGTTCCTCCTCCGAGACCTGTCCAGTCTTCGGAGCCAGAAGAAGCTGACCTGATGATTGTGGAGCCCTCGGTGCCGGAACCGTCTTTTTCTCGGTCGGCACCGTTCACCTCGACTCCATCCGATCTGGTACGGAGTCTCGGGGCGAAGATCCGTCCTTGGTTCCGGGACCGAGAGTCGGACCGATGTTTCGGTTCCGGCGCTCCCTCGGGCCTCGCACGGATCGATTCGGTTCCGTCCTCGGTCGGTGCCTTTGGCTCCTGTTTCGGGATTCTTCCCATTTCTTGAACCGGAGATACCTCGACTCGGGACCGGGGCCTTCGACCTCATGAGGAAGGTGTTGTCTACCCAGACAACCACATCAGCAGGTACAGCTTCTCCTCCCCACAAAGGACCGTTATCTTCCTCTGCACCCACGGCCACGTCCAAGCGTCGGGCACCAGTGTCTCAGCCACCCCTGGAGGTGCCCCTCTTCCTCGGAGGCTTCTTGGATGCTCCCCACGAAGAAGTTCCTAGGAAAAGACTGTGTAAGAGGAGACACTTGGATTCTCCACAAGAATCCTTGACATCTGATACTGACTTAGATGAGTCAGAAGGGTCCCCTAAGTCACCTTCAGAGGATGTCTCTTTTTCTGACATCTTGGAGATCCTTAAACAGAGAGGTGACTGGCAAGCCCTCCCCCCTTCTGAGGATGAGTCAGTTTTGCTGAAGGCATTTGGTGCCCGTCCTTCCTCCTCCTGGGTCACTCCGCCCTTTGATGAGTTAATGGAATTAATTGCTCGAAGGCGTGGGACTCCTGACACGGTGGAACCAGTCCCTAGGAAGCCAAATAAGTACATCACGGCACCACAGGACAAAGCTTACCTCACCAAAGGAGTTCCAGTAGATGCCATGGTGGTGGCAGCGGCCACGAAAAAGGAGATGTCGGAGTCTTCCTCATCTGTCCATCCGCCTAACAAAGATTCTAGGACCATGGACAGATCCGGGAAGCGCATTTTCAGTTCAGCGGCTTTCTCTATGCGTTCCCTGAACTATTTGACTCATTTTACACGTTTACAGAGGGATCTAGTCAAAGAGTTGGGAGATACCCTCCAGGGTGCTACAGATGCCGCTGTCTCAGAGAAAGTTACAACGCATCTCAACACCCTTCGTCCATTGTGAACTTCGTCCATGAGGCTGATATCCTATGCAGCGAAGGATCGAGTAGGGCAGCGGCTTCAGCGATTGCTCTTCGTAGGCAATCCTGGATGCGCTTATGTTCATTCGCGGAAGCCTTCAAGTCTTCCTTTACTAACGCCCCATTTGACGGAGCCACACTTTTTGGCCCTAAAGTAAAGGAGACCCTTACCGGTGTGAACAGGAGGGAAAGACTCTGTCTGCTGTCGGAGTCCGTTTTCCACCCTTTCAGACTGTACCCCAAAGGGCAGCGTGGTGGGAAAATGTGGTTTGAAAACCCCAAGGATCTTTCCCAGACACACAGGGTGATGCCCCTCTAGAGGCAGAGGGGGCAGAGGTGGAAGGCGCTCTGGCGGCAGAGGGTCCATAAAACCAAGGTGACAGGGATAACCTCCCTGGCAAACCTTTTCAGCACTCCTGAGAGGAGGCCCGACTGTCCTGCTCTGGAGGCAGTCGGGGGTCGCTTAGCTTTATACCCTCAGGCCTGGCTAAACCTTTCCTCAGACAATTGGGTAAAAAGCGTTGTTACCAGAGGTTACAAAATCCCATTTCTATCCACCCCATTCCAAAAGAAAGCTCCCAGATGTACCACCCCATCTGCGAGAGCCAGCAGCTACAGAAATTTCAAAGCTGCTAGAAAAAGGAGTCATCCAACTAGTCCCAGCGGACCAAATAGGATTCGGAACTTACTCAAGGTTCTTTTTAGTTCCAAAGAAAACAGGGGACTGGAGGCCAATTCTGGACCTAAGCCATCTCAACACCTTTGTCAAGAAAGAAAAGTTCCGAATGGTCACGCTTCAATCGATCCTTCCATTCTTACAGAAGGACGACTGGATGTGCTCAATAGATCTGAAGGACGCATACTACCACATCAAAATGGCCAGGGCGTCCAGGGATCATTTGCGCTTCCGGCTGGGAGCCAGTCACTATCAGTTCGAGCCCTGCCCTTTGGCCTGACCACAGCCCCAGGGTCTTCACCAAATGCATGGCAGTGGTAGCGTCTCATCTGAGGCCTAGGATTCCAGGTGTTTCCGTATCTGGACGACTGGCTCCTGTCTGCCACCACCAGGCGTCAACTGATACAAGCCAGGGATTACACCCTACAACTTTGTACACACCTTGGCATTTCAGTAAATTTGAAAAATCGTTGCTACAGCCATCACAGCATATCTTATTCATAGGAGCGAATTAGATCTGGCGTCAGTTAGTTCTAAAACTTCCTACAGAAAGAATAGTAGCACTTCAATTCAACATTTCCCTTCTTCTGTCGTCCAGAAAGTCCCCAGCAAAAATTGTTCTGAAAGTTTTGGGTCTCATGGCAGCTTCTCTCATTGCGATACCATTGGGAAGACTGCACATGAGAGTGCTACAATGGCTTCTATTTGCACAATGGTCATTCCAACGACTTCCACTGACTCACGAAATATTGATAACGAAAACATGCAAATCACACCTAATGTGGTGGTTACAGACTTGCAACCTATCTGTCGGAAGACCATTTGTGCTACCCACACCGTCAGCGGCGATAACCACGGACGCTTCCCTGATAGGGTGGGGGGGCATCTTTCAGGGACAGACAGTCCAAGGCGAATGGACCAATCTGGAGTACAATCTGCACATCAATGTTCTGGAGTTGAGGGCAGTGTTTTTGGCGTTGCAACACTTTGCTCCCCTTCTTCCTCCAGGGACCATTGCAGTTCAGACAGACAACATGTCCGTAGTCTGGTACATAAACAAGCAAGGGGGAACCAGGTCTTACCAACTATGCAGAGAGGCCATGAGAATTTGGCAATGGGCAGAGTCCACGGTCGCTTTCTGATCGCAACGCACATCCGGGGTCATCCAACGTCATAGCCGACAGGCTGAGCAGGGCAATACTATTGCCTCACGAGTGGTCCCTCAAACAGTCAGTTGCGGGAAGGATTTTTCGCAAATGGGGCCAGCCTACCTGCGATCTGTTTGCGTCTCCAATGAACGCCAAATGCAGGTGCTACTTTGCCCTATTACCCCCTCCAGGGGAAGTCCCCAGGGACGCGCTGGTGCACGATTGGCCCCCGGGTCTCCTATATGCTTTTTCTCCATTTCCCCTGATTGCAAAGTTTCTACAGAAAGCAAACAACCTTCAGAGGACTATAATTCTCATTGCTCCGTTCTGGCCTCGTCAAATTTGGTTCCCCTTTCTATTGCACCACCGCATTCGGGGACCTTGGATGCTGGACCCAGAGCCAGATCTACTGACTCACTCGTCAGGAGTTCCTCACCCATCCCTGGAATCTCTCCATCTAGCAGCTTGGCTGCTCCGCTTCCCTTTCTAGCCAGGTCAATTCCCTTACATCGGCGGTTCAAGATATTTTGGTAGCTTCTCATAAAGTTTCCACTACAAAGACTTACACCAGTAAGTGGAAGCGTTTTGTCTTCTGGAGTCACATCAGTTGGACCCTGTTACAGCTCCGTTGAATAAGGTTTTAGAATTTTGACTGAATTATTTCAGGAAGGAGCTTCCCGCTACCTTAAGAGTACAGTTAGCTGCCATTTCTAACTATCATGTAGAAGAAAGTGGTGCACCTATTATGGCTCACAGACTTTGTAAAGCCTTTTAAAGGGTTCCTTTCATATCAGACCACCAGTCAGATGTCCGACATCACCGTGGAATTTAAATTTATTACTCTCTAAATTGATGTTACCACCCTTTGAACCAGCTTCAAGTTGCACTTTGAAATTTTTGTCATGGAAAACATTATTTCTAGTGGCTATTACATCCGCTAGGCGGCTGTCTGAGCTGCAGGCCCTTTCGGTCAAACATCCTTATTTAATTTTTCATTCTGACAGAGTATCCCTACGCACTAATCCATCCTTTCTTCCCAAAGTTTGTTCTACTAGTAATATTAATCAGTCCATCGAATTACCCACCTTCTTTAAACACCACTCTAATAAATTAGAGTATATGTTGCACAAACTAGACGTCCATAGACAACTCAGATTTTATTTGGATAGAACAAAAGATCACAGGAAATCTGATCAACTATTTGTAGCTTTTGCTGACAGCAGAAAGGGTCTTGCAGTCACGAAACGAACTCTTTCGAAGTGGCTAACTGACTGTATCATTTATGTTTATGAAGCTTCTGATCAAACATTATCAGCAAAACCCAGAGGACATTCTACCAGATCAATTTCTACATCTTTGGCTCACGCAGCTCGTTTACCTTTAGACACTATTTGTGCGGCTGCTACTTGGGCTAAACCACATACATTTATATCTCATTACAAAGTGGACAGGGTTTCTAGGGATAGGGCAACCTTTGGTTCCACTGTGCTCAAGAACGTTCTCCCTTGAGTTCCTCAGGATCATGGAGCTAGGGGCGCTACCCATGTGTAAGAACAAAGGCGAGATTGAACACTCTCACATAAAGAAGTTATGTCCTTACCATAACGTTCCATGTGGAGTGTTCATCTCGCCTTGGTATTACTCCCACCCTTCCCACCCTTAGGAAGAACGTTCGATTTGGTGCCTGGTCTGGAGTATTCTCCTTTTGCTGTTGCAGTATTACTGTTACTATCATACACTGGGTATGTTTGTATATATGTATTTTATGTATATAGTTGGCATGTGTGCGTGCTTTATGTCTGGTTTGCTTGCAAACTAGATCTGAGGTAAAGGCAGAGGGGGATTGTGGGTATTAGATGTCCTCGAGCTTCTTCTCGATGCAGAGCTTGCAGTCGGCCGGCACGGAGCCGAGGATCGGCTCCGAACCCATGTGTAATAACCAAGGTGAGATGAACACTCCACATGGAACGTTATGGTAAGGACGTAACTTCTTTTTACTGTTTGTCATTTTTGCATTTAAGTTACCTGTAACACATTGCATTTAAGTTACCTGGCACTTGCTCACTAAAGCAATTATATAAGTCAGCTCTAAAAAATTAAAAGCACTACACCCTCACAAACTCCCCTTGAGTACCTTGTTCCCCATTGGCCCTTTTTTTCAATTATAAAGGAATTCCCAATACTATTCTAGCATGTCCAAAGGTCAGTTGTCAATCTCCTCTCTGGTCCAGCTGGTGAATCTGGGAATCTTGAGGCAATGTTACAACTGCCTCATGTACACAGACAACCCTCTCCTCCTCCCAACAAATTCCAACACATGTGAGAGATGCAACCATATAGCCAAACTGGAGGCTAAGCTCTCTCAACTCAGTACTGGCGTAACCAGTCAGGAGGATAAGGAAACCACACTCACTACAATTCGAGTCTCATATAGACCTACCACAACAACAAACCAAACACATAAACACAAAAACATACTCGGAGGCTCTAAATAAAAATCTGCCTAAGCAGCAGAGACCTCCAAAGCAGACACCCAAGCAACCGCTACCCCAAAACAAAACACGTGCAACACATAGCTCACAAAGCCAGTGTGCCAAGCAGTCACAGCCCTTAAGGCTAAACACCACACCTGATACACTTGCAATATCGTCAGGCACACTAACGTCCCGCTCACCAGGCTGAACAAGGAGAAGGTCATGGTGAGCTGCCTGTCGGGCGCTAGGATTCGCCACATAACACAAGCACTCAGGTCACTCCAAGGCAAGTACAAATATGACTCGGTCATTGTCCATGCTGGTGTGAATGACCTGAGACGTACCTCCCTGGACTACATGAAAAGAGACATAGAGGAGCTCTCTGAGCATGTAGCCCAGGCCGGTATGACCCTGACCTTGAGTAACATCTTACCCTCACCAAGAATGATGCCACAATATGAAGACAAGATGATCAATTTCAACAATTGGCTTAAGTGTTGGTGTCATTCAAAGGGGATCCAATGCCTGTCAGCCTGGGATGACATGCTCGACAAGCCATGATGCTTCGCTAGGGACGGCTTGCACTTGTCACCCTGGGGTTTTGGATATTGGCAAAGGCTCTTGCTACCCCCATAGTGCCTTTTTTAGGCAAGGTTCAAAAGACAAACCCACCTCCATAGGTATCACAAGGGATAAGAAACTAAGAGTAATGCTACTCAACGCCAGAAGTCTAAACCTCAAGATGCACGCACTTGAAACTCTCCTTAGCGTGGAGAACATCGATATCTGTGCAGTAACAGAAACCTGGTTCAAGGCTCCGAGAGCACCCCAGCACTACCAGGTTATACCTCATACCATGCTTTGCCCCAAAACTTGGACCGAACCACAAAAGGAGGGAGTATCAATATTCAAAGATACCCACACCTCCAGGTTGGTGGCACAACCGAAGCATCAGAGACTATCCATGTGCAACTAACTGTGGGTAAAACTGCCTTCCAGTTTATAGCCTGCTACAGACCACCCTCCCAAACACAGGAACCCCACTCGGCCTTCCTGAGAATACTGGAAAATATGAAGGTCTCTCCAAACACCATTATATTGGGTGACTTCAACTACCCAAACATAGACTGGGAGCATTACTCTGGCTCCAACACCCTAGCCCAAAGGTTCCTAGAATTTATAAACTCAAATGCTATGGAACAACTTGTTACCACTCCCACAAGAGGGGAAAACATACTGGACCTGATCATCACCAACATGGGGACACTATGCTCCAGACCAGAAGTGTATCCCTCACTGTTAAGATCAGACCATAAACTAATCTCACTGGATATTCACATCCGACCCCACCCCTGCCCAGAAAAACACAGTGAAAAACTTCTCTAAAGCAAATTTCACCTCAAAACCGGAAATCCTTCAAAGCCCCGGCCTGTGGAAAATACGGCCCAGACCACAGAATCCTTTATAAACGCATTCTATGAACACCTTCAGGAATGCATGGATCATGCAATCCCAAATAAAACCAAGACCCAATCCTCCAAAGGCAGGCGTCCTGTCTGGTGGACCCCAGCCATAAACAAACTATACAATAGAAGGAGGAAGTTACTACATGATGGAGCAAAATCCCAAAAAGGGAAGGCATCTCTGATCAGTATTAGCAAAAAACTACGGGCACTCATAAAATCGTCTAAGGCCAGCTTCGAGAGAAAAATTGCACAGGACACTAAGGATAATCACAAGGCTTTCTTTAGTTATGTTAGGAACCTGGGTGGGAATTCCCAGATATGCTCAGAATTAGTCCAAAATTACAAAAAATACACCGAGCCCACAGACATTGTCAACATTCTAGCTGACAGGTTCAGTGCAAACTTCTCCCCCCCCTCCCCACCAAAAGGGCAAATATCTATCCCAACATAGTGCTGCCCCCCTGACATCTCAGATGCTCAGGTAAGAGCCGCCTTCTCCAAAGCAAAAAACACAGCATCAATGGGACCAGATGGTGTCCCGGGCTGCGTCCTACATGAACTCCAAGAAGAGCTAAACCCAAACATAAAACTACTGTTCAATCTTAGCCTTACTACAGGATATGTACCCAAAGAGTGGCATACAGCAACAGTGGTCCCTCTCCACAAAGGTGGTGCCTCAACGGATCCTGGAAACTATCGCCCCATAAGCCTGACTAGCTTGGTCTGCAAAGCTATGGAAAGGATCATCATGGACCTCATAAATAAAGATATTGGGGACCTACAGACACTGGATCCTACCCAGTTTGGCTTTGTTAAGGGCAGATGTTCTTCGTCTTCCATTGCTGCAGTCCTGACTATTGGGTATAGTCCGCGTCCCAGTCGGCCCGAATACCAGAGTATAAGGCTGACGTCGGTCAGGGCGCATTAGACTGACGTCAGTACGTCAGGGTACTAATGCGCATGACCGACGTCATATCCTCAGTCTTTTTTGCCGCATGGTCCGATGCAGAAGCAGTTTTGCGAGTGCAGGTTGGCGTACTGAAATATTTCGGAAACCGGAGTTTCAGACCGAAACAGAGTTGGCTAAGTACCCGTTGGGGAACATTTTGGTTTTTCTTGCCTCAGTATTTTACCGGATGTCAGAAAAGTGAATAACTGTATTTCTTGTGGGAAACAGATACCTCATAGGGATTATCATACCTTGTGTATACCTTGTTTAGGGCCTGAGCACGACGTTGTTGGTTGCCGCTCTTGTGCTAGGTTTAACAAACGCACTATTAAGAGGAGGTTAGACTGTGCCAGGTTAGTGTTTGGGAAGCGTTGCAATTATAAAATGCCGCCGGATGCTCCGGCGCTTCCTCCAAGAAGCGCAAGGATAAAACAGTGAAGCCTAGGGTTGAGGAACCGGCAGTCCCGGACGTCGGTTCTTTGGAAGGCTCAGTGGAGCCGGAGGTTTTGCCAGGAGTTTCCACGGAGTCCCAGGCAGAAACTATACTCTTACAGGATGTGCCTTCTCAGGAGGTAGGCCAGGCTGAGGGGGCTTCTCAGGTGACTGTTCTTCCCTCTCTTCCCAAGGTAGTTAGGGCCTCTCCTTCTGTTGCCAAAACTTCTATGAGAGGTAGGCCTACTTCAGTTTCAGTGGGGGCTTCTCCTACCATTTCAGGTTCTGTGCCTAAGAAACGTATGCTTAAGATGGCAGAAGATTTGATTACTATGATTAGGGGTTCTATGCCCCCGCCTGATAAGAGGCCTAGGGTGGAATCTGAGTTTGAGAGTTTTGAACAGTGTTCTGAGGCTTCAGAATCTTCTGTGGAAGATTTGCAGGAGTATCCTACCTATTCTGATTCTGATGTGGATGATTCCACTCCTACAGCGTCTCCACCTGAGGATTTCTCATTTTCAGAGACTTTGCATTCCATGAGGGAGCACTTTAAATGGGAAGGCCAGGATTACTCTGACTCCAGGAAAAGGCTTAGGGAGTTCTTGTTTTACCCCAGCATAGGCCTTTAGCTATTCCTCCTGTGTTGAATGTGGTGGAAGATGTTTTGCAGAGGCTTCCCTGAACCCTGACTCTTTGCCTCCTGCTCCTGTTAAGCCTGATAGGTATTATAGGGTGCCCAAGCTCATAAATATTTGTTTAAGAGTCCTAGGGCGGACCCAGAAACTATTTCCCAGGGGCCTAAGGGTGTAAAAGCTTCTGTGGTTAAAAATCCTGTCCCCACTGATAAAGAGGCGAGGGCTTTGGATAGGTGGGGAAAGAAAGTGTATACTTCTTCCACTCTAGCCATGAGAGCTTTGAATTGTCAGTTTCACATGTTAAAATATCAGAATTACCTTCTTTCACAATTGAAATCTAAGGTGGATGCTTTGGCGGAAGGTATTGAGTGTAAAGAGTTGCTGGATTTGGTTCATGTGTCGAACAAGTGGGTAAGCATTCTTTGCAATGTGGTTTTGATGCTGTACAGGCCTCCTCGAGGGTGGCTGCTACCAGCTCTGTTCTTCGAGGCATGCCTGGTTGAAGGATCAGAATTTAGCTGAGCATGTTAAGACAAGGATTTTGGATGCTCCTTTACAGTCTGATGTGTTGTTTGGTTCGCCTGTGGAAGCTGTTTTAAAGAAAATGGAGGACAAAGCTAAGTCTATGCAAACTGTTAAAGATTTTTGCAGGTGCAGCCACCAAGTTTAGTAGAAATTGGCCTGCTAAGGGGTGGACATATCCTGCTTATGATTCTCAGTCTAGGGTAGGTCTAGACGTGGTAGAGGCAGGGCTCAAAGTTCTTTTAGGCCTAGAACAGGAGTTCACCTGCTCAGACTTCTGGTGAGGGCAGGGGTCAGTCCTTTCGTAAACAGACCCAATGACCTGTTTCTTCAGCTGCCAGCAGATTCTCGTCTGGCAGCTCCTTTGGGGAAGACTGTCTCTTTTCAAAGAAAATTGGGATCTAATTACTCAAGACAAATGGGTGTTGGATATCATTCACCACGGTTACAGATTTTATTTCCATACCATGCCCCCTTTCAAAGGCATGCCAGACGTTCCTCCTCTACAAAGAAAAGAGGCTCACAAGCAAGTTTTACAGTTACTTCACATAGGGGCCATTCAGCCAGTCCCTGTGTCAGAGAGGGGCCTAGGATTTTATTCTCGCCTGTTCCTTGTACCAAAAAAGGGGAACACGTGGAGACCAATTTTGGATTTATCTCTCCTCAACACGTTTTTGGACATTCCCAAGTTCAAGATGTTGACGTTACAACAGCTTTTACCTCTGCTGGGCAAAGATCACTGGATGGTAACTTTAGATCTCAAGGAAGCTTACCTTCATGTGCCTATAAGGCTAAGTTGCAGAAAGTATCTGCGGTTTCTAGCTGGAAATTCTCATTATCAGTTCTCTGCATTGCCCTTTGGCTTATCTACTGCGCCCAGAGTATTCACAAAGGTTCTGGCTCCAGTGATAGCTTACTTCAGGCTTCAAGGAATTCAAATCTATCCTTACTTGGACGACTGCCTGATTCTGGCTCAAGAAAAGGAAGACCTTCTACAGCATCTGGAATATGTTATAGCAGTGCTAAGATGCCTAGGGTATTCTGTGAACGAAATAAAGTCCAGTCTAGTACCCTCTCAAGACATGTGCTTTCTGGGTGTAAGACTGAATACAGCAGCCCAGATGGCCTTTTTAACCCCGGACAAACAAAAGAGTCTGTCACTTTACTTCCATCAACTATCTCATCAGTCCGTGCTGACTGCAAGGACAGTCCTTCAAGCATTAGGGTTCATGGCATCTTGTATTCTGGTGCTTCCCAATGCCAAACTGCATATGAGGAAGCTACAATGGTATCTCAAAAATGTATGGACACAGCACTGCCAGGATTTGGGCACTGTCATTCCAATAATACCTTGCATTCAAAAAGAATTTTTGTGGTGGGCTCAGGAATGTCACCTAAACAAGGGACTCTCTGTGACCCGGCCAGAGGCAAGTCAGATTCTAACGACAGATGCCTCGGACATTGCTTGGGGAGCTCATCTAAATGGAAAGTGGATACAAGACAAGTGGCCTGCCAGACTACAGCATCTACATATCAACATGAAGGAGATGTTAGCAGTCCAGTTTGCATTAATGGCTTTCAAGGAGTTACTTCTTCCAGGGCAGGTGTTGATTCTAACAGACAACACAACTGTCATGTGGTACATCAACAAGCAAGGGGAACACATTCTTATCCTCTATGCAGGCAAGCAATGATTTTATGGGAGACTGCTAAGCTTGCAACTAATTCTTCAGGCAAGGTTTCTGCCAGGAGCACAGAACTCCTTAGCAGATGTGTTAAGCAGACAAATCATGGATCCCCACAG
This sequence comes from Protopterus annectens, assembly GCF_019279795.1. Taxonomy (NCBI): domain Eukaryota; kingdom Metazoa; phylum Chordata; order Ceratodontiformes; family Protopteridae; genus Protopterus; species Protopterus annectens. The sequence goes on along the minus strand of NC_056728.1, from coordinate 187,674,015 downwards.
TGGAAACTGGATCTTCATGTATTTCAGAAACTGACAGTGTCATGGGGAACTCCAGACATAGATCTGTTCGCTTCTCCACTAAACCACCAGCTGCCAAAGTATTGCACAAAGGGGTTTCATCACACAGCTTGGAAAGTGGATGCTCTGTCTTTCAGTTGGAAAAACCTTCATGTGTATGCCTTTCCACCTCTACCGCTTCTTCCAAAGGTACTATTAAAGGTCAGACAAGACAGGCCAAGGATGATTTTGATAGCTCCAGATTGGCCTCGGCAACACTGGTACCCACTTCTACGGAGTCTGGTAAAGAAGCCTCCATGGCCTTTACCTCTGATTCCTCATCTGTTATCTCAGAAGGACGGTCATCTGCTCAATGTCAAGCTTCAATCTCTTCATCTCACAGCCTGGCATATTCTGTGTTGAAACACAGCAGGTCTCAACTTCCTCAACAAGTTTTAAATGTGATTATGGAAGCTAGAAGGCCTAGTACTAGGAGAGTGTACGCAGAAAAATGGAAGAGATTTTTATTTTGGAGTACAGCAAAGAATTTGGAGATTTCAGAGCCTAATTTGACTGTGGCTCTTCAATATCTTACTGAATTATTGGACAAAGGTTTGTCCTTCTCTTCCATAAAGATTCATGCTGCAGCAATTTCAGCTCACTATGATTGTGACCCACCTTTGTTTTCGCATCCTTTGTTCAAGCAGTTTCTTAGAGGGCAAAGAATATAAGACCCCCGTAGAGCTCCTACTCCTGCTTGGGATCTCAATTTTGTGTTGGAAAAACTTACTCTACAACCTTTTGAGCCTGCAGCTACTGCTGAATTGAAATATTTGTCATGGAAGACTGCTTTTCTGTTGGCTATTACTTCTGCAAGAAGGGTGTCTGAGTTGCAGGCCCTTATGGCAGTAGAGCCCTTTTGATTTTCCATAAGGACAGGGTATCATTACGTACTAATCCTTCCTTTATGCCTAAGGTGGTTTCTAGTGTGGCTTTAAACCAAACTATTCATTTGCCTACGTTTTTGCAGATCCTCAAAATAAAGGGGAAAAGATTTTGCACACTTTAGATGTACACAGGCAATTGCGTTATTATTTGAGCAGGACTAAGAATTTTAGGCAGTCTCAGCAGTTACTTGTTTCTTTTGCTTTGAGTTCACAGGGCAAGCCTGTGTCAAAACAAACTATTTCTAGGTGGATTGGCTTTGCATTGCATTTTGTTATTCCCATCATGGCAAGGAGATTCCAGCTGGGATTAGGCCTCATTCCACTAGGGCTACTGCCACTTCAACAGCATTTCTAAGGGGTGGCAACTAAGGATATTCTGGAAGCAGCTACTTGGAGTTCAGTGCATACTTTCTCTAGGCATTATCACCTTCCTATATACTCTAAGACTAGGGCTGGTTTTGCCACAGCTGTTTTACAAGGCATGTTGTCAGCTCCTACTACTTTATAATTTGCCAGCCTCCCTTACCTCTGCTTTGGGATTCTACCCAATAGTCAGGACTGCAGCAATGGAAGACGAAGAACATAGTACAGTTTTGTACCTACCATAAATGTAGATGTTCGAGGATTCCATTGCTGCAGTCCAATACCCTCCCTCCTTCCCCTCTGTGTTAGGGGTGGTTGTGTAGGTGAGTTTACATGCTTATCTTTTTATATATGTATATATTGTTGTATATATTATACATGTTTTTGGTGCAGGTTGTTTTGGGACTTGTCTTTTTGGGTCTTCTGACATCTGGGGCAAGAAAAGACTGAGGATATGGCGTCGGTCATGCGCATTAGTACCCTGACGTACTGACGTCAGTCTAATGCGCCCTGACCGACGTCAGCCTTATACTCTGGTATTCGGGCCGACTGGGACGCGGACTATACCCAATAGTCAGGACTGCAGCAATGGAATCCTCGAACATCTACATTTATGGTAGGTACAAAACTGTACTATCCTGCCTCTTAAACCTGGTCGATTTCTTTGAAACAGTCACCAAGGCCATTGACGAGGGGAAGGTGGTCCACACAGCCTACCTGGACCTCGCAAAAGCCTTCGATACAATACCCCACTCGGGCATTATAGATAAGCTCACCAGCTTAAATATAAACCCCTATGTCACTAGATGGGTTGCAAACTGGCTCAAGGACAGAACCCACATGGTTAGAATTGCTTTAGCCATGCCATACTCCAAACCAGTTACAAGTGGCGTCCCACAAGGCTCAGTCCTGGGACCTTTCTTGTTCGGTATATATTTCTCGGCGGTACAGGCCAACACGGAAGGAACTGTGGCTGACCAAGTTCGCAGATGACTGCAAACTGGGCGCCATAATCAACTCTCCAGCCGACAAAAGCATCCTCCAAAAGGGCCTCATAGAAACAGACAACTGGTGCCAGAGCCATGGCCTCAAGCTAAACACCAAAAAGTGTATAGTCATCCCCCTTTGGCAAAAACAAAGTGCCCACAAATTACCACTTAGGTGGTAATCCATTAAGTACAGAAGAAGTCATTAGGGACCTGGGGACCCAAGTTGATAGCAATCTCTCATTTGACAACCACGTGGCCAAAGTGGTTAGGAAAAACTTTATATAGCCCACCTTATCATGAAGGGATTCACATCTAAATCAGGGGAGGACATCGTGCCTTTTTACTCATCCCTCATCAGGCCCATAATTGAGTACAATGCCCCTTTTGGGATGTACCTTACCAGACACCTGCAGCAACTGGAAAGACCCCAAAAGTACCTCACCAAGAGGATCAAAGGGCTCAAACAGATGCCATATGCTGCCCGGTTAAAGAAACTCCAGCTCTACTCAGTGGCATACCGCCTGCTCAGAGGCGATCTGTGCCTGACGTATAAAGCCATGTCCAGCCCGGAATTAATGGACATGCTGCACCTCAGAAAATCCAAATCCCATCGAGCTACGCGCTCGAGAGACTTGAACCTCAGCACTGAAATAAATAGGACATGCTGGAGGGACAGATTTATAACCCAGAGGCTCCCTTCACTCTGGAATAAAATCCCAGTCCAGGTTAGGCAGAGTCCCACATTGACTCTCTTCAAGAGGAATCTTGATGAGTGGATGGGAGATCGTAGGTTTACCCCGACTATCACTTCTGTGTCACTGTTAGAGGCACAGTATACTAACCTCAAAAAAAGGCATAGCAAAATTAATTTAAAATGGGTGGCGAAAGCCAAACACACTCTGGCTAGGCTTATAAATGCCCTAGGGCAGATAGCCTAGTATGAACCTATGAACCACAATATGCACCTGTAGAACCTGCTCCAACACAAGAAATTTGAATCTAGTAAAGTCAGCTAAAAGTGAAGCATGTCTTGCCAAAGCACTCTTATTGTCATTCTTCATAATACTGTAGTGATGCTGATAGACCCTTCTGTTTAAGGTATTTTTAGTCTTGCCAACATAAAATGCAGTGTATGTGCAGCATTTTGCAAAATAGACCACCCTCTCACTGTTACAGTAAATGTTACCTCGTGGCTTAAGGCCCAAAGTTTTCTGAAATAATGGACCCTCTGGATTAGTTTCAATGAAAGGACATTGTTTATACCCCTTCATTTTGTTGTCAGAACAACAGTTTCTGAAAGCAGACTAGCTGGTTTCTCCAACATCTTCTTAATGTTTGGTTTATTTTTAAAAGTGAAGCTTGGTGGAAATGCAGACAATGATTTTAACTCATCACATTGAAGTAAAAAACAGTTATTACAAAGAATTTTCTGAAAGTCCTTAGCATCAACAGAATCATGCAAAGTAATATTAGAATGAAAGTTTTGCCTCTCCTCAGCTTCACATGCCACAGCACCCAATAAACTCAGATCTTGTTTTAAACCCTTACTAATAGGTTCACATTTACCTTCCCTCTCATGAAGGACCTGATGTTTCACAGCGCACAGGGGGTACCCTCGAGCCAGGAACATAGATTTAAGTTTGTCAAATTGCACAATACAGGTTTCATCATTCAGTGTAAGGTGTGACACCTTGATGAACCGTCTCTTGACAACCCCTTTCTTTTAAAAAAAGGGATGCAACTGGTAAAGTACAAAAAAAAAAAAAAAAAATGTTGGCTTCCTAAAAATAGAAATAACAAAACCTCCATTCATGTTCTTCCGAGTCACAATATCCAGGAAATTAACACTGCTTTTATCCACTCTTTTGGTAAATTTGAGGAATAATTATGCTTCCAATTGCATGATAGTCATTAAACTGGGCTCTGCTTCCTGTCCAGAAGATGAAAAGGTCACCCAGATAGTGAAAATAGCCAATGCAATGTGAAAAGAGACCAAGCCTGAAGACCATTTCCAGTTCCTATCTCAACAAGACTATATTGGCAAAAATGGGGGCACACATGACCCCATAGCTACACCCTTCAACTGCTTCTATTATTCTCCTTCAAATGAAAGAAAATTGTTGTGCAGCACCAATTCCATGAAATCACAAACCAGCATGGTATCAATGTCCTAGACGGGTCCATATCTGGTAAGGTAACTATCTTTCAAAACCATTCAAACCCTTTCTTGTGAGACATAACAGTATAGAGGCTCCAAATGTCACATTACCAACAAAAATTCATCTCCACATTCGGTGTCTCTGAGTTTATCCAACAGATTCCAAGAATCAGAAATAATGTGCTTGAATTTACCACAATGTTTCTTTAGGTTTTGATCAATAAACTTTGCCAGAGGTTCAACCACAGAGCCCCAGCTGCAACAATTGGACACACAGGGAGGTTTGAAATACTTAAATGAATTTTTGGGATCCTAAAGTTTTTTGGAATGATAGATGAACTTTAAGGAAATCATATAGCCCCTGGGACATGGTGTCAAACACCACCAGTTAGTTCATCAAGAGCTATGTTAGTCACCCCGTAAGCAATGTTGATCTCATTAATTGAGACCACACTGTACACAGATTCATCATTCAATAGTGTAAACATTTTGCCAATGTACTCCAAGTGGTCTGTGATGCCCACCACTGCTATCAGTATGTGATGGCCACCAATATGTGTAGTCCCCATGCTGGGCCAGTAATCAAGGAGCCTGAATCCTCACCAGTAGTACTGAAGAGGGACATGCACTTGCAATACAAATGGATGCACTCAGTATTTTCGGTGGCAGACCTGTCTGCATCAAGTACAGTTTCTCTTAAGAGTACACAAGAAACACATCCTGGGGTCTGGATGTCTCCATATTTGTCTACCTCCAGGTCCCAAATAAGACTCCCAACTGATACAGCTGTAGGGTTAGGTCCTCAGCCATGTGTCCAAGCCAAGTCCTCCAGTTCCCTGTGAACCCAGTGCTTCATGTCCCTGCCCCAAGTAGCTGACACACACACGCACACACACACACACACACACACACACACACTTGAAGATTTAATGTGCGCACACACGCACACACACACTTGAAGATTTAATGTGCGCACACACACACACACACACACACACACACACACACACACACACACACACACCCCTGGGAAAGGCTGACACAGATTACCCACTCTACCAACTTTGCCCAGACTGTAAGGTAGATTCACTGCCACCAGTCAGTACTATAAGGCTCTTACAAAAGGGTATCCAATTATACAGTGTAATCCTAAGACTAATACAAATGGTGGTAGTTCACCAAGACAGGTAGGCCTTCTGGAGTGGCCCACACAGTGTTACCAAATAAATATAAGCACTCTCAAACGTTAAGTACTTTCTACAAGGACCAGCCATGATAAAAGTTTAAATATATTTATTAATAAATAATAAAAGAGCATGAAAATACTGAATATATATTTTCTTAAACCACAGAGTTGAAATCACCGGAAATATTGAAATTAACACTGATGGACATACTTGTACAAATAAAGAAAAAGATTCTCTGAACTAAGCTTCACTATATTCCTGACTGAATCTAAGAGAATTTTATTATTCCCTAGTTAAATTACTTATTACCGCAAGGCAAGATGCTGTGGCTGAGGGTCTTTAAAGTCAGGCTTCCCAGAAAGGTTACTCAGCACTCTTGAGATTTCTCTTTGTAATATCTAAAATATCATTTCTAAGAGGGCTGGCAGAATTACCTCATCTGGTTATCTGACTGTAGGTTCTCAGTGTTCCCCTTTGAAGCTCAGACAGGAATTTAGCACAGACGGCCATAATGCACATCACGATTTTTGTGGCAGTGCCTGGGGCCTCCCCTCTTTTCACTGAGCTAATGAACAAAGGCTCTGTCACACATCCAGTCAGGATAAAACAAACAGTGATTTCTATTCAAGCAACTTTATTATGTACAAACACTTCAGGATTGAGGTTTAATAACTTTAACATAAACTTATAAACAAACTAATTATTACACTCGTACATGCTCACTCTCTGGCTGCACTCTCAAAATTGCACTGAAGCTAGCACGTGTTTGCTATTTATATGCATGTACTGTCCTTGGAAACGCTTCTTAAAGGTGCCACACACTATTCTACATCCTCCCTCTTTAAGAAATGGGTCATGCAATATTGACTACATTGATTAACATGCAGTTGATACAAATAATTCTTTGTCATGCAGTTACAAAGAACTACAAACATATAGACAATTATGTCCAGGTTGCTGTGCATTTTACACTAGGTCTAGAAATACAACCAAATCGTGTGACATAGAAATTAGAATCCGGTCTAGCAACTGGGACCGTCTCTCCTGAATGTTCAACTTTGGGGACATCAGGAATGGAAGTAAAAGTTAAGACATGTTCTGCAATACAAGCATTGTATGGATTGCTCTGAGATCTAGAGTCTATCACAGGCACAGTGCTGTGATATTGATTCTGATACAGGAAAAGATGTCTGCGATTTCTCCTGTACTCCACATCCTCAGATCCTGCAAGGTAGGATCTCTGCTGAACACATATACCTGTTACTTGAACAATCTGGTCAAAACCTTTCACCATTTGTATCCTCACTGTCTCTCCTCCTTTCAGTGGATGAAGAAATCTGCTCAGTTTATCATAGCTGGACGTCTGGAAAGAACACTTTCTGAATAGTTTGGCTCTTATTGTTCTGTTAGCTTTAGTCTCAACAAACTGGAACTGATATGCAATGTTGTTCTGGTTTGCCTAGATAGAAGTCTCTGAGTAGGCAAGCAAAGTATATGTCATGGGGTATGTTTCTGAGATTGAGTAAATTCAAAAAGACATCGGTATTATCACGTTTTGACTTCTCTAATACTTGCTTTTCACTCCATACTGCACGTTCTGCTAGTCCATTTGGCTGTGGATATTCTGGACTACTAGTAACATGTACAAATTCCCATTCTTTTGCAAATATCTGAAACAACTGATGGGTAAATTGGGTACGATTGTCAGAAATAACTTTATGTGGACTGCCATGGACTGAGAAATGCCATTTCAATTTGGTGATAGCAGTGGTGGTGGTACCAACACTAATTTATGCTGATTGGTCCACTCTAGTACATCAGTGGCTACTATTGACCAAGGTAGTTCAGGAACTTGACTTAGCTGAAGTGGTTCTTTTTGCAAATGTGGTTTAGTACTATTGCATATTGAACAAGAAGAAATTAATTTATCAATGTCTTTTACTAGAGAAGGCCAAAATACTAGTCCTCTCGCCGTACTATTGGTAGGTTTGGAACCTGGGTGACCATGATGCAAAATTTTGATATAGTCATGTTGTAAGGAGGCAGGAACAACAATTTTAGGGCCTTTGAAAATAATGTCATCTTTCATCAACATCTCATCTCTGTAAAGGAAATAAGTTTGCACTTCAGGTGGTACACTAAATTGCTTTGACGGCCATCCAACATTAATGTAGTGGTTGAGCTTTTGCAAAATTGGATCAGTCTTTGTATGATCTCTCAGCTCATCAAGTCTCATGGTAGAAAAATTCCACTCTTCCATGACATCAAAGTCAAAATTGTCTGCATCAAGCTGTTCCGTTGTATTTCTGGGAGATTTGGATAAGGTATTAGTCAGATAACACTTCCATGACGTCAAAGTCAAAATTGTCTGCATCAAGCTGTTCCGTTGTATTTCTGGGAGATTTGGATAAGGTATCAGTCAGATAAAGAAGTTTGCCTTTTGTGTAGACCATTTTGAAATTGTTGTACTTTTGTAATTTGAACATCATTCTTTATAATCTGGCTGGAACTGAATGCATAGGCTTCTTTAAAATAGTAATTAGAGGTTGGTGATCAGTTTCAATCTGAGTAGCTCGACCATAAATATAATCATGAAACTTTGAACATGCAGATACTATTGCCAAAAGTTCTTTCTCAATTTGAGTATATTGCATTTCAGTTTGGTTAAGAGATCTAGATGCATAGATTACTGGTCTGGCTTCTTGAAGAATATCAAGACCAAATTTTAAGCATCACAGATGAGAGTTACTGGTTTATTGACATCATTGTGTCTTAATGTAGGTGGGGTGACAGTTTTCTGCTTAAGGTCTTCAAATGCTCACTGGTGCTATTCCAACCAAGGCCAACATTTATCCCAGCTTTCCCTTACCTGTGCTGTCTTATTTCCTTACTGCTTAACATCCAATTCCACTGATTGTTTCTGTAGGCTTCTTCCTCTCTCAGCTCTTCCTGCTCTGTTCGCCCTGCGGACTCACTCCGCTCCCCTACCCTGCCCCCAATGTCCACCCGCCCCCAGCACATCTACATGTATAGCTCTCTAACCACTCCCACATATAACCTGTCTATCAAACTAGGTCCCTCCCTCCACACCCTATCACTATCCTCAGCCTGTTGTCTTGCACCCACCCACTGCTTTACTCATCTTCCACCCTGCAACATCCCTGTCTATACATCCTCCCACAAACCATTGTAACTACACCTCTCATGTATTAACAGTCTCTCTTCCTACATATCCCTCTCACGTAACTCGCATCTAACACCTATCATACAAACAAAAGCTGTTTATGCTCTACTACCCTTATTTCAAAGCCTCATCCTCTTCTACCTACTCTACCACACTAATCTCCCACAGTTTCAGTACTCACCTCCCTTTCACACAATTGCAATATATATTAAAAAAGACTCTCCCTCTAGAACCCAAGCCTCTTTCCACCTCTACAAACATAATGAATCTTTTCTATTTCGAAGGAAGCTCTTCCTTACTCCTAGTAAACCACCTCCCATACCCACCAGGCTAACCTCATTAGGTTCCACTACCCACACCTGTAACCCAATAAAACATAGATACCTATCCATTCTCTACTCAAAATTAGTCATCCTCCTCCTCCGCTCTGGAGTCATGCACCCTAACCCAGGGCCTTCACACAACTCCACCACCAACCCAAACTCACATAGCTCTCCCCTCCCACACAAATCTCTTCTCCTTGCTACACTTAATGCCAAGAGCCTTTGTAATAAAATGCCTGCCTTTCATGCCTGGATCTCCCATAATAAACCTGATATTCTGTCTATCACAGAAACCTGGCTAAAACCACACACAAAATATACCGAAATAACGCCCCCTAACTATAAACTCATCAGAAGTGACAGATCCCAAAAGAAAGGTGGAGGAGTAGCCTTACATTTCTCCTCCTTCTTAACAGTGACACCCTATACTAAGCCCTTACCCTCATTTGACACTACTGAGCTAACCCTCGCCCGTCTCAAAGTAAACAACAATAAAACTTTATGCATTGCCACGCTGTACATACCAGCTGATAACAGTATCCCTATTCTGGAACATATTCTTGCCTGGTTCACTTCCAACATAAACAATGAGACAATAATCCTAGGTGATGTCAACATTAACTGGTCTTCCATTGACTCATCTACCCCTTCTCAAAGCATCAATCTATATCAATTCACTCCGCTAATCAAAACCCTACTAGACCAAATAAAGATTACACCACAGGTAGCATCCTTGACTGGATACTAGTCTCTCACCCAAACTGAATTTCTGATAGTGGTACTCTCCCTGACTCCCTTAGTGACCATCTCCCTGCCTACATACGCCATTCCCCTTCCACCCTCCTCCTTCAGCACAAAAACATTAATACCCGCAACAAAACATCAGCCTCCTTTGCTAATGCCTTAAAACAGATAGACTGGAACCCTCTAAAGTCCCTTCCTTTAGAAGCCACTGTCTAACTTTTCAATAGAATTTTCACTGATATACTTAACCATTTTGCCCCCTGTAGTACCAAAAGACTCAGATCCAAAACAGCCCCCTGGCTAACCAAAGACAAAAAACTACTTGTGCATCGCCAAGACAAAACCTGGAAATACTATTAAAAATGCAAAACTACCAACTCTCTTGCCGAATACAAGCAACTGCGAAATCAAATAAAAAAGCAAATAGCCACTGACCATAAATCCTACTATCTTAAACTGCTAAATAGTCATAAAACCAACCCCAAAAAGTTTTGGAGTAGCATTGCAACAGTACTATCCCCAGGTAAAAAAAGAGAACCCTTGCCCTGACCCAGACGCACCTGACCTCCACCTAGCTACCCAATTCAACTACTTTTTCATTGACTCCATAGGCAAACTCACCTTCTCTTTCCCTAACAATATCCCCCCAACATAACTGACACCAAATATTCAACCCCCAATAACTCTGACTCCTCCCCATTTACTCTCAAATCCATTCCTACCCACACTATAAAAAGCTCCTACTAAAGTTAAAACCTTGTTCTAATGCCCCAGATGACATTCCATCCAACTTTCTCAAACTAGCCGCTGATGGCATAGCCCTTCCCATCAGCATCCTAATCAATTGTTCCATTCAGGAGTCCTACATATCACACCTCTGGAAAAAAGCCTTTATCATCCCCCTCCACAAAGGAGGTAACTGTTCAATCTCCAACTTTCGCCCTATTGCTATCGTATCCCCTATCTCTAAGAAACTCAAAAAATGTATTCACCTGCACCTATTACCCTACCTACTTGGCAACCAGCTACTGACTCCTACCCAACATGGGTTTAGACCAGGACATAGCACCACCACTGCCCTCCTTTCCTTCCTCGAAATCATCAACTCTGCTCTCAACTCTGGTAACATAGTTTCTACCCTCCTCCTCGACTTATCCCAAGGCTTTTGACATGGTCTCCCATGAGCTTCTGCTTTCTAAATTCTCCCATCTTAATCTCTCCTCCTCGTCTGTCAAATGGTTCACCAGCTGTCTTTCAGCCAGGGAACAAGCTGTAAAATGGAACTACTGTACTTCCTCTTTCCTTCACACCCCAACAGGTGTATCCCAAGGCTCTATATTGGGTCCCTTACTGTTTAACATTTTTATCAATGATGTCCACCAAAAGATCCCTAATGCTAAACTGGTACAATATGCAGACGACAAAACTATCATCTGCTCTGCCAAAACTCTTCCCATATTAATAAACCTTATTCAAGAGGCCTCCTCCTCCACTGAGTCCTGGATGCTTAACAATCATCTAGCCCTAAATGCCTCCAAATCCAAAATAATGATCTTTACCCTATCTAGACATACTGCTGTTGACAAAGCATCCTTCTCTATACTCAGTCTAAACAAAACATCTATTGAAATAGTTCCCCACAAAACTTCTGGGCGTCCTTATCGATGACCAGCTAAAGTTTGACATCCACCTACAAACCAGTAAAAAAAAAAAATCATCAAAAATTTGGAATGCTTTATCGACACAGACGCTACCTTTCTCTGTCTTCTAGACAACTCCTGTCTACCACCTACCTCCTACCCTCCCTTTTGTATGGAGCTCCACTACTCACTAATCTCCAATCAACCCTGAAATCTAGACTTTCCTCATGCTGTAATAAAATTTCCAAGTTTGTCACAGGATCCAAGTCCTCCACTCATCATTGTAACTCTCTCCATGCTCTAACCTGGTTGGAACTCCAAGGCTACCTAAACTTCATTCAGCTAACAGCAGCACACAAGCTCATTTTTAAACCTTCTAACTGCCCATCACTTTCCTCTTCCGTAAAGCTTTACCAGCCACACAGAACACTTAGATCCACAAATCAGAACCTCTTGGAACTTTACAAGCCTTTACACTCACCAGGGCAACTACTACTATCATTCTCCCTTGCTAGATTATGGAACTCTCTTCCCCCTCACATTAGAACTACCCAGAAATCTCCCTTACTTTAAAACCTTACTCCACTCTCACCTCTCCTTTCTGGGAGTGCTCCTGTACCCATCCTACCTGAATCCTGGTACCTATCTCTATTTTATCCTACTCACAGTCTCTGCCACTGCTTAAATTCATTTGTCTAAAATTATGTTGTACTAAATGAACATGAATTGTTGTTTTTGTAACTATCTTATAAGTGGTTGACTTAGCTCATATATTTCAGTGTTTTTATAATATTGTCTTTATGTATATTGAATGTTAAATTGTTGTTCTACATGTTGTACTAATATATTTTATATTGTCTTTCTGTCTGGAGCTTTCTCCTCGGGCCTCCATTGAAAATGGGCTACCTTGGCCCAATGGACTTTCCCAGTTAAACTGAAATAAAAATAAATGTAACATTTTTGCATGTCACCTCTCTCAAAGGTGCTATCAACTCACTGAAGTCTGGTATAAACTTGCCTAAATAGTCAACTATACCAAGAAAATGTTGTAGAGCTTGAACATTATCTGGTGCTGGCATCTCAAGAATGGCTACTTGCTTGGGTGGGTCTGGTCACAAGCCAGTGCTGGTAAACAAATTACCTACATATGTAACTTGTGGTAGTCTGAATTTGCACTTCAGAAGATTGAGCTTTAAGTTCACTTCATGTGCTCTGTCTAGATCTCTTCTAAGGTTTCTGTCATGCACTGCTTCACCATTGCCTTCAACCAATAAATTATCTACATTTATGGCACATGGATAACTTGAACAAAATTGTTCCATTGCACACTGAAAGACTTCACTTGCAGAATTTATTTCAAATGGCATCCTGAGGAATCTGCATCTTCCAAATGGGGTACTGAATGTAGTCAGTAGTGAAGATCTGACATCAAGCATCACTTGCCAAAATTAACTTTTTGCATCCAAGACAGAAAAAATAGTGGCATTTGGTATTAGGGCTGCGACTTCCTCCACTGTACTCATGGGATGCTGTGGTGTTTTTAATGCTTTGTTCAAATCTCTTGGAACAATGCATATTCTGATTTCGTCTTGGCCTATTTTGTAGGTTGCTACCATTGATGACGCTCATTCAGTTGGTTCTGTAACTGGACAAATTACACCTTGATGCACCATTTTTATCCAACTGAGCTTTGACTTTATTCTGCATAGCTATCAGAACTTTTCTTGCTGTCTTTACCACTGGCCTGATCTCTGGGTCTAACTTCATATACAACACAACTGGAAGTTTGCCCAAGTTGTCATCGAAAACATCAGCATACTCTGATAAAATAGCTTCAGTAAAATTGGAACTAAGGTGTGTGCTTATGTGATGAACGTCTTTGGTAAAGGACAGTAGATTCATTCTCAAACTGTCTCTGAGACCCAATAATGACCACACAGGTCTTCGAACTACATAAAATAATAAGCTGTAACAGGTCCTAGCCAAATAACATGAAAGCACTACTGAGCCTTCTGTTTGAATCTCTTCACCAACATAAGCAACAAGTTTCGCACAACTGGCCACATTAAGTTGTTCACCAGCTCTCATCTTAGCAAAAGCGTCTGCTGACAACATTACACTTTGAACCAGTGTCTACTTTGAGCTCGGTGGATTTACCTTTGATCTGGTCAGTACAAAACACTTCATTCTTTGCCAGTAAATTTACTGCATCAACCTTTTCACCAATCACTGACACCATATATGTAGAAAGTAGTATTGCTGCTGTTCTCTATATGATCAACTTGCTTTAAGTGACCCTTCTTTATAACTGTGTGACGTTTACTTGATTTGCAAAACTTTTGAAAATGGTTCAGTTTTTTACACTTCTGGCATTGCTGACAAATGTTAAGCATTTTTCTCTTTTAGGCTTATGATTGGGTTTTGCCGATTCATCCTTGTACTGCACTGAGCATGTTCTTTTCTTAGAACTTGCGGGAAAACTACGGATTTTACCTGGGGAGCCTGCAGGGGTGACAGTTGCCATGTGCTTAGGCCTGCTTCTGTTAGCCACGTGTTGCATGCTGTCTGCATTTGCTCTGGAGCCTACTGAAACCATGCTGTTATCACTTGCAAACATACCTGTTTACCTTTCTGTAACTTCATGGATTTGAGAAATCTCAGTAGCTTTACTCAGCATTTAATCATTGTCGCAAAGCAAAATCTTTCTCATTGCAGCACTATTAACACCACACACAAGCATGTCCTTTATTGACTCATCTTTTAAGTAACCAAACCTACACATTTTAGCTTTGTTTCTCAAGTAAGTAATATAAGCTGTAAGTTTCCCCTTGCTTTTGATCTGTTTAAAACAAATGCCTCTCTAATGTAACATATGTCTGTGGGCTACACATTTCCCTGAATTTGCCTTTCAAACACGCGAGGTCTTCCCTTGATTCAGCCTGTACAACAATATGACAGTTTTCACCTTCTCCCACATACACACTGCTGGTGCGTACACAAATGAACGCTCTTTCAGTTGCTTCTGACCCAGCTAAGTTTAACAAAATGAATGCCCTAGTGCATGCATCTTTGTCAGAATAAGCTGCTTGTATAAAAATATTGTACTCTTGCTCATATATTCTCCAATTCTCTGCAATATTCTGATCAAATACAAGTGGTGAGGGTTTTCAAAATCCATCTGACATATTAACACCTACCAGTGAAGACTTTTGCAAGTATGTATGCACACACATATATTTATGCCATTATTTGTAAATATGCCCAATAGTACAACAAGCCTCTGAATAACTGAACTTTGCGAAATAAGTCTCTTGGGCACAAGCATACTCTTGAAATTACTGTAATGTAAGAAATCACATCTTAACAGTGTAAGAAACATTTCAAAATAACTGCACTGTGCGAATAAGTTGCGCAGAAGAAGCTCAGAGTAGAAAATATTTCAGAATAGCTCCACTTTGCAAATAAACAACACACTGAAACTTTCCCAAAATGCCTGTACTTTGTTAAATAACTCTTTACAGTGCAAGAAACACTCTGTAATGGTGGCACTTTGCGAATAGATACACCCAGCACAATAAACCTTTCAAAATGGCTGTATTTTGACTGTACTTTATTCAATAGTTGCACTGTGCACACAAACTCTTCGGAATAAATGCACAGTAATAAGCACACAATGTAAGCACTTTTACACACTTTGAGATACTTTGAGTAACTCTAGTTATGCCCTATGTAGCTTCAATCAATGCAAAATAGTACTTTATGCCAAAACACAGTACTTTGCCAAAAACATAAAGTTTCCTTGCTTTATTTATGCTTGATGTGCCCTTTTTGCCCTTGTACTCGTTTTGCTCGTTTCATTTTTTTTTCATGCCCATTATACTTTTCATGTGCTCATTTTACTCTAAACATGACTGTTTTACTTTAAACATGCTCATTTTGCAATTCCGAGGTAATTCTGAATCCCTTATGCACTTTTCTGATAATTGTTTTATCATATATCTTAATAAACTTTTTGTGCCTGTTGCTTGTTTAATAATGTGGTCTGTGCGCTTGTATGGCTCCATTTTATCTTTTTTATGAACTAAATCATTAGTGCAATTTTTCATTACCTTTAGTTTGTTTCTGGCCTTTTTTGTACTCCGTTCTCTTAGTTTGCCTTCACTGTTAACGCTGCACCACGTAGCTCTCACGTAGTCTCTGGCATTCCACTTCTGACACCATGTCACTTGTCCAGCCAGCATAAACAGACACTCGTGGGTTTTGTTCAGGCAGCTTTATTATATACAAATATATCAGGATTGAGGCTTAATAACTTTAGCTTAGATAAACTTACAAACAAACTAGCTACTACACACACATATGCTCACTCTCTGGCTGCACTCAAAATGGCACTGAAGCTAGCACATACTTGCTGTTTATATGCATGTGCTGTCCTTGGAAATGCTTCTTAAAGGTACACAACACGCACACACACACACTGTTCTACAGGCTCTTTCCCAAACCTATCGTCTCTGGTCCTATTCAGCACTGTTGGGTGCCATTTTAATTGTTTAAGAGCTCATTTACATTTCCCTTATTTTTCTTAAAGTTAACATCTACTGTGTCAGTATCCTGTATTAAAACATACGCATTTAATTCAGCTACAGAAATACATGTACATTTCTCTTCATTTCAGCAGGGTGCGCTGTTGATACATTTCATCTCAAGCAAAGCTCACAAATACATTTCCAGCACAAGCATCTGTACAAATCAATTTGATATACAAATGGCATACAGTTATAATACATTTGTACAAAGCATCTTGTATACATCAGTTTAATATTCAAAGGACATATCCTTTTTCACAAAATTCTTGCTGCCACTTGCCCATATCATCACATGGTCCAACCCTCCTCCTATATCAGGCTTCATACACTTGATATTCTTGTCCTTTGTGATACAGTATGAGATATCTTTACCTTGCTTAGATAAATTATAAAGGCCTTTCATGCTGGTATCATCTAACAGGCCCCTTACATCTCTCTCTCAGGCTTTTTCAAATATATTCAAGACAGGATGGATGGCCGATTTGCTACACCTTTTCTTTTCAAGTGACTAGAAGGGGGGATTGACATTGAAAAATCTCCAAATAAAATTTTAAAGTTCATTTTTCTAGTGAAGAGTTTAAAATCCTATGAGATAGCTGTCCACATTAGCCCAAGCTGAGGGTATAAACTTAAACAAGCTGTGGTGTTCTGGCCTAATGTATATATCATTGTAGTTGTAAATGTTAAAATCAAAATGAGAAGTAATAGACACTGTACGTGAAACTTGAAGTGACCTTTGTTCCAAATCAGTGCATTCTTCAGTCTTCTGCGTTGATTCGGTCAACTTCTCCTGCTCCCCCAGGAGTTGGCCTGACTGTTCGACAGATCTGGCCCCTCCTGGGTTTGTTTGCCGAATGATCCGACCTCCAAGGGAGGTCTTGATCTAAAGGGGTATCTCTTTCAGGGTCAGCCTCAGGTATATCCTGAAAATTGTTGCTGGAATTCTCAGAAGAATCAAAAATGTGGGTGCCCCCAGGTGGTGCTGGATAAGCTTTCTTTGTAGCATAATCCTTATCTCAAATAAGCTTCTTTTCCTTTCTCCTAAGACTAAAAATGCCTTAAACAGAAGGATCTGTCAGCATCACTACAGTATTATGAAGAATGACAGTAAAAGTGCTTTGGCAATATATGCTTCACTTTTAGCTGACTTTACTAGATTCAAATTTCTTGTGTTGGAGCAGATTCTACAGGTGCATATTGTGGTGACTGGCAGGATTGGTTACTGCAGAGCGAGATGTACTGGCAGCTTTATTTGAATGCTGCCAATTCTCCTGGTCTAAATGAATGTGTGTCTGTTGTGAGTGGATTAAAGCTAAGAGCTTCCAAATTGTAAAATTGCTTTTGTGTTTAGAGTGCATTGCACCTTTAATTGCTTTGTTTTTTTAACAGTTTTTACAGCCTTTTTCATTATTGGTTGTTTCTGGGGGGGTGTAATTTCCTATAGTATGGTTCCTTTTTCTGTATGACACAGTTCTGAAGAAGTCAGAAAGATGAAAGCAGTTAACACTGTTGTTTTAACCTATTAAATACTCTGGTAGTTGACTCGTGGCTTCCTGGTCGTTTTTTCTTTCCTTACTTGACTTTTTTAACATACCAGTTTCAGGGTTTGTATGGAATTTTTGGTTTATTTTTGTTCCAGAGCAAAAGCTCATCCAAGTGACAGATCCTCCCACTTAGGCAGTGAGACATTTTTGTCTTGTCAGAATGATCATAACCAAAATGATGCTGTGTGTGAGAATCTCTGAGCATTTGAGAGTGATTAAAAGGAAAACAAACTTTAATTCCCTGTAGAAACATTTTCTGAAATTGTTCATATCATCATATTATATATGCTTCTTTATATTGCAGGTTTTTAAATTCTGGTGGGATAACCATTTGAAATGTCAGGACCCGCTAGGCCAAGTCCTGAAACACAGAGCTGAATAGCGAAAAGTACAAAGTATGGTGTTCTGTGAGTTAGTGTACAAGTTCAGGGGAGTGGGGGTTCTTGCCCCCCCCCACCACAAAAAATATTTTGCAATTTTGATTTTTTTTTTTTGCCGTGTAAGCTCTCTGCATTTCAAATGGGAGCCATCTAATGGGGGTTCTTACACTGATGTTTTACTTGACAAATCTAAATGTCATTTATGGAAAAATCATTAAACTCTTTGACTGTCCACATTATTGAGAGGCACAGTTAATTGGTAGCAACAGGTGTTACACATTTGTGCTTTGTTTTACATAATACATAGGAGTATGTTGCATAATGTAAGCTTTGTTTGCACAATTCTGATGGACAGGTTTGCCAGGAAGCTCTCTGGTTGGTTGGTTTATTTATTGGCTTGGTGGGTTGGCTGGTACAGGATCCACCTCAGTGACTACCTGGGCCACAAGGCAAATACAAGAGTTAATTAAATGATGGAGAAAAATTTACTGTACGTAAAATGGATATGAATCTATATTCTGTAATATTACATATATAATTTTGCACATAGGACTACTAAAATTAAGATTAAAAAGGAATACAAAATAGAAGTCTACATGCAGAGCATGTTTATTTTCCATTCTGGTTGGAGTTGCTGACTTTTATTTTGTCATATTTGTCACCTTATGAAGTTTTGAGCCACTTGATTTTGTTTGTTCTTTTTTGGATTATTCATGGTGTCTGTCTCCCCTCCCCCTACTAAACGCTTGTCCATGCACTTTCTTCAGGTTTCCTGCTTCCTCTCAAAACAATCGGTATAAATGCTGTGTTTAAAGTTGCCTTTGTGGCGTGTGTGTGTGCTTGGTGTGTGGTTATATATATATATATATATATATATATATATATATATATATATATATATATATATATAATCTGTAATGCGTGTGTGTACACATGTATATAGATATACACACACACACACACATATATATATATATATATATATATATATATATATATATATATATGTGTGTGTGTGTGTATGTGTGTGGATGTCATTCACTTTGTTTAATCTGCACTTTGTCAAGTGGAGTTAATAAAGTCTGTTGCAGATGTCAGAAATATTAAGTGCATGTGGGTTTGAGAGTATGCTTAAACTTTAAGATATACAGAAAGCGTTGATATTAGGGGATGTTCATCACTAATGTAAATGTGCTTAGTGGGCAAAATTTCCAGTCTCCTGTTTTTATTTCCATAGGCAGGGCAGATTTACTAAGGAACTGATTACTGCTTTTTCCTCATCTTCACAATTTTTAAAAAGAAAAAAGAAAAATGTTTCATCATTCTGGCATGATTTTTCAGTCAGAACAACAGTCAGTGCCGGGGGGAGGGGTATACCTCAGAAGTTTGTCAGTCTGAATATTCTGATTCTGAAGACAGTATTGCTTCAGATTTTCCTGCTGAAGAAAGAAATTTCTTTTACTGACATTTTATCTGATATGAAAGGTGTTTCACTTGGATCAGAATAAAATTCCTGTGAGACAGAAAATATGTTCTGATTTCCTTAATGCTGCTGTTATCCTCCCTCCTATGTTTGCTTTTGACAATGTTTTTCTCACCGCATCAAGATTTCCTGATTGTTATTTTTCAGGTCTGGCAGGTTGTGCACGCTGCTCTAAATACACAAGTACTGGACTTCTAATGCAAAAGCAGGCACAAAGGACTTTTATTTTTCTAAATCTGCTCGCGCCCCAAACAGGTCACTGCTACCATTACTCCGAACAAAGATGGAAAAGCAATGGATATGTTAGGGAAGAAAATGTATTCTACTCCCTTTAGCCGTCTGGATTTTGAATTGTCAAGCTTATATGTTAAATTTTTTGCTTGCATCCTTTTAGAACATGCAGACGTTAATAGTTATCCTTGCTCCTTCCAAGGTAAAGAATTCCTTAAATGCGTCTGTGACAGCTGTTTCTCGTGTCTCTAACCATTTTAAAGTGCACTTATGATGCTGCTGCTGCATGTCTGGCTTCTTTCTCCAAATCTTATGAGGGTAATCTGAGATTTTAAATTCTCCCTTGGATAGAGAGAGACTGGTCCTTTTGCAGTTGAAGTACCAAAGAAGTGTGATTAAAAGGAGAAAATAGATTCAAAAAGTGACTCAGAATTTCAAACCATTATTTTTTTTACACCATCTAGTTATTTTTCCTCCCCCCTCAGCCCACTTTTCCAGTAAATATTTTAAGCAGCAAGGAGGCAGTAATCATGGTTAAAAAAAATGGAAAGGAAGCTCAGAAAAGAAAGGAAATGCCTGCAAATCTGAAGGACAGCCCTCCCAGTTCACATGCCTTCCTACACTGAGATGTTATCTTCCCATTTGGCATCATTCTTGGGCAGATGGATTATGAGTGCAATCCAGTGGAGATACTCTTGGCAATGGAAATACGTTTGTTTTTCAGGGGATTCCCTCTTACTTAAGGATTTCTCTTTGTATCCCTACAAAGTGTTGTTTCGGGGAGTCTTAGAACCCATGTTTGGCCATCTTCTGAGCACAATTTATTATCCAAGGATTTAGTTCCCAAATCAGAAGTGCCTTGGCGGTCAGTGCTGGGTTTTTCTGCCCTGAACCTTTTTGTAATGAATTCAAAGTTGAAAATATCACCACTTCAGAGTCTTGTACCTTTGATCACTTGTCTAGCTTTCATGGACATAAAGGACTCATTTATCACATTTAGAACGCCTGGCATTTCTTAAGTTTACTGTGTACAGCTCACATTATCTCTCCGTTTTACTGTTTGGATGCTACACTGTACTAAGGGTATTCACAAAATGCCTAGCTCCTGTCATTACAAATTTCAGAGCATTTACATTCTTTCACATCTGGACAATTGTCTTATCTTTGCAGACTGTTTTTCCAGGTGGCAAGATGATCTAGCAACTGTTTAAGAACATCTACTAAATCTGGTCTTTCAAATCAGTTTGCAGAAGTCTTCCCTTATCCCATTTCAAAGAATGATTTTGCTGGGATGTTTGCTGGACTCTGCCAGAGGAAGAGCTTTTTTCTACCCCAGACAAAATTGATGTGTTTCAACAGTTCATCCTTAGTTTCTCCAACCTAAGCCAAGTGTCTGCAAAGGAGTTTCTCAGACTTTTAGGGTCCCCCTACCTTGCCCCCGTTTCCCTCCCACCCACCTCACTACACCTACATTTATTTTCACATAGCCACTCTACTTTTTTTTTTTTAAACAAACCAACCAAACTCCCTGTCTTACTTCACTTTAATCAACTAACCATAGCCCACAAAATCCTCCACCATCCAAAAAAAAAACAGCCCCTTAAGGACATTATCTAATCATACTTATATAGGTTCATAGGTTAGTTCTAGGCTAACTGCCCTTGTGGGCCATTTTAAGCCTAGCCAGAGAATCAAACCCTGCACATTGTGTCTGTAAAGTAAACATCTTAACCATTATGCCAACCTCCCACCCCTAGAGCATCTAGATCCCTTTGCTCAAACAACAAACTACTCCTCCAAGTCACCAAAGTAAAAAACAAAGCAGGTGAATCCCTGTTCTCCAACTATATCTCCAAACGCTGGAACTCTCTACCAAACTCACTCATAAATACGTCATCATCAAAACAGTTTAAAGAACTCCTAAAAACCCACAAACAATAGACCAAGTCATCCCAAAGTTTTATAATGTTTACTAAACTAAGAATCAACTCAAAGAAATAGTTAAATATAGTAGGGGGCCTATATCCCACCCTGAAACAACCTGTCCACTCTAGAACCCATCTTACACTAGACAGCAGCATCCCTCCTTCAAGAAACAATTATAATAGGGGACTTTAATGTTGATTTGGTTCTCCTGTAACTCACTAAATCTCACTGATCATATTAACCTCCCCGGGTTCACTCAAATAATCCACATTTGCACTAGAATCGACAAAGCATCAAAAAAAGTGTCAATCCTTGACTGGATCCTAACAGACAGACCCGATCTATCCCTGTATTCTGGCTGTCTCCCACACAGCCTCAGCAACCATCTTCCAAACTATATTCTCTGGCACCAAATAAATCTATTAAAACTCGCTACTTGCCAACAAATCCACAATTTAAAAAAAAATGATTATTTATTTTATTGTACATTTGCTGACCGGGAAGATTTGACTGTATGCATGTCCATTTTCAGTGATGCCCGGGGAGAAAAGCTCCACAGTAAAATTCAGACCATCATTACTAGCAATACAGAGGTATTCACATTCATAGAAAGTAACAGACTTAACATAGCTAAGTAACTGATTATTCTTACTTGGTTCAAGTTAACATATCAGGTATGAAGGTTGACATAGATCAGTTTAAGGCAAAGTAAGATTCAGGTTTAACACTGTTGGATAGACTACACACAAGTATTCAGTTTAAGGTTTAGATGGTCCATACTGGTGAGGTAGAGTAGAATAGAGTAGGGAAGGAGTCGGCCAGGTTAGGTAGAGGAGAAGAATAGTAACTGGGTAGTAGGTAGAAGGAATTAGTAGTAGGGGAGAAATAGGGAAGGTTGAAAGGATGTTAGGATAGGTGTGAGAGGCAGGAAAAAGAGGTATTAGTCTAAGTAGTCGATATAGGGGTATAGAGTGTGTGAGGTGGTTAGTGGATAGCTAATTTATTAATCTGCGAGTGGTCTATGAGTGATACAGACTATGGGGTGGTATAATGGATGGAGCTGGAGGAAACTAGAGTGGCTGTCAGTGTAGGAGATGAGGCTGTAGTAGCGGACAAGGGAAAGTAAGGTGGGGGAAATTTAGCCACGTGGGGAGCATGTGCAGATCCATGAGTGCTTTAAGTGTTCTTTTAGGAGTTTTTTTTAAATGTGGACTTTGAGACAGCTGAGGTAATAGACGTGGGTAGGGAGTTCCAGATTTTTCCAATGTAGTTGGGGAAGAGCGAGTCCTCTGCTGTGTTGTTGTTTTTTTGTGATCTTAGTCTTTTGTTGCTAGAGTGAAGTTGTCTGGTATTATCTTGGGGGTACTAGCAGATTAGCCATTGATGGGGTTTTGTATGGGAATAATAGGAGATTGTGGGCAAAGGATAGTTGATGGTAGTTCAGGAGATTAGGGAATTCAAGCCAGTTAAGTTGTTTTAGGGATAGGCAGTGGTGAGCAGGATAGGGGGGCACCTGTTGCGAATTTTTCAGTTTGATTATAGCAAGTGTTGAGCTTGCCAATTTCGGTTTTGGGTAGATTGGTGAGAATGGGTGAGGAATAGAATAGGGTTGAAAGAAGGTAAGTCTGAGCAAATGTTACCCTAGCAATTTGTGTTAGGAAAGGTTTATTTTTATATAGCCTGCCCAGTTTTTTGTGTACATTTGTAATGGTTTGGTTAATATGATGATCACATTTGAGGTTATCGATGTTAACTCATAGCAATTTAGTGTCAGGGGAGATGATGGTGCCATCTCTGGAGTGTTAAATGGAATGTGTGTGGTGATAGATTTGTTGGGTGAGAAAATTAATAGTTGTTTTTTTTTTGGGGGGGGGTTATAATATTTTGCTAAGAATTCAGTTTCCTGTGGTATGGAAGGCTTGTTGTGTTATAGAGAGAAGTGTCAAGGTCATTGGCTGAACAGACAAGTGTAGAGTCATCAGCGTATTGTATAAATGCTGCATCCTGACAGTGTGTAGATTGTTGGTGAAAATGGAGAATAGGAGGGTATCTAAAATGGATCCTTGTGGGACCCCTGTGGTGATGGGTGTAACAGTGAGGATAAGTTATTGCCCCATTGTACTGCTTGTTGTCTCCCATGTAGGTAGTTCAGAAACCATGCCCAGGGTTTGGTTACTTAGGCTGAGGTCAGCAATGGCATGCAACAGTTTGGGGTGGTTGACAATATCAAAGGCCTTGGATAGATCCAGAAATATGTCAGAGGTTAGTTTGCCTGTGTGTTTGTTTTGATTGATGAGGTTAGTGAAGGAAAGTAGGGCAGTGGTAGTGCTATGAGCCAGTCTAAATTCATTCTGTGTAGGAGAGAGAAGTTCGTTGTTAAGCAGGTATGGCATGAGTTGCTGGTGAATGATTTTCCCAAGTATTTTGGCCAGAGGAGACAGAATGGCTATGGGGCGATAGTTAGTGAGATCAGTGGAGGTTCCGCATTTATGGAGGGGGGTAATATAGGAGATTTTCCAGATGGGTGGGATTGAGGTTTCTGAGATAGATCTATTTAGTAGGATAGATACAGGGAAGGCAAGTTCATTAGCAGTCAGCTGAAGGAATTCAGCAAGTAGTCTAACAGCTGCTATTGAAGTAGGTCTGAGTTTAAGGAACAACTTTTTGACATAGTTGGTTGGGATAGGTTGAAACTGGAAGGTAGTTATAGCTTGTTTTTGAACAAGGTTAGTGTGAAGATAGGTAAAGGCTGCCAGCCTAGCCAAGTAGAATTTTGTAGATAATTCTGTCATTTGTAAATATTAATATAAGCCACAGGCTTGTTCTCTTAAATGGAGAAAAATGTTAAACTTTAAAAATGTAAAAACAGTGCACTCTGCTGTAAGAAAGCTAAGTCAAGCATTTTATGACTGTCTTTGATCTTTAAAGTCGGTTCAGATATGTCTGGATAAAGGAATTCTGCCTATTGTTTTAAGACCAGAGTTAATGGTTAGAATTTGCATGCATAAATGCCCTTTATTGCTCTGGTTTCTGACCTGGTGTAAAGAATGTAAATGTAGTTTGTTAGCCTGGGAACACCAGAGAAGTGTGAAGAAGGATGTAATGTGAAGCAGCTCTGTGTTTTCAATTTAAAAAGAGAGAATCCGAGAGCTCTGGGCATTTTGTCTTGAGAACATTCAATTCACCAGCACTGCCTGTTTCTATATGCAAGTTATTTAGAACTGTGTTTTCTCTTAGAAATAGCTAGGAATTAGGAAGATTAGACTAAGTGTTTTTCTGTGTTGATGTTAGAACTTTTCTATGATATTATTTTAAGTATTTCTCTGTGATCTCTGAACTCTTGACTAGCACTGTGTAGTAAGAAGTATCGATCTGATATTGTTAGTCCTCGTTCATTCCTTATATGTGGGTATCTGTTCCGACCTCAGAACCGAGCCAGCCATCTACTAAGCTCACGTCAGCTACAAGCTCTCGAGCTAAAACTCTTATCCAGAATTCCCCTCTCCCTGTTACCCCAGATTTTGTTTGCCGCATCGCCATTCAGTCGTGTCAAGCTACTTCTCTTGAGCGAAGTACAATATTTGTTGTCATTTTAGTCTAAAACATTTTCTCTCAGAAAAGTTTCTAAATTGTTTTCTCTTACCTTATTGCATTTAGCGACTATCTCTTCTTAAAATTTTTTCAGTCTTTTTACCGCAAGGTATTTCTTCTATACCATCGTTGGCAGACCCCCTTTTTTCATTACCTTTGGGTATTTCTTGTACCATTGCTGGTATTCTTTCTGACTTCATTCTTTTCTTTCATGGATAAAAAAGGTAGTTCAGGATTTAAGAGATGTTCAGATTGTAGACATAAATTACCTACTTTAGATGCACATTCCCTGTGTGTCTATTGTTTGGGTGCGCCTCATTTATCAGTTGATCCGCCCTGTGGAATTTGTAAGAACTTCTCTAACAGAACGTTGATTGAGAGGAAAAATAAATTGTTACTGAATGGGCTACTCAAATCTCCGTTTTCAGAGGCTATTTCTGAGTCGGAGGCTTCAGCCCCTCCAAGATCCCATAAGAAAAAGACTGATGATCTTTCAAAGGCCAAATCTCTTCCTTCGTCCCCGGCTGGGGACTCCCATCAACCGAGACCCATGAAGGCTAAGCTTTCTGCTTCTTATCTGACTCTTTCGGCTCCAGTGTTTTCGGTGCCTAGACCCTCGGCACCGAGGCCATTGGCGCCATTTGTGACTTCAGCACCGACTAGCGTGCCCTTTACCGTATCGGTACCGAGGGGCTCCTCGGTTCAGACCTCTCTACCTGCACCGACTATCCTGTCTGCGCAGGCTGTAACCACATCGGCTCCGATACCTTACCCGGAACCAACACTCAGTTACTGACACCGATTTTGTCGGTCCAGCCTCGGCACTGACAACCACTTCGGCACCGACCGTACTATCAGTGCAGACCACGACTTCGTCAATGATGATTTGCTTGGTGCAGACACCTGTAGTACAGTCTCTTACGGCACCATTGTTTTCAGTGCAGACTGGTGATGTGGGCACCGAGCTTGTCCCATCTGTGGATAGACCTGACTCCCCCTCTGCCGTGTCCGTGAATTCCACTAGAAGCCTCTCTGAACACGACGTGTTGCGTCTTGTGGATCAAGTGCTTTTGGCTAGGGGTATCCCACCCCCCCAGGACCTATCCTTCTTGGGAGGTGATCACCCTTTGCCAAAGACCCCTACTTATTCTCCTCCTTCATTGCCTTTGAAGCCCCTTGATATGGCACAGTTTTCCCCCTCTACGGTTCTCTTTATGGACCTCACTAAGGAACCGCAGTTGCCTTTGTGGCAGGAGAGCTTTGCTACGACCCAGGATGTCAGCTGTGGCGTACATAATTTGGTGTTTCACAGCCATCCAGTGACTCCGAGTCGGCAGGCTGAGCCACTTAGGGGAGGGGTGTGACCCCTGTCCAGGACACTCACCCCTCTTCAGCTGGACCAGCCTTCCAACTAATGGAGAAGGCTTTGGCGTCTGCTGGCGATACTCTGCTGTCAGTCTCCCCGCCCTCCTCTGGATCGCTATGTACACAAGTCACTCCTAGCGGACACCGGGCTCAAGAGCCTCAGGATGTACTCCCACAGGAAACCCCTTTTGCGTTATCTTCCCCAGCTTCTCCCTCTGAGGAAGTGCATCGTAAAAGCTCTTGCAAGGGGAAGCACATGGACTCCACAGAGGAATCCCTTACTGAAGACACAGACTTTGATGACGGGGGAAGGATCCCCTCGCTCACCCTCTGAGGTATCCTTTGGTGATATCCTCAAAATCCTTAAACAGAGAGGTGACTGGCAGCCCTCTAACCCAACCTCTGAAGAGTCTGTGTTTCTGCAGGCCTTTCGTGCCCGGCCCCCTACCTCCTGGGTTACTCCACCTGCCAGCAAACTGGTCCGGCTCGTCGTGCAGCGTGCGTGGAAGGCTCCTGACACCATTGAGGCCATTCCCCGGAGGCCTGATAAAATTTTGTCCCCTCTTGCTACTGACCCCCATTGGTCCAAAGGTCTTCCTTTAGATGCTCTGGTGGTGGTGGGCGCAGCCAAGAAGGACCTGGAGGAAGAAGAAAGCCAGACTGTCCATCCGCCCAACAAAGAGTCACGGGCTCTGGACAGAATAGGGAAGTGTACTTTTGCATCAGCGACCTTTGCAGTCAGGTCCCTGAATTATATGGCACACTTCACCAGGCTTCAAAGGGATTTAGTATCTGAGCTCTCGGAAACTTTGGCTGGTGCCATGTCTGATGAGATCCATGACAAAGTGGCCTCTCAGCTGGCTACCATTGAATCTATATCAAACTCCTCCATACGCCTGATATCTCACGCATCAGAAGGAGAAGCTAGAGCGGCGAGTTCGGGCATTGTTTTGAGACGACACGCCTGGATGCGCTTATGTAATTTCACGGAACCCTTCAAGGCTTACTTTCTCAATGTTCCCATCAAAGCCTCTTCTTTGTTTGGACCCAAAGTTAAAAGCACACTGGCCAGATGTGAACATGATGGTAAGACCCTTTCTGCCATAGGTGTCCGTTATTCTTCCTCTAAACGTGCTTTCTCCAGAAACCAGAAGAGTGGGAAGATATGGTACAAAAAGTCTCGGGGTCCTTTCCATGACATACAGGCCGAGTTCTCTCCTAGAGGCAGAGGGGGAAACTCACAGGGAGGACTCCCTTTTTGGGGCAGAGGGGGTCCACGTAACCAAGGTTCCAGGGATTACTTTCCTGGTCAAATCCTATCCTTGCTCCTGAAGAGTGGCCCAACTCCTTTCCTCTGGATGTGGTTGGGGGTTGTTTCTTCTTGTACCCTTCTGCCTGGCTAACCATCACCACTGACTGTTGGGTACAAAGGATAATAACCAGAGGTTACCATATCCCCTTTAATCTTTGTCCTGCCCCCCCCCAACAAACTTACCCAAAGTTCCACCCAATCAAAGGGAAGAAGCAGCACTAGAGAGAGCAAAGCTGCTAAGAAAGAGTCATCCAAATAGTCCCTCCAGACCAGATAGGATCCGGATTCTACTCTACTATTTTTGGTGCCAAAGAAAACAGGGGACTGGAGACCAATTTTGGATCTCGGTGTATTGAACAAGTTTGTAAGAGTACAAAAATTCCAGATGGTCACAATACAGTCTATCCTCCCGCTTTTGGAAAAAGATGATTGGATGTGCTCGATAGACCTTCAAGATGCGTATTGCCACATAAGTGAACAGGCCATCAAGAAGATTTCTGCACTTCCGTGCAGGAGCCAGTCACTACCATTTCAGAGTTCTGCCCTTCAGACTCTCTACAGCCCCCAGAGTGTTCACAAAGTGCATGGCAGTCATCACAGCTCACTTGCGACTACAAGGATTCCAGGTGTTTCCATACCTAGACGACTGGCTCATCTCCACCCCCACCAGACATCTATTAGAAGAAGCCCTAGCATACTCTCTCCCCATTTCAAAAAGGCTTGGCATAACCATAAACTGGCAAAAAATCCAATCTCACCCCATCTCAGTCTACAGAATTCATAGGGGTCATATTGGATACAAAGAATTGCAGAGCATCCAATACAGAGCACAGAATTCTAAGGATAAAGCAACAACTGATCCCAATCCTTTCAAGGGAGAAATCCACAGCTCACTCTGTTTTACAGCTGTTGGGTTCCATGGCAGCCTCCATCACCATTGTCCCCCTGGCCAGGTTTCACATGAGGCTTCTACAATGGCTACTGATCAACCAATGGTATCCTTTTCAGCATCCTCTTTCAGCCAAGATTCAAGTAACCCACAGGTGCAAACAGGATTTAAATTGGTGGATGACCCACAACCCGTCACAATGGTCACGTCCCTTCTCCCCCCAGCAGCCCAAGGCTACAGTGGCCATGGATGCCTCCCTGATGGGGTTGGGGGGCTATGTCAGGGTCAGAAAGTCCAAGGCACTTGGTCCGAATTGGAGGCCCAACTGCATTTAAATGTTCTGGAGCTGAGAGCGGTGCTTCTGACGTTGCAAGCATTCCATCCCCTGCTGCCGTCTGGGACTATTGCAATACAATCAGACAGTATGGCGGTGGTCTGGTACATCAACAAACAGGCTGGAACCAAATATTACCCCCTTTGTCGAGAGGCCGTGAGGATATGGCAATGGGCAATGGCTACCAACCTTTTTCTTCTAGCAAATTCCCGGGAGTTCCAACGTGATAGCAGACAGACTCAGCAGGTGCATTCTACAAAATCACGAGTGGTGACTGAATCCCTTGATAGCGATGGAGATCTCCCACCGCTGGGGCCGTCCTTGCTGTGACCTCTTTGCATCCCCGACCAACTACAAATGCAGCAACTACTTCACCCTGATTCCTCCTCCGGGACAGTCACCCAGGGATGCTCTAGTCCACGATTGGCCCTCGGGTCTTCTTTATGTTTTTCCACCTCTTCCCCTCATTCCCCAGTTTCTGAAGAAAGCCTTTCTGTTGAAGAGCAATGTGATCCTCATAGCACCATATTGGCCTCGTCAGATTTGGTTCCCCTTCGTTTGGCCTCACCTGCTAGATCAACCATAGATCCTCCATCCAACCCCGGGGTTGATCTCCCATCCGCAGAATCTGATTCATCCCAACTTGGACAGCCTGAAGCTCACAGCTTGTCTCCTCCACTTCCCTTGATTGCCAAGCAGAATGATCGATCTTTACCAGTACGGGACATTCTTATTGCATCTCATAAGTCTTCCACTAGAATTACTTATCTAAGCAAGTGGAAAAGATTTACCTGTTGGCTGAAAGAAAAGCAAGTAGATCATTTTTCAGCACCAGTGTCGATAGTACTAGAGTATCTTGCCGATCTGTTACAATCGGGTCTTTCGGCCTCTACTATTAGAGTTCATTTGGCTGCAATATCTAATTTCCATGAGGGTGTCCAAGACTCATGTCTTATGTCACGCAAATTATGCAAGACCTTCATAAAAGGTGTGAATTATCTGAAGACCCCTTTTAGAGAACGTATTCAACCATGGGACTTGTCATTAGTACTACAAGCTCTGACACTGCCACCTTTCGAACCAGCTTCTTCATGCGACCTCAAATATTTTTCATGGAAAACCTTGTTTTTGGTCGCCATTACTTCTGCCAGACGTATTTCTGAGCTTCAAGCCTTATGCATCAAGAGTCCATACTTGATTTTTCATAGAGATAGTGTCTTTGAGAACTAATCCTTCCTTTCTGCCAAAAGTGATCTCTGAAATGTCCATTAATCAAACCATTGAATTGCCAGTTTTCTTACCCAATCGTTCAAATGGAGGAGAGTATTGCCTACATACCCTATATATTCACAAGCAAATTCGCTTCTACTTGAATAGGACTAAGGCTTCTCGTAAATCAGACCAGTTATTTTTTGGCCTATTCTGGACATAGATTAGGATGTGCTGTTGCTAAGGTCACATTAGGTAGATGGTTGAAAGACCTTGTGACCTTCATTTATACACAACTTAATATTCCGTTACCTACTACCATAAAGGCTCATTTTACAAGGTCGGTGGCAACTTCTGCTGCCTTCCATGCCAGAGCTTCTTTACATGACATTTGTGCAGCTGCAACTTGGGCTACCCCTCTTACCTTCAATCATTACAAATTGGATTTGGCCTCCAGGGGAAGAGCATCTTTTGGTTCTGTGGTGCTCAGGAATGTCCTTCCATGAGAACCTCCCAGGAATAAAGGTAGCTGGGGACTCTGTCCCACATGTAAGGAATGAACGAGTATTAACAATATCAGATAAAGAAGTTATGTCTTACCATAATGTTCCATCTGTATTGTTGATCCTCGTTCAGTCATTACAACCCTCCCTCCTTCCCCCTCCTGTGGCTTCTAGTGGATCTCACCATCCGGTTCTATTAGGTCATTTGACCAGAGGTAGCCACTACCTTCTTTTGACTTGCAAACTCAATCTGAGCTAACAGGGAGAGGAGAATTCTGGGTAAGAGTTTTAGCTCGAGAGTTTGTAGCTGACGCGAGCTTGTAAGATGGCCGGCTTGGTTCAGAGGTCGGAACCGATACCCACACATAATGACTGAACGAGGATCAACAATACAGATGGAACGTTATGGTAAGACATAACTTCTTTTTTGTGTTTTTATTTATTATTAAATATTTTTAAACCTTTCAACTGTGGCTGTTTTATGTAGAGATAGTTTAAGCTCTAAGAGTACATTGCATGTATATAGTGATGATGTACCAACTCACTCCAAGTACGTCTTGACTGTTGGGTCACACTTACCATTTGGATAATAATATTGCACAGTAATAATTGAACACCCTTTTAAGGGGCTTTGAGTAGCTGATAAATATTAGTAGGTGGTGGCAGTGATTTCTACTGTATAGTCTGGGTAAAAGGGGCACAGCTGGAGAACCTGTGCCCGCCTTCCCCAGGAGTGTCTGTGTGGTTGTATAAACTCTTATCTTAAAGTGTGTGTGTGTGTGTGTGTGTGTGTGTGTGTGTGTGTGTGTGTGTGAGCTACTTGGGCAGGGACACAAAGCACTGGTTGGACAGAGAGGGTGCTGGAGGTTTTAGCTTGCCCACTAGGCTGAGATCTGGACCCTGTAGATGTGCCAGTGGGGAGTCTTACTGGGGACCTGGAGGAAAAGGGAGAGACCAGCCCCAGACTGACTGTGATCTCTGTGTGCTCTTAAGGGAAATTGTACTTTACTGTGTGTATTATCCTTTCCCTATATGAACGCCCCTCACTGGTGTTAGTGCTGAGGATTGAGGCTACTTGATTGCTGGGCTAGTGCACGGGCGTTACAGAAATAGTCTTTATGAAATATTTGTTAAATGCGTCTGGTGTATTTGTGATTTCTTTAGAGGTGGTAAGGGATGTTTTGTAGGGCTCGCCAGGGTGGCGTATGTTGTTTATATATGCCCAAAATTTCTTGGGGTTGCTTTGGTGTTTGTTTTGCAGCTTAAGGAAATAATTATTTTTATTTAGGAGAACTGATCTTTTAGTTTAATTTCTGAGCTGTTGGAATTGTAACTTAGCTGCTGGGTTTTAGTGGCTCTCCAGGTATGCCAGGCTTTGTTCATTTCCGAAATTCTCTTTTTAGTCTCTTTGGTAAGCCAGGGGGCTGTTTTTGTTTTGAGTTTAGTGATACAGGGTGGGGCGTGGGTATTTAGGATTCTTAAGAAGGTGTTGTTGAAATGGTTTATGACTTCTTCTAGGGGTAAAGTCTTTAGTATGCTCCAATTGTGGTGTTTTAGTTCGAGTTTGAATTTGTTGGGGTGACAGTTTTTTGTGTTGTGGGTTGTTATTGATCTGGAGGTAGGGTTGGACTGGGTTCTGAATTTTAATAGAAAAGTGGGTTGATGGTTACTGAGGGTGTCTGGGAGGACACCTGCTTGGTATGGGGTGTTTGTCCTGTTTATTCACATCAGTCTAGGAGGCTTTCTTTAATTTTAGGAGTTCCTAGTCTAGCTACTTTGGATAACATGTGAAAAGTTATAGAGGTTAATATGGTTGGTCGGGTTTAAGGCTGAGCAGGTATTCTAATCTATGTTGAAATCACTGAGTATGTTGAAATCCTGAGGGAGGTTTTGGTTTGACCATTGTAGGAAGGCTTCCAAGGTTGGGATGTTATTGCCTGGTGGTATATAGCATGTGACAATGTTGAGTGACTTTTTGTTACTAAGTTTGAGTTTTGCTAGGAGGATTTCAGAGTTGTTTAAAGTAGGGGTTTGTAGATTAATTGTAATATTTAGGGTATTCTTATGCAGTAGGGCTGCACCCCCTCCTTTTTTAGATAGTGTGTCTTGGTGGAGTACATTGTAACTAGTAGGTAGGAGTTCTT
Organism: Protopterus annectens; assembly: GCF_019279795.1. Taxonomy (NCBI): domain Eukaryota; kingdom Metazoa; phylum Chordata; order Ceratodontiformes; family Protopteridae; genus Protopterus; species Protopterus annectens. The sequence continues at coordinate 187,640,986 of NC_056728.1, read as the reverse complement.
TGTCTGCAGTAGTGGGCTTTAGCCAGGTTTCTGTCAGACATAATATATCAGGGTTGTAGGTGGAGAGTAGTGGATGTAGTAAGTTTACATTATTGTCAACACTTTGAATATTTAAGCACAGAATTAGTAGTTTTTGGCTTATTGATAGGTAACTGGTTTGAGGAGAGGGTGGTATTTGCTGGGATGGTTTGTGAAGGGATAGGCCCTGGATTTGGATGAATATCACCTGCAAGTATTAATTGATAGTTAATGTGGTGGAGGAGTTTAGTAATTTTAATTAAGATGGCTATGTACTTGTTTAGTAGTAAGTGAATTTGGGGTGGTTGGGAGTATCCTAAGTGAGTTTGGTGCTATTGTGATGTTATGGTAGAGGTTTGGTGATATAAGTTGGTTGTAATGAGCAGTGCTGGGGTTATAGGTAGAGGTTTGGTTTGTATGGGGTATTGAAGGTTGTGTTTAGTGTGGTGTTGTAAAAGGTGAGGTAGAGGTTTAGTGTTAGGATTGTTAGAATAGAGAGTTTGCATGAGAGTGAGGTGACTAGTTTGATTTTAATCCCCAAGACTTCATAACCAGCCTGACTCTGCAAATGGGCACTGCTCAAATATCTCCCTTTAGATAGTGCAGTAGAGTATTTGAACTCCACCCTTTTAATGTCTTAAACAGGATGCACCTTCCTAGAGCAATAAGGATAAAATCCAACTATGCCCTTGGCTAACTACAGAAACAAGGATCAGTACTAAAAATCAGAAACAAGGCCTGAGAAAAATGGCTCAATGATAAAACAGTAGTAAACCAACAGACATGTAGAATTAAGAAACAAAGCTAAAAAAAAAATTAGACCGGACAAGACTACAGCAGCATCTAATCAAAACATCTAAAGAACCCGCAAAAGTTCTAGTCTGCTATAAAAAAAAAATCCTACATCCAGGACAGTGCTAAAGACTGCATATCCACACAATTTAATAAATACTTCACTGAGTCCATACTAGCCCTCACAAATGCCAACTGCTCTTCTCCTCCCCAAGCTCATTCAGCAACTACTCTTGATACCAATAATTTTTCTTTCCAGTCTGTCCCAAAAGGCAGTATAATAAAACATCTCAAAAAGATTATCTACAACACTTGCAGCTGAAAATCTGCCTGTTGAATACCTTACAGTTGCTACATAAGCCGTCTCCATTCCAATGTCTATACTCAAATTGGTCCATATCAGAATACCAAGTCCCTGTAATCCGGAAAATATATCATCCCTTTACACAACGTGGAAACTTGACAGACCTATATACTGACCTATAGTTTTATCTCCACTGTCCAAATTTCTCAGAAGGTGCTTCCATTCACAAATCCTAGACCATCTACTGTCTAATAATCTTATATCTAACACTCGGCATTGGTTTCAGCCTAACCATAGTACCGCCACTGCCCTTATAAGCTTTACTAACATTAACTACCACTGCAGTCAAGGCAGTCTAGTTTCCTCGATCTTTCTTGATCTTTCCAAAGCTTTCGATACAGTCTCACATAATAAGCTCTTAAATACACCTTATGAACTTAAACTTAGCCATTCTGCACTTGCATGGTTCAGGACTAACTGGATGCCAGCAAGCCATAAAATGGCAACAGAACCTGTCTCCTCTACTGCCTGTCACCTTGGAAGTACCACATGGTTCAATACTCAGACTTCTTTTTACTAAAAATCTTCACTCTGCTACCCTGCATGCCTCCTTAGTGCAATATGCATACAATTCCACCTTGATTTGTGCAGCCTCAACAATTCAACAGCTTCAGCAAATAACACAGCAGTTGAATCCTGGCTATGTAATGCTCAACTTATACTCAACTATAATCAAACTCTTGCTTTTCTATCCAACTAGGGCCATAGACTGTCCCCTGCCATTTAACATCTCATCATCAAACAATACCATTATTTCACCAGTGTCCCAAACCAAACTTCTTGGAGTTGTCATGGACCACAACATGAAATTTGATATGCACATAGCACAGACAAAAATTACACAAAAAGCTAGGAAACCTATACAGGAATAAACAATTTCTAAATAAAAATAAAGGCCACAATTGCAAGAACCCTGCTTGTCTTTACCTTACTCTGTGCCTCACAGAGTCTTACTAACTGCAAGAAGTCTGACTTGGCAAAACTCTTCACTTGCTGTAATACAGTTGTGGAGTTTGCCACAGATTCTAATTACAGATCCCATCGTTGCTTGGCACTAAAAACTGTCATGGCTTGAACTACCCAATCTGTTAACTTATAACCAACTCACCATGGCCCATCAAATACTTCATCAACCAGGGAAAAACCCCACCCCTTCAAAACCTCCTAAATCTAGGGTTGCTACATTTTAAAATGGCCAAAGTGAGACATTTTTGGTACAAACATCAGATTTTACAGGCCGACACATACCCACAGCCAATACAAAGGATAGAACTTAACTTTTTTGCTTAAATAAAAGCTTATTCTTGTAGCATTTTAGTTGCTTATTCTGTTTCTTATAACATTTAGGTATTTCAGATGCAGAATAACTGTTTTATGCAACTATTACATAAAATATAGAAAATAATTTTGTTCTAAAATCTCAAGACATTTGCCATTTTTACAATTTTTTGTCAGGACACAACTGCCCAAAGAGGGACTGTCCCTCGCAAAGTGGGACAGGTGGTAACCCTAACTAAATCACCACAACAACAACCGTGTATTGTGTTCCAGTTACAAGTCATTATTAAATATAACCAAATCAAATAATGTTGCTGGTGATTCCCTTTATTCAAACTACATAGTTAAAACTTGAAATTCCTTGCCCCTTAACACTAGATCCACTACTAGCACACCAAATTAAAAAAAAAAAACTGCTCAAATCACACTAATCTAATAGCTGGATCTGCTCCTGTATTAAACCTGGTTAGCAAAAAGCTTACTAACTGGCAGCTACACGAATACAATTATTGTCAAGTATTCCTTTTCAGACTGTGTATTAGTTAATAAATATTTTCCAGTATGCTTGTTTAAGCCTTAAAATATTGTTCTGTAAATGCTAAGCAAAACTTTGTTTGTTTTTCTCTGTGGCTTAAATATCATTGTATGTACTATGCCCTGTAACCCATTATGTACGTGTTTAATTTTTATTTTGTTCTGTTGTCTGTAATTGTGGAGCTTTTCTCCATGGGCCTCAACTGAAAAAGGACAATTTTGTCCAGTTCAGCTTTCCTGGTAAACAAATGTAAAATAAATAAGTAAAAATAAAACATGGCATCAGTGATGATCATGGTGTCGTTGCCAGAATGAGAAAAATGCTTTGGTATCTCACATTAGTCTGAGGTCAATATCAACACCCTTTGACTTTTCACATTCCTGTTCTGGGACTTGTAAAGATGGAGACTGGGTGGGGGTAGACCAGATAGTTTGCAGTCCAGGTCTTCAGTACCCCCCCCCCCCCCCCCCGGCAGTCAGCACAGATGCCTCAGACCTAGTGAGGAGAATGGTTTCAAAATGAGTAAAAGTGCAAGCTCTGTGGAACCCAGTGGACAGATAGAAACACACACATTTCAGGGAGATATTAGCTGCTGTCATTACTTTAAAGGCTTTGAACTTTCTCTAACTCCCAGGTCCTCTCAAGTATGCATGGACAGCATCAAGTGATGTGGTACATAAACAGGTGGTACCAGATCCTGCCATCTTTAGCCTGAAAGATAGCAGTTCAGCACACCTTGACTTTTCAAGCTTCAAACATTCTATCAGAGAAAAACCTTATTACAGACAAGCCCAGCAGGACCAGGATTAGCCCCTACACATGGAAGCTTCATCATGGCTCCTTCCAAGGATTGATCCAATGGGGGAACATCTCAAGTAGATCTGTTTGCTTCCTTTCACAACAGATGTTAGGAACCTGGGATGCAACTCCCAGACTTGTTCTGAGTTGATTCTAAACGACAAAAAATACACTGAGCCCACAGACATCGCCAATATCCTGGCAGACAGGTTCAGTGCAAACTTCTCCACCCCCTCCCCCCCAAAAGAACAAGTATCTATCCCGGCAGAGGGCTGCTTCCCAAACATCTCTGATGCTCAGGTGAAGGCTGCCCTCTCCAAAGCAAAAAACACTGCTTCCATGGGACCAGATGGCGTCCCAGGTTGCGTCCTACATGAACTCCAAGAGGAACTAATCCCTCAAATAAAACAGCTATACAATCTCAGCCTCACTACAGGATATGTGCCCACAGAATGGCGTACAGCAACAGTGGTCCCACTCCACAAAGGTGGAGCCTCTATGGACCCTGGAAACTATCGCCCCATAAGCCTGACTAGCTTAGTCTGCAAGGCTATGGAGAGGATCATCATGGAGCTCATAAACAAAGACATTGGGGACCTACAGACACTAGATCCTACCCAGTTCGGCTTTGTCAAGGGCAGATCCTGCCTTTTGAACCTGGTTGACGTCTTCGAAACAGTCACCAAAGCCATAGATGAAGGGAAGGTAGTCCACACAGCCTATCTGGACCTTGCAAAGGCATTTGACACAATACCCCACTCGGGCATCATAGATAAGCTATCCAGCTTAAATATAAACCCCTATGTCACAAGATGGGTCGCAAACTGGCTCAAAGACAGAACCCACAGAGTGAGAGTTGCTGGAGCCATGTCAGACTCGAAACCGGTCACAAGTGGCGTCCCACAGGGTTCTGTCCTGGGACCACTCTTGTTCGGTATATACTTTTCCGAGGTACAGGCAAACATGGGAGGACTATGGCTCACCAAGTTCGCAGACGACTGCAAACTGGGCGCCATAATCGACTCTCCACATGAGACAAACATCCTTCAAAAAGGTCTCACAGAGACAGATAACTGGTGCCAGCGCTATGGTTTAAAGCTAAATGCCAAAAAATGTATAGTCATACCCTTTGGCAAAAACAATGTGCCCACAAATTACCACATAGGTGGAAACCCATTAAGTACAGAGAAAGTTATTAGGGACCTGGGGACCCAAGTTGATAGCAATCTCTCCTTTGAAAACCATATTGCCAAAGTGGTTAGAAAGACCTTCTACATAGCCCACCTCATCACGAAGGGTTTCACATCTAGATCAAGAGAGGTAATAGTACCCCTTTATTCATCCCTCATCAGGCCCATCATAGAATACAATGCCCCTTTTGGGATGTACCTTACCCGACACCTGCAGCAATTAGAAAGACCCCAAAAGTATCTCACCAAGAGGATCAAGGGTCTCAAACAGATGCCATATGCTGCTTGGTTAAAACAACTCCAGCTCTACTCAGTTGCATACCGCCTGTTTCGAGGCGATCTATGCCTGACATACAAAGCTATGTCAAATCCAGAATTAATGGACATGCTCCACCTCAGTAAATCTAAATCCCTTAGAGCCACACGCTCGAGGGACTTGAACCTCAGCACAGTAATAAATAGAACTTGCTGGAGGGACAGGTTCATAACCCAGAGGCTCCCTTTGCTCTGGAATAGAATTCCAGTTCATGTGAGGCAGAACACCTCACTGAATCTCTTCAAGAAGAATCTCGATAGGTGGATGGGGGATCGTAGGTTTGTCCCAGGGATTACTCCCATGTCACTATTAGACAGAGGTACAGTAAACTAAACCTTAAAAAGGGCACAGTATACTCAAATCAAGGGGTGGCGTAAGCCATACAGAATCGGGCTAGGCTTATAATTGCCCCAGGGCAGATAGCCTAGTATGAACCTATGAACCTATAAATTCTACTTCTGGATTTTTTGCATTCAGACCTGGAAGACAGATACATTTCCATTCCCGTAGACAGGAAAGTTCCTGTTAGCTTTTCTACATTTTCCACTGATTCCAGGGTTCTCCTAAAGATCCCAAAGGCTCTCCAAAAAAGTGTTGTAGTGTCTGCTTTCTGGCCTAGGTAGCGGTGATATTCCTATGTTAATATGTCCAAGGGTAGTTACCACAAGCTTCCCAACAGACTGGATTTTCTCACAGTCGACAAGAGAGTTGCTTGATGCACCCCAGTCTGGAAACCTTTCAGCTAACTGCCAGGATGATAGAATTTTAGTACCTTTTAGCCAGGATGATAGAATTTTGGTAACTTTTAGATAAAAACAGACAGCAGTCAGTGTGCTTTAGTATGAGCAACCATAGTTAGGTAATGCCTGTAGGTGCAGCCATCAATTTGGGTTGGTAGTTCCTTTCTGGAAGGTTAAATTTCATGTTTTGAAGATGTATATAGTTTTGTGTGTTTGTTCCAAGTTAGTAGGAGATGGGGGTGTTTTCTATTTGGTTTTTTGAGGGTTTTCATTGAAACAAAAAAGTCTTGAAAAATGTGATGTAGGCTCAAATGGAGATGAGAAGAAACAACTGTACAAAAGATCATCCTACCAAACATTGGTGTATGCATGTAACATAAAAGCTGGAAATACACATTTAAACAGAGTGTTTTGTATAATAGGTGGGAACAATAGCTTTTTATCATGATGGTTATGCTATCCTGGAACATGAATGACCTTACAGGTATAGATAAAAGGAAAGAGTGTTGAATTAAGAAATGCAGAGTGCAAATAGCAATGCTGCAGGAGAGACATTTAGAAAGAAATGTGCATGCAAATTTGACAAAGAGAGGATTTCATAATGATTATTCAGCAGAATATCAGAGACAGAGGAAAAGGGGAGTCATTGTACTAATTGCTAGAGGGGCTCCAGCAGTGATAGATGAAACAAAAGGCAACAATGGTAGATTTGTGGTGGTAAGGGGCTGCTGGCAAGGGAGGTGGATTCCACTGGCATATATTTATATGTCATCAAAAAATGCTATTATGGAGTGTAAGAAAATTTTAGAAGAAATCCTGTTTCAGCAGGGAATGTTATTTATAGGTGAGAACTGAAATTTGATTTGCAGTAGTGAGGATGTATCAGGAGACCTAGAAAGGGCAATGTAACAAAAGGGGGTAGATTTCTGAAGAAATTTATGAAAAGATTTGGTATGGAAAATGTGAATTCAGTCGTAGGAACTCTGACAGAATTTGCATATTATTCTGCAAGGTACAATGGCTAGGCTAGACTAGCTCGAAATTCTGTTACACAGAAAAGTGCATTAAAATGAAAGAATAAGCACTCATCCAGTAGCTATTTCTGATCATGCACCAATAAAAACTAATTTGAAATTGCTGGGTAATGAAGTGAAAATAAGGTATTCACACTTTCCCACCTACCAGTTATAAAGAGAGGTTGTTGTTTTTCTTTCAATCCGCTAATGATTAGCAGTAGATTTTTTACGGGTGCAGAGGTGCCAGCTCGACTCCCAATCTTCAACGAATGCACGCCCATTCTACGCATGTCTTTTGAATGCCACTCGACCGTGGGGAGGACATGCAGACTCCACACAGAAGGCACTCCAGCCGAGAATCAAACGGGAGAACCTCTTGCTGTGAGGCAACAACGCTACCGCTGCACCACCGCGTTATAAAGAGAGGAATGTAAGGAATTGGTAGTGGAAATTGTTTGAGAGTTATTAGGAAGGAAATAAATATCTTCAGATGTTCTAGCTAGTTACTGGGATAAAATGAAAATGGGGGTTAAAAACAGGGTCAAAATAAGAGAAAGTTCAAGTTAAGAACTAATAGAAATTAGAGAGGCTGACAAAGGTTAAAGTATTGTGGAATAAGGGGATTTTCACAGAAAAATAGAAAGAGCAAATGCAGGGCGCAATATAGAAAATAAGGGATTATATGGATAATATGCATGAGTTTAGAAAGATTGCAGTTAAGCAACTACTTTTTACTAACTCCAGAGCACAAAAACTTTAAGCACAACGACTTGGCAACAGAACATTGAAAGGGCTGTTGCCAAATTTAGGGAACCTATAACAAGAAAAATAAACAGAGATCCTGTAGCAGTTTTAGAGATATTTTTGAAATGTTATGAAAATTTGTATAAAGCAGAGAAATGTAGAAATCTAGAAAGAGTACAAATGGAAATATTTATGGAAGACTTAGTTATGCCAGAGTTAGAGGTTGACAAGGCTCAATAACTAACAGTTAAAATAGGAGGTGATGAGATAAAACAGTAATATATAATCAATCTTTAGGAAAGTCTCCAGGAACAGATGGTATTCCTGTAGAGGTTTGGAAATTAGGAAGGAAGAAAGTGATAAAGATCTGGAAGATTTTGTTTTAAAAAAGGAGGAGACATACCAAGATCTTGGAAGAAAGCTGTGATAGCTGTTACCCAAAGATGCAAAGACCCTTCAGACCCAGCATCATATACACCCATTTCAGTTTTAAACCATGATTAGGAAGTGTTTGTCTGTACTAGCTAAAAGTATGGCAGTGGTGTTTTCAAAGTTGATAGACGTAGATCATTGTGGTTTTGTGGTGGGGAGGCCAACATTTGACAACTTTTAGTAGAACAATGATGATCCAGAGGAAAGCGTAATGTAAGAAAATACTTCTTTGTTGGTGGGTCTTGATGCAGAGAAAGCATTTGACAGAGTAATCAGGGATTTTATGAGAAGGGCAATGGAAGCATTTGCATTCCTTGATACAATAGTAAGGCTAATTGGAAGGATATATGGAGGGTCAGAACCAAGAATTAAAGTGTGAGGATTCTTCTCAGATAAGCTGTGTTTGAACAGGGGAGCTAAGCAGGGGTGTATTATTTCTTTGTTTGCTTTATGTTTAGAACTACTGTCAAAGAAAATAAGGCACTCAGAAGTACGAAGATATAGTTGGTGTGGCAATCAAGAAAAGTTGTCTTTATTTGCAGATGATAATTATTTTGTACCTGATAAATACAGAAAAGGGCATGTCAGTGCTGTAGAACATTTTGAGGCAGTTTAAATTCTTTTCTGTCTATAAAATTAATGAAGGTAATACAAAGGCTATAGCCGTAAATTATATACCCCCACACAAATTGCTTCAGCAGTACTTCATCTTATCCAGTCCCCATAAATATGGGTATTTAGGAGTATGGATTAAAATGCCTCTGTTATGGCAGCTAAGGATGTGTAGGAAGAGACTAAACAAAAGATCCAACAAAAAATGAGAAACTGGAAACAACTCTTATTTATGGATATGGATAGTAAGATACAAGCAGTGAAAATGTTTAGTCCCTTTATTCTTGTATATGGGCCAGACATACATACATATCAGCCCAAGGAGAAGATTTGGACAATAATTAGTTAAGAAGTGAAGGAATTTATCTGGAAAGGAAGGAGTGCAACAGTTAATTAGGATATGATCCTTATAGAACAAGGCGGTTTAGGTTTACCTGATTTTAAAGGGTATTTTAGAGCAATGCTCTTAAGGTTCATATACATAAAACAAACAGAAGGTTATAATTCAAAGTGGAAAGGGATGATGATGAACCAAGGGGGAAGTTTAAGAAACAGAGAGAGAGTGGTATTTTGGATGCAGATTTTTAAGGAGAAGAATAAAAGCCATACCGAATATTGTATTTATAAAGCTGCAGAAAGTATTCTGAGAACTAAGCCAATATGAGAATGGAGAAAGGAGATTTTGCTATTGGGAATGACTGCAAGTACGGTTACAGAAAATAGGAAAGAGGTGGCTGGAATTTACTGGAGAAACCTGGCAAAGGACTCAAGTTATTAGGAGCAAATAACTCAAGCAGGAAAGGTAATAGAGTGGGGATGAGGTCAAGAAGACATTTGGATTGCAGACTAGAGACTGTCTTCCCTACTAGGGTTTGATCTCAGAGTACAGTCAAAGAGAAAGGAGTAGGGGAATTTTAAGTGAAAGACCTGCATTGGTAGAGTTTTTAGTTGAATCTGGAACAGAAGCAGGTGTTAGAATTAGTAAGCCATATAAAATATTGCATTATAACTATAAGAATCAGTCCAAGGAGGTTAGAAGTAATTGGGAAGGGAGACTGGAAAAGCAATTTACAAGAAAACAATGGGAAGAAGGGTCAACTTCATATCATTGCATATCACAACAGCGAATTAAAGAATGTCGAGACCAAAACGCCAAAAACTCTAATCAGCAAAACTGCACAGTGCTGAAAGTTCAGAACATTGAAACAGTAATATGCATGACCCAACCTAAACACTTACAAATCTCAGAAAACAATTAAAAATAACCACTAAACGGACTGCTATACACTACACAATGTTTTTGTTGCAGGGGGGCTGTGCCCGTCTCTATGCCTCCCACACTCCCTGAAACTTATATGTACCAACTCCAAGATTGCACTGCAGTGGGGAAAAGGCTAAACATCTTGATCCATACTGTACTGTGATCTCTACCAACAATCCTTACAACAGGTAAATTATTGTAAAAACTGCAAAAATTTCGTTTCACTGTCCTTGTAGCTCTGAACGAATGTACACTATCATGGCAGTTATGCCGGTGCATGCATAATAGTGTTTCAGTGTTCTGAACTTCTGCATTGTGAAGTTTCTCTGATTAGAGAGTTCGGCATTTTAGTCTAGGCATTCTGTAATACACTGTTCTGGTATGCAATGATATGAAGTAGATCCTGGAAGACACTAGTATGGCTCCTAAGTATGCAGCCTGTTTGAGTTTTTAGGATCTTTGCTTGGAAGTGTTTGCATAAGTTTTTTTTTATACCCCAATCTGACTTTAAAAGAATTTTTCCTCGGGTCGACAGTAAATATTGGAGGTGTGATGGAGAAGAAATCAGTAACTGGGAACATATGTTTGGGTATGTAATGAGTTAGCAGATTTTTAAAAATTCCCTATGGGGAGTATCAGAAATATTAGGTGAGCAAATGGCTGTAAGTAAGGAATGATTCTTTTAAGTTGGGATAGAGAATCTGAATTGCCTTGACATAGCAAGTCCTTATTAAGTTTAATTCTGTTGGCTACTAAAAAGCAATTACTAGAAAATAGAAATCAGTTTACACCAACTGTATCTGAGGGTATTGAATATTATAAAAGAGAGAAAACAATTGGAAGAGGGAGCTTCAGAAATGGGAAGGAACAAATTACATATAAATGGAAATTGTGGGAATAATACATGCATAATAATGATTAGGAGTGAGGTTTAAGGGAAGCAGGATATCTCACTTTTTTGTAATGTTGGACTGATGATAGTAGTAAAGAAAATATATGTGATGTATATTGTATTTAAATGGAAAAATGTTAAAATGATTTGTTTTCTATTAATACATGTTTTCCTATGTCTTAAGTGATAATTAAAAAAAAATAATAATTTTGGTACCTTTTAGGCAACTTTTTTCCTGGGGACGTGCAGCGAGTACTAAAGGAAATGAAGAAACCTTCTTCTAGAACATCATTCATGTACAAATGAAAACGAACAAAGATCATTTGCTTGTGGGCCCAGTTGTCTCTGGTTCTTGATTTGTATGAGTTACTGTTACTCAAGGAGGCTCCGAAAAAAAAAAATAAATAAATAAAGCCTCTCAAAACCAAAGACAGTCCACTAAGTCAAAATGACTGTTGGTCTGTTCAGACCCCCCCCCCCCCCCGAGTCTACTACTTCTTTTGTTGGCTCTGTGTTATTTCAGACAAATGGTTCTAAGTTGTTCAACAGGGGAACACCTGGCATTTGGTGTCTCTCCCATGATATTCCTCCTTGCCCTGTAAAACCAGTTATCTTCCTTCCCTCCAGTTCTGCAGGAAATGTTATCCAAGGAAATCAGGCAAAGTGTTTCATTCAAGGATTTTTCAGGTGTCAGAGTAGATTTTGAGGTTTTTGCTAGCCCTTTCCTTTCTCAATCTTTTTGTCAGAGTCCCAAAGTTCAGGATGTTGTCCCTTCAGCCTGTTACCTCTTTTTCACTTACTAGCTTTTGTGGTAAAGCTAGATTTAAAAGATGCCTACCATAGCAATCCTGTTAAGTATTTCAGATGTTTCTTAAATATTCTAGATTTGGTTTGTATTATCAGTTCTCTCTGCCTTACTGTTCGGACTGTCTACTGCTTCAAGGGTATTTAGAAAGTGCTTGGAATAAGCAATGAATGCAGGCAGATTTGAGGCATTCACATTTTCTTTATGTTGATAATTGTGTTACGTTTGCATGTTTTCTAGTTGTCAAGAGTCATTAGAAAGCGTTCATGATCTTTTACTCAATCAGGGCTTTTAAGTGAGCTTACAGAAGTGTCTCTTCCCATCTCACAGAACTGTTTTCCTGGGATGTCTTTTAGATTCTGCCATGGAAAGAGTTTTTCTTCAGACAAAGTAGAGACATTCCAAAATTATTACTTAAACTTTTTCCAGTCAAAGAACAGGTATTTGTCAGGGAATTTCTCTCTAATCTAGGGTACATGGCTTCCACAGTTATTATTCCCTTAGCCAAACTTCACTTGAGAGAGATTCAGTTGTACTTCAGGTTAGTCTGAGCTCAGTATCATCACCCCTTATCTTTTGAGATGCCCATGTTGGAGTTTGTAAGGATGGAGGTTCTGTACACCAGTTGTCTCAGAATCCAGGTCTCCCCTTCACCCTTCCGCTGCCTCTTCAGTTTGTCACAACAGATGTCCTGGAGAGCTGCTTCAAAAGGGTTGATAGTGCAGTGTATGCATTGGGGCCTGTACTAGTTTCTCCTCCTGTGATGGGCAGGCTGGTGTTGGGTCATGAATTTAATTCTTCCCTGGCTGGCTTCTCTAATCCCTGGGATGCTTCTCAAACATGGGTCATCTAAATTGTAGTCAGTGTTTTATTCTGTGTCATAGGGATAGCAAATTGCCAAGCAATGCAGGTGAGTTCTAGACAACATTCTGATGTGATGCTTGTCAGGTTTTCTGGTTCCTAAGAATATTCTCACTTAGGATGTTCACAGAGCCTACACTGCAGTTTCATTGCTTTCAGCTTATTGCCAAGGCACAGCCTTTGTCAGAGAAATTAAGGTAATACACTGTCTCACTCTTAAGTTCTTATAGAGTAAATCCAGCAGTATATTTAGGTAAGATGTGGAATAAGTGTGGCACCATATTTTTGGTCTTTCACACTCTAATTCTGCTCACTTTCTTCTAGTGTTTTAGGGTCATATATGTAATTAATCTGTGGTCCAGGGTTTTATTCCCTCAGCCTCTATTGCTTATTTGTGACTCTGAGCAAGTCACTTAACTAGACAGAGCTCCCTTGCTGAGCCTGAAAATGCTCCTTTGAGATTTAGTGATCTATCCTGGAAAACAAATGCAAATAAAAGTAAATAAAACACAAGAAAGATGAGCATCAATGTGCTAGTGTCACAGGCATGGCATGGTTTTATATCCATTATCTTGACTTCTACTGCTTTATAGATTAGTCTGTGTTGTAGTCTGTATTACAGCCCTTTGCAGAAAGAAAAGTTTCATTCACTCGCCTGTTCAACACACTGTAGCTAGCATTCTCTCATCTAGGGTTGCTATTGGTACAGATGCCTTACTTCTACAGTGATGGGCTGATAGCAATTTGAGAAGCTTTTCTTCCTTTTCACCACTAAAAGTGTGGTGTTGCAGTTGCACTGGATTGCTTACATCTGGAGTGGCTCTTCTATGAAGGTAGAGTTTGCATAGGTTAATACCACTATGAGTGGGTGAACTTACAGGATTATCATCGAACCCAGTATTACCTAATTTCTGTCTTGTGCTGAATTTATCTCTGTATTTTGCTTGTGGTTTTAAATGACTGCATTGTGTAATGACTTTCCTTTTCAGTTGGTAGTGTTTCTGCAGACTGTACTCAGTAGATATGTTACTTGCATGTCCAGAATTTGCAAGTTTTCCTATGGGTTTGCAGGATTTCACTGGCAGATTTTTGTCTCAAATTTTTTTATTTAAAGGGTTGCTTTCTAGGAGAAATGTGCATGCATCTATGCTTTGGCCTATTTGCATTCTACATTTGGAGGTATATTTTTAGCTGCATTTTGACAATCTTGCTTCGAGTCAAGTAGTGCTACATTCAGATTCCAGTGTTTCTCTGTGCGCTCAACATGTCTGTGTTAGTAATTATGGTTCTACTACTAAAAACTGCCTGTTTAGTCAATGAAGTAACTGCATTTGTAGCTATTTTTGTAAGTCATTATAATGTTGCATATACTTGTTGCAGTAGTGTGACACTGACTTGTTTACCTCTACTTTTTCTTGTAAAGAACTCTGTAGAGTTCAGGGTTTTTTTTTGCATTATTAACTAGTCTGTTGATATTCCGCCTGCCACTACAAATTTTTCAAGCACTCTTACCTTTGAGTGCCTCAATTACCACACCACTGTAACATTGTGTCAGTTTCATATCATTCGGATTCCAAGCTTGTCATGGTACACAGTGAGAAGAAAATCTGGTTTACCCCTGAAGTAGTAGCCTTTGTATGTACGTGATATAACCTTTTTCGTTAATGTTCCCCTTGCATCTTTTTTCCCCTAACAATTTTTTGATTTTTCAGTCAAATATTAACGATCAAAACAATTAAAAACATGAAATGAACACTAAATCAACTATATACAATCATCCATGACAAGCTTTGACTTAAACTATAAGAATCATTAATATTTATCTAATAAAACTTGCTGTTTCTGCCAGGCTAATCTTTTATGGGTTATGTTAGATGTTCTTATAGAATTGGTTTGCATTTTCTTTTTGCAAACACATTTTGCTAGTCTTATAAAATCAGTAAATATAAGATCTTGATTATTTTTCCAATTCAATGTTATTTTTCTAACGAGGGTCAAAACTGACCAGAGAAAGAGGTATCTGATGTTTAGGGATTACACTTGGAGTAGGTACATTAAATAATATCAAAAATCAGTAATTTGACAATTATATGACAAAGCCTTTACAGAATGTCTAAAATCATACTAATATTGTAAAATAATTACATATTCAATGAACATATGAACCCAATTAGCGTCCAGTGTTTCACCACATCTCCATCATTTCATTTCTTTACATTTAGATATAATGGCAATCTTATGAGGGGTAAAAAAATCTATGGATACATTTCCAAGTAAACAATTTCCAATATAATGATGATGTGGTGTTATTCACAGACTTTAACTGTTTCTTATTTTCATTTGACAAGGGGTCTTTATTAACATTTGTAGAGTAATCCCAGAAAGCTGAATCAGAGGATAAAAATTCATTACGTAGGATTTTGTATACAGGAGAAATGTGCATTCATTGTTCATAGAGTTGCAACACATAAAAAGCTGTAACAGTTTTGGTATAGAATCCGTTTGTAGATTTATTGATACTCTGACTTTACATTCAATAAATTGCCGTAAAGATTGTAAGCATAACCAATTATCTTGCCTGACATTGTACCTGGCTAGAAGAAAATTTATTGATAGAATTTTTATCTAAAAACTGATACCAAAATTTTAAATCATTGTCCTTGAGATGTGACATTTTACTAATATTGAAAGAGTCTAAACAGTCTGAAGTATAAGCTATGGAAATATAAGGAAGAATGTTTGTTTAAGACTGTAATTACTATCTAGTATATTTTTGAATGTACAAAAAAATTGATTTATACCATATGTGAAATGGCTAAATTATATAGACAGTAATCACGTAGTACCCAGTATATTTTGCTATTTCCTAATTAATTTTGTTTGCATTTCAATACCACAGTTAGAAATTATGTGGATTTCATGTAACTGTTTCCATCTAGAGACATAGGTAGAGGTTATCCAATGTAATATTATATTAATAATAGATTTAGAATATAATTCTATGTTAGGAAATCCAATCCTGTTACTATTCCAGGCTCTTACATGCCACTTATAAGCTACCCTTGCTTTTCTAAGGCACCAAAGAAACTTAGATAATATGGAATCTATTTGCTTAAAGAATTTTTTAGGGGGGGTGAAATTAAGGATTGTGTATAGAATAAAAATGTAGGTAGAATAACCATTTTTATCAATGCAAGTCTGTCTTCCATAGTGAAAAACATTTTGTTCCATTTATTGGTTAACTCAATGATTATGTTTAATAAATTGGTATAGTTTAATTGGACAGTCTCTTGTGGATTTTAATCCAATTCCTAAATATTGTATTTTTATTTTCCCAGTTAAAAGTTTTATATGTTTGCAAGTTTCTATTAATTTTCTTATTAATTAATGGTGTTTGAGATTTGCTTTGATTGAATTTTAGACCTGAAATTCTTTCAAAATAATTGATTGCTTCTATAATATATTGTATAGAGAAGTCTATATCTCCACTTGTTAAAAGAATATCGTCTGCAAATAATTGAATTATTTTGGCAATTTTCACTAAAGAAAATCCTTTTATATTTATATATTTTTTTATGTAAGTGGTGAAGGGTTCAGTAAATAGAGCAAAGAATAAGGTAGACAGTGGGTAACCTTGTTTCATGCCTTTTAACATTTTAAATGATGATAAACATGACCCAATTTTAATGTATGCTTGAGATTCATTGTATAACTTCAGTATTAAATTAGCAAATTTTGGGGAAATATTATATCCTTTGAATATTTTGAGTAGATACGACTAGCTGATAGAGTCAAAGGCTGTATCTATGTGCAAGCTTATAACAGTAAGTTGTTTCTTGGTCTTATTCGCAATATCAATTAGGGATAATAATTTAAAAATATTATTGTGAACTTTCCTGTGCAAAATAAAACCTGTTTGATCATAGTCTGTTAAACTGGGCAGTGTATTATTTAATCTCTTAGCCAAAAATGTACATGAAGATTTTATAATCGGTATTTAGTAGAGAGATTGGTCTATAAGACGAACATGATTGCGAATCTTTACCTTGTTTTAATATAGGAGAAATAAAAGAATATTTCCAAGATGGGGGAATTTTTAATTTATGTTTAACCATAGAGAATGTGTTTAACAAAATTTTAAGTATTTAATCAGGAATTTTTTTTTTATAAATTTCTGGAATTATCCCATCTAATCCTAGGGCTTTATTATTTTTTAACTTTTAATTTGATCTTTCAATTCTATTATTGTTGTTGGCTTATCTAGTAACTTTGTTGTTTTGACAACTTATTACATTGTTTTGAAGAAATGTATCTATTATAGTGTCCATTTCTAGAGACTGAGTTCTATCATTGATTAATTTATAATATATTTTGAAGGCATCTTATGTACTTTTTAAATCAGTTTTTTTTTTTTTTACAGAATTAACTGTGCATTTCATTTCATTTATACGATTTAAATTATTGATTTGCTTGGATCTAATAGCCAATTTATGTAAATGTCTAGGATTGAGTTAACAAACAGCAGGTGAGGACCAAAAAAACATGGCACAGCTCACATCCCTTCAGTTTCTTTGCTTTATCAGTTAACAGGTAACTCTTTAAATGCCCTACCAAAACCAAGCTGAAATGTCATCATGCCCACTCAGGTCACATAAGTAAACAGTTTTATAAAGACCCAATACTGAATTCTAAGTGACAGAAGTTGCCATGTCCAAACAATGGATACACAAAGACTAATACATGCACACAGAAACCAGACATTGATATCTATTTGCGAATCTCTATCAATATACATTTTTTTGGTTACAACTGAAAATGATCCCTGCACCATTACATCAAGAAATAGATAAACACCAAAATATATACAGTTGGAATAGCTCCACTTCACTTGGTTTTATCTGTCATTCACTTTTCTAGTCCACTTGTTACTTTATGTATGACAACTATCCCCATTTCTTGTCTTACATAAGTTCTAGGATAGGTACAAGTTCCCCTTTACAATCTTAACACTAGCCCCCCTATTGTGCTTCCACATCTCAATGCATGCCACTGACGTTAAAAGCATCTTTTCGTGCACACTGACTTGGGATACGGGGATCACCCAGGAGGAGGAGGAGAGGAGAAAGTTGTTCCAGCTATGGAAGAAAACGACGGTGTCGCTCTGCTTGGCACAAATATCCCCAGTGTGAGGAATGAAATAGCGAGAATGGAAAGGTTACTGGACAGGGAGAGGAGTCTGGAGTGGACATTACCAGCTGCTGACACTGCCACTGACCAACCTCACTCCCCATTCAGTAATACAGCACTGCCAGAGAAGACACTGAACACAACTAACACCACCACCACACCACCACCACAAATGCAAGGTCCCCGGGAGCATGATGAACATCACAAAATGCGCCAGAAAACTGTATGTTGACCCTATCTAGATGTATATCTCTCTCACACAGTAAAGTAAGGGATGAAGACTGTTAATCCAATGGAACTGAGTAGCCTTTTGACTTTGCCAGCAGGTCTCAGCAGCAGCAGTCACACAACTCCTCTACCCATAAAGCTCTTAAGATCAATACTGGCCCCAGCACACTTCAAAAAGTAATTCAGGAGGAAAAAAGCGAGAGGTGGACTTTAATGGATAAGTGCACTGGAACTGCTGGAGGGTTACAACTTAACCACACAAACATTCTGAGGAGACAGGACCCTCTGTCAAGATATGAAACACTGCCTCTCACAATGTGGAAAATATGGAATCATTTTCTGAAGTAAAGAAGTCCATAAATAATGATTAAAAAAAAATTAAAAAGTGCACCTACCACCTCTTTTACAAACTAGTTTCAGTTCAGGCGGACTCAAGAGGCACAGAAATTTGGGTAAAAAAAAGGAAAGCTGAAAAGAGGGTATGCAGCATGGTTAAAACTGTTACTTAAAAATTACATTTAGTAAACTAAACGACTTCTTTAATTGTGCGTGGATACTTAACGAAAAAATGTTTGTATACTTGAAGTGTGACACACGTAAATTTTGAATGCTCATAATAAGTACATCTCTCGTGGACTACAGCTTTATAGAATAAGATTGTAACTTTAGTTTTTTCTAAGTTTATAGCAACTTTGTGGTTTAATATTTCTAAGTATTTTTGATTTAAATTTGATAATTCCTTATGTACTACTCTATTACTGGGTCTTAAGTTTAATTTTAACCTGTCTGTTTTGGTTTGTAAGCCTAATAATTCACTATCCCATTCTTTTCTTTTTAGAAGATACCAGTTTTTAATTCTACCATACAAATAGGCTTTTAACGCATCACATAATATGTCTTTTACCTCACCATTATTATTAATCTCCACAAATGTATTTATTTAATTTAAAATCCAATCATTAAACCCTTTAATTTTTATTATATACACTGGGATTCTTTACAGAATTATCAAGTCATCATTCCTTACAGTTCGGGTAAAAGGAAGGACATTATGGTCTGAAAGTCTGCATGACATTATTAAAACATCTCATATTTGAATAAGAGCTATTCAAAATAAAGACCTTGCCAGTGTTCATTTTGGTACCAAACCTAAATGAATAATGGGTATAGCTAAGTGAGCTTACTGATTTTAATTCATGCATGTCTCTAAGATTCATTGAAGCAATAAAATTATTCAATTTTTTGCAGTGTGTTAATTTAAATGTGCTAGCTCTGGAAGTATCCCTATCTGCTAATAAACAATTAAAATCGCCAACCAAAATAATTTCACCCTTAGCGTACAATGCAATAGTATCAAGGTATTTATTCACAAATCTAGTTCCTAGTCCAGGTATTCAATAAGAATTAACCAAAGTATAACATTTCTTATTAATTTCTAGCACCACCAAACATAACATTCCATCTTTATCAGAGAATGTGTTTAACATTTTAGGGATTGTGGGAGAGTTTTTCTACAGTATGAGAGTACCGCTTCTTTTATTTTTGTAGTAGGAATCAGTAAGTATTGTATAACCATTAAAGAATAGTTTATCTAAATCTTCTTTCATTAAGTAAGTCTCTTCGAAAAAGAATGTGCTTTATGGATTTTGATAAACTTAAGCAAACCAGCTCTTTTGATATTATTATTTATGCCATTAACATTAAGTGATAAACACTTATAAGTTATGTAAGTAAATTGTATTCAGAACATCTATAAAAATGTTATATACAATAACCTGAAATATCATTTAGAATTTTTTATCATCGATGAATCAAACAATTTACTAACATTGGAAACAAATTTCTATATGCAAATACATACATGGAACAAAATGTTCCTGGTTTGATTAAATTATTAATCAAATCACACACTTTCCACATATCACACTCCAGGTACATCACCATTAGCTTCTGTCTTAAATGTATGATGTAGAATCAATAATATGTTGTAAAGTAACCCATTCAAATATGAACTTAAAAATAGTCATTATCTAATCACGGTAGATTCACTTTCAGTAGGATTTGAAATCAGCCACTCTAAAATGTAACTATGAGAACATCTTAAATGGAGGAAATATGTCTTAAACTATCACTATTAACATATGAACATCTAAGGTCTGATTAGCTCTAATTAAAATCTATTTGGTTAATTGTTTTAATGTTACTACAATTCGTCCTTGACTACTCTATTTTGTAGTGCTAGATATACATAGGGGTAATAACATTACAATAGTAAATACCACATGCTATGTACTGTTAGATAAATATAGGTCTCATTAGCCAACACCTTAAATGATCAAAGTCACTAAGATCACAACATTTAAAAAGGAGGTTAAAAGTAAGGTGTTCTATTTTCAATTAACCACTACCTTTATGTATATTTAAAAGTTTACGGATAACAATAATTAAATAATTCAAGACTCTTAAAGTTGACTCGATAAGAATGTTATGTCTTTTCTGTGTTACATTAACCACCATTGATGTACACAGTCCAAAACATTTACACATCCATATCTAAATAGTTATAAGTAAATTTTTCCTAAATTACAAACAAAAACTAACAAACTGCCAAATCTAAATATGAAGTTGAGAACTGAAACTTCATGTATATTACATTAACTACTATTCTTATAAGAAATTGAAATATATAAATTATGTCCTTTAACTAAAAATCAAAATATAGGGCTGTTCATGTGATTGCACTCATTTCTGCAAAAGGCATTTCTACTCTTGTCCCCAAAGTCACTACCCCAACCAGAAAACTTTTTATAGTTTGTTTGAAGACTATATACTTTTATATATAATCCCTTATAGCTGTCTCCGCTAGATCTTCCAAACCATGAAAGGTCCTAATATATTTGGTCTTCTCTACCTATACAAAGCAATTAATAAATGCATCATATACCTTAAAATTAGGCCAGATATAATTCTATACAGATGTCCCCTACTTCTAAATCAAGGTCCCATGTCATTTCGAAAATGTCATATTTGTTACCTTTATAGGTAAGTTGAATGATAGGTTGGTCAACCTTAATTCCTGTCTGACATATTTAGTATGAAACTGCTCTACTATGGATTCTAATTCATCTAGTTTGTTATGGGCTTAGCTTAGGAAATCTCTTGCCACAGGGCAAGACTCCAAGCTTAGGAAAAAAATTAGATGTTATGCTTTCAATTGTCTATCTGGAATTTTGTATGGGTCTGTACTTTCAATTTAGTCAGTGTCAGTCACTGTTCCCATGATATGCCTGTGAGTTAGTTAAGTCATAGTGAGAGTATTGAAAATAAAATCGCTATAAGTTTTGTAAGTAAGTTTTGTCAAAGCAGTTTCAGTGGGTCTTAAAGAACAGTTTTTCCTTCTTACTCTTCCCCCTCTATAAATTTACGTACTATTGTATTATTTTACCACCTGTAGTGTGCAATAAATCAGGAGAAAAAAAAAAGCACAACAACATAAAGGCATACTGTAATAAATGTAGTTGTTATTTTTAAGTATATAACAAGTTTATCAATCACCATCTACACTTATAATCATTTAACATTTCAGTGTCATTCCAGTAGATCCTATAGCAATGTTTAAGTTGAGTATATTGCTGTTTACAGCATTTTAATATTGTATGACCTCAAAGTAAGTCTTTCAGCACATATGCAGTTATAATGAAGGGAGAAGATTAAATAGACACATTTAATTCATAAATTGCCTTTTGAGATTAGATTAAAACATGTACCATTGATCTAGACAAGTAAAATACAAGTTGCTATCCTTATTTAAATATTCATATACTTTGGGCAGCAAAAGTTTCATCAGGTTCACTGAATTGGATTATTATCCTTTGTTGTTATTTTTTAATGATTCCTCTTCTGCTCCTTATCCTTTCTCCCTCCCTCCCCCATCCCCTTTCCTCTGGTTGGCTATTGGTTTTTAGTTAGCCTTAAGATACAGCATATACAACAAAAGTAAGTGTTAAACAGACATTGTACAAAAAGGCCATTATATTGGCTTTAATATTAAAATTACTATCAGTTCCTTGTTTCTTTAGTACTTTATTAAGCAAAGTACCTGTTGTATTCATTCCGTTGAATGTTCGATTCTAATTTCATCTCCATCTCTGCATTCTGATGCTCTATATAAGGTAAAAGGTCACACATCACTCCTGATCACTATTTCTTACAGCTGACTTCATGAAGACATCACGAGCATCTTGTACTAAGGCACGCAAGTTCAAAAAGACTTACAAAAGCTTCAAACAGCCTTCAGACAGGAAACAAGAGACTAGAAGTGCTTTTACTTTTCAAAAAAAGAGCTTGAGCTGACTTCAAAGAAATAACGGATGACAACCAAGCCAGCAGAGGCATGTCTTCACCTCTGTTTGCCGTCAAACCACACGTAATGCTTTTAAAGCATTTAAAAAATGTGAAATGTCTCTCATCTCCATAGATTGCCCAAATAAGCAATCAGACGATCAAACGCACCAAAAAATAATAAGCACACTACAAATATACCCCCCTCATGCAATCAGGGAAGAACACCACTACTACTTTTACCACTTACTAATAAAATATTACATCCAAAAACTCAACCCAATCGCAGCAACACCAAATCATAGTGACAGCAGAAAAGGGAAGGGGGAAAGAAAGAATCGCAAACCCCACAAGAGAAGAAAGAAAAAAGAAACATTCGACAAACCATGCATCACAAAGACCACAATACGCAGAAATATCTATGTACTTTTGATAACTTAAAATCACAGGATAAACGCTTTCGGGATGACCCTTCTTCAGATGAATAAAAGGAATGGAAGTGTTCGCTTTTATACATGTAGAAGACCAATCACATTCAATAAAATAATCACATTCAATAGAATACACGCCTATTTTTCAAAATAGGCTTAATTGGTATAACTTCATTCAGTCCAGGCTTCCTGTTAGCCATTAGGTTAACAATCCAGGTAGTTTCTATTGATTCTGTTTGAAGCATAATATCACCCCCCCTAGTGCTAGGTCTAACATTTGCAATAGCCCTAAATTTAAATGTATGTGTGGGAAATAAAGCCACGTGCCTGCATAGTGTATTTCTCTCATCATTGTTTCTAATGCTAGAGAGATGTTGAAGAATCCTGATCTTAAACATGCTATTCGTCTTGCCTACATAAAAACCTTGGCATTGACAGCACTCTGCTAAATAGACAATGTTGGTTGTGCGGCATGTGGCTCTTCCTTTAAAATGAAACACTTTATTGGTAATGGGATGTGTGAATTCAGTATCTTTGTTAATATAGGGACATGCTTTGCATGATCCACAAATATTTATTCCTATTGAATACGGTAGGGCATATTGTGTATTGCATATAGATGGTTCCTTGCATAGTAGATCCTTAAGATTCTTGCTCCTCCTATATCTAAAAATGGGTTTAGGGTCTACTATGCCCACCAAACTATTGTCACTAGTCAGGATATTCCAGTTTTTCCTCACTATATTGCAGATGTCATTGGTATTACTGCTGTAATTTAGCATTAACTGTGGACCTTTCCACAAACCTTCATTATTTGTTTTAACCTCATTCCTTTCAAAAGTCCTAGATATCCAAGGCTTATAATCACTAGATCGCTTGGATCTGCCTCTTTCCACAGCTTTGTTTACCATATTCTGCTTATAGCCTCTATCTTGAAAATTCTCCTTAAGTTTTGCTGTTTCTGCTTCAAAATCCGAATCTAGAAGACATAGCCTGGAAACCCTGCTCACCTGTCCCTGTACTATATTTCGATATGTATGCCTGGGATGCATACTATCGAACATTAAAAAGGAATTCTTCCAACAATCTTTCTTATGTAACTTTGATCTAAAACCTTCTGTGTCCTGTTCTATACACACATCTAAGAAATCTACAGAGCTACGTGACTGGTTAATGGAAAACCTAAAAAACGCGGTAGTTGAATGTAAATACTTAGTAAAGTCCCCTAATTCTTGCTCTGTCCCATCCCACAAAAGGAAAATATCATCTACAAAACGTAGATATAACTTTAAGTGGTGTCTCCACATCTCATTATTGACAACATATGTTCTCTCCCATTGAGAGAGAACCAGATTTGCATATGTGTTTGCGCAGTACCTGTCTGTTTGGATTGTTCAGTGCTTCATATTTTTTGCCTGTTTCCTAGATTGGAATGTGTGCATTACATGTAGAGGCAGAGCTCCATGATCTAGGCGTTTCCTGCACCTTTGACTGGTCACATGCTTAATTCCCAAATATGAACAAAAATGTAGAAGCTGTAGCATTCAAAGGATTCTACGTAAATATGAGAGATGTGTGCCTATAGCTTCACTAACTGTCATTTTGCAGTTGAATTGTGCAGTAATGCTCTTATTTCCATATGTGAAGACAGATATATTTCTGTGCAGTTTACATTCTTCTTTTGCATCAGCAACTACACTAAAACGGTAGCATCAGTTTAAATGTTTGATAAGTGTGTCTACTGGATGAAACAAAGTTCATTGTAATCTCTTCTCTGTTTACATTATCTTTGCTTGCATTCCCTAGTACCTTAAATCTACAGCTTTTTGATATTTCAGAATTCCGCATGACAGATCTTAAGTAGAGTTTAAGTTTGTCTTTTCGGCTTTTCCCGGTTAGGGGTCGCCACTCCGTTCCGCTAATGATTGGCAGTAGATTTTTACGGTGCTGAGTTGCCAGCCCGACGCCCAACCTTCAGCGAAGGCACGCCCATTTATGCATGTCTTTTGGAGGCCACTCGACCGCGGGGAGTACATGCAGACTCCACACAGAAGGCAGTCCAGCCAAGAATCGAACAGGAGAACCTCTTGCTGTGAGTCAACAACACTACCGTTGTACCACCGTGGCTTTTAAGTAGAGTACAGATTGAAAAACAATAGTTTACTTTCTCCTCATTAATAGAAGATGCTTGTGAATTTATTTTCACTGAGAAAGAATAACCTTTGTCCTTATGAAGATAGTAATCATTTGACTGTATGCTTTTAAAAGTAAGCATTCCATTTGTTGAGAATAACAGAAACAGCTAGAATTGTCTAAGAATGATCTGTAGTTTCCTGTGTAACAGACTGAAGCAGTTCCTGTTAGATTAGATTTCTACAAGTCCCTTGCCTTGGAACTTGATGGATTTCACTGAGAGTCCAATAGCAATGTCAGGTGTTTTATGCCTTTGTGGGTTCCTGTAATTTAGGCTGTAATTCAAGCATGGTGCACAACAGTGTTAGTATTTGGCCTTCACTTTTGTACATTTCCTTATTTACTACTTTTCAGCTGCTGCTAGTTGTTGAAACATTTTTTTTGTTTCTCTGTTTATGAATTGCATGTCAGGTCCATCCCACAGCAGTTTTGCTGTCCTTATGAAATATATGCTGCTGTTTTGGCTGTTAGTATGGCACAGGTATTGATCTTACCACTAAATGTTGTGCAGTCTTTATGGCTGCTGTGAGAGGAGAGCTATTGTGATGTTTGTGCATAGGTCTGAAAGAAAAGCAGGTCACAGTTCATCAGTCTTATATTGTTCCTCCTTGACCTACTCCCTAAATCTTCCACTTTTTCTAGTAGTTTAGTATTCTTTTTCAGAAGAAAATCATTGACTCTCACACTCACTCTGCCATCCATGTCATTTACAGCTTCTTCGATGGAAGATTTGTTCTGAATGTTTTTAATTACCTCATTAAGAAGGCCCAGTTGTTTACTGCAGTCTTGTTTTATATTATCAGTTTTATTTTCCAGTTTGTCTATTTTGAGTGAAAGTTCCTGAATATTTGTGATTATAGATTGTAGCTCCTTCTTCACCACACACTTCTGATGTGAGTTCTTCCAGTTACTCATGTCTGTATCCCTTGTAGAAAAACATCTGTCAGGAAAAAAATAAAACTCTGTTTCAATACAAATTTCTAAAAAATAATAAAGGGCATATAATTGTGTGTCTTCTAATATAGCACGCTGGGTGGGGTAATGCTTTACACGGTTGGCGTGGTTTGGTCCTAAGGGAAGCCGAGGGACCAAACAAAGCCAACCGATGAATCTAGCATTACCACACCAGAAGTGGTTATTACTATTATTTGACATTATTTAAGAAAAGAAACTGTTACTTTTCTTAAATAATGGCATAATATAATGCCTGTTTACTGCCCTTCCGCAGATGTCTGGCATCCGCGTAGTTCTGATGTACTGCGCCTGCGCGTACATCAGAGTAATGAGCAACGGAGAAAGCAAGATCTCCGTTGCTTTTTAGTGTCTCGCTATGTTAAATGAGTTTAACATAGCGAGACAGTTTAAAATAAGCAGCGGACTCCGTTGCTTATTTTAAAACTGTCTCGCTATGTTAAACTCATTTAACATAGCGAGACTTTAAAAAGCAACGGAGATCTTGCTTTCTCCGTTTTTAAACACTGCCTCGCTATGTTAAATGGGTTTAACATGGCGAGACAGCACAAAATAACGGAGATCTCCGTTGCTTATTTTAAAACTGTCTCGCATGTTAAACCCATTTAACATAGCGAGACAATGTTAAAAAAGTTATACTAATGGAAAAAAGTCCGCGCGACCGGACCTTTTTCCATTAGTATAACTCGATTTACAACGGGCACGCTGGCCAATCAGCGTGCACGTTTTGGGGGGATCATGGTATAATATGTATTTGAGTAGTTTTCTTCAAAAAAAAGAATAGAATTTCCTGTCAGAATAATATAATTTAGGCAGAACTAAAATTCTGTGCTGTTAGCAGTCTGACATCTTGGCCACACCCCTCCCTTGCATCTTTTAATGAATGGTCTGAACTTATTTTAGATTCTGTGCAGTGGCCAGTAGTACCTGTCTGTTTGGATTGCCTGTTTCCTAGATTGGAATGTGTGCATTACATGTAGAGGCAGAGCTCCATGATCTAGGCGTTTCCTGCACCTTTGACTGGTCACATGCTTAATTCCCAAATATGAACAAAAATGTAGAAGCTGTAGCATTCAAAGGATTCTACGTAAATATGAGAGATGTATGCCTATAGCTTCACTAACTGTCATTTTGCAGTTGAATTGTGCAGTAATGCTTTTATTTCCATATGTGAAGACAGATATATTTCTGTGCAGTTTACATTCTTCTTTTGCATCAGCAACTACACTAAAACAGTAGCATCAGTTTAAATGTTTGATAAGTGTGTCTACTGGATGAAACAAAGTTCATTGTAATCTCTTCTCTGTTTACATTATCTTGCTTGCATTCCCTAGTACCTTAAATCTACAGCTTTTTGATATTTCAGAATTCCGCATGACAGATCTTAAGTAGAGTTTAAGTTTGTCTTTTCGGCTTTTCCCGGTTAGGGGTCGCCACAGCGGAACTCCGTTCCGCTAATGATTGGCAGTAGATTTTTATGGTGCTGAGTTGCCAGCCCGACGCCCAACCTTCAGCGAAGGCACGCCCATTTATGCATGTCTTTTGGAGGCCACTCGACCGCGGGGAGGACATGCAGACTCCACACAAAAGGCAGTCCAGCCAAGAATCGAACAGGAGAACCTCTCGCTGTGAGTCAACAACACTACCGTTGTACCACCATGGCTTTTAAGTAGAGTACAGATTGAAAAACAATAGTTTATTTTCTCCTCATTAATAGAAGATGCTTGTGAGTTTATTTTCACTGAGAAAGACTAACCTTTGTCCTTATGAAGATAGTAATCATTTGACTGTATGCTTTTAAAAGTAAGCATTCCATTTGTTGAGAATAACAGAAACAGCTAGAATTGCCTAAGAATGATCTGTAGTTTCCTGTGTAACAGACTGAAGCAGTTCCTGTTAGATTAGATTTCTACAAGTCCCTTGCCTTGGAACTTGATGGATTTCACTGAGAGTCCAATAGCAATGTCAGGTGTTTTATGCCTTTGTGGGTTCCTGTAATTTAGGCTGTAATTCAAGCATGGTGCACAACAGTGTTAGTATTTGGCCTTCACTTTTGTACATTTCCTTATTTACTACTTTTCAGCTGCTGCTAGTTGTTGAAACATTTTTTTTGTTTCTCTGTTTATGAATTGCATGTCAGGTCCATCCCACAGCAGTTTTGCTGTCCTTATGAAATATATGCTGCTGTTTTGGCTGTTAGTATGGCACAGGTATTGATCTTACCACTAAATGTTGTGCAGTCTTTATGGCTGCTGTGCGAGGAGAGCTATTGTGATGTTTGTGCATAGGTCTGAAAGAAAAAGCAGGTCACAGTTCATCAGGGGAACGAACAATGTTTGTTCAAAGGACTACATAGATTGTTATCCAGTGGCTAAATGGTTCTTCATGCTGTTTAGTATGCTTCCTGGGATATTGTCATGATTTTTTTTTGTGGTATTTGTTTGCTTTTGATAGCACTTTCTGTCCTTTGTCCTGTGTGATATTCTGGTGGTGAGTCACTTTCAGATACTTTGAGATAGACTTGGGCGAGAGGGGTAACATTTGAGCTGAATTTATCAGTCAGGAGGTTAGCTATGTCTTCAGCTTCAGTGTAGGAGCTTTATTTACAATCAACTACACATTGTTGCACATGGTATGTTTGATGAAGGTTCATCATTCTGTTAGTTCCTGTTCTTACTTTTAGCCAGTAATTTCCTCCTTTAATTGTAAAGCTTGTTTAAAAGTTTTACCGGGGTGTTGTTTTTGTGTTGCGCCCTAGTCTTATTTCTTCTGGATACAGCCACATGTTCACATGGTTTCACATCTATGTAGCTGTTTACATGCTGGTATAGTTTAGTGGTGTTTGTTTCCCCACATATTCAGTAAAAATAACTGGGTTTTGTGGAGATTTTAAACTTGGTGTAGTAGGTACCACGGTAGGAAGTAGTCCCAGGATTCAAAATTTTATTTAATAGGGGACTGTGTTATGGTCAGACATAATAAATGATAAAGATAAGCAAGGAATAGTACAAGATTTCCCATATTATTGAGGATAAGATCTAAGATGTTGCTCCCCCTAGTTGGTACTCTTGACTAGTTGTTTCTGGGAGTTTGTTTTGACAAAGTCCAGGAATGTTTGTGCTTGTGTGCTACTGGTAATTAAGGTTTTACAGTTTATAGTTGAAAACGGAGTACAGAGAATTAGTCCAGATAAAATCACTTTTGCTAGCATATCTAAGAGACTGTTACCCATCATTTGGGAGGAATAAAGATGCCTTTTTGAAGTTTCAAGCAGTTTATCCAGTTAAGTAGGTAGATGGACGAGTGTTTTTGTCACAGATCAGTGAATTAACAAGCTTAGCTACTAATGTTTAAATATATAATTAAGTCCATTTAACTCATTACAGCCATGTGATGCCTCAGAGTTTTCACCACTAGGCATCAAATATGCCTTGTTCATGTTTGCGTTAATTCCAAAATCATGCCATGTACAAAGTATTTAAAAAATCTTCTTGAAGCTTACACAATGGCAAACACAACTATATTGGTATTTAATGTCTGTCTAATGCAGTTAAAGAAAAAATAATTGTTCATATAATATTTATATTGTCGTAAATTTCATGTTTTTCTAAATATATTGGAAACTAAATAGCTCGGGCAGAACTGCTTAGCCTCATGAAAGCTCTCAGGGTAAACAAAATGCTGCCAACTGTATTTGTGTAGCTTGATTGGTTGCTTAGATATTGTTAGTTTACATTTTTTTTTTGCCATTTGCACTTCTTTAGTAATCCATTATGGTTCTGGAGATATGAACATTTGTTTGAAATGTGAGGACATTATTTGAAAGCTTAGGCTCTACCCTGTGGGTGTTACAGTGCAAATTTCCCAAGCTCCATTGGTGTGAATGAGTTAATGGACTAAAGTACAGCCAAAAAAGGAGGCATTTCAAAATATTTATAAACCACAAATACTACTTTTACATGAAATGCTTCTAACTGGAAGGCGGAGGAAGTAATTTAAGTCTATTTGAAACCGTAAGCTACTCTTCCCTTTAAAAGGAAGAAGAGTAGCCATTTTACAGGGAGAGAAATATTGAAATGCTAAAGATTTTATTCATATATAGTGATAAGAGATTTTTACATTGTTAGTAATTAAATATCATAACAGAATTCTGGCAACAAATATTTATTGGATTACAGGTTTGGGGACAGATAAAGCCAAAAATACTGAGATACTCAAATAAAAAGACTTTCGGCTTTTCCTGGATAGGGGTCGCCACAGCGGAATTCCGGTCTGCTCATGATTGGCAGTGGATTTTTACAGTACCGAGTTGCCAGCCCGATGCCCAACCTTCAACGAAGGCACGCCCATTCATGCTCGCACCTACCTGCATGTCTTTAATGTCACTCGACCACGGGGAGGACATGCAGACTCCACACAGAAGGTGCTCCAGCCGAGAATCGAACGGGAGAACCTCTTGCTGTGAGGTGACAACGCTAACCACTGCACCACCGCGGCAATGAAACATAATATTAGAAGGTAATTCTAGTTGTATTTTTGGTGAAAGAGAATCTGGTGCAGAAAAAGAACCAAGAATTTTAACAGCCATAACCGTACAAAACATGATTAGTCTTATAAAACTAAAGGAATTTTTTTTCACATAAAAGATTGATTCTTTAAATTACTCCCCGCTTTTGGAATGCCGTCCAGAATTTATTTCAAATAACTTGATATCATCTGAATCTTTTAAAATTCTTATCTTTTCAGATCACAGTTTTAATGTCATGTTAATGATTACTTGTAATGGATAAGTTATAAATTAAACATTTTCAGAATTGGTTAACTGATGGTTTGAGTTTATTCTTAAACCAAACTGCAGATATTACTAAAAGTGTTGATATTGCAGTCTTATGTGGTAAAATGCTGACTTGGAGTAGAAATAAAAGAGATATTTGAGATCCAAGAGAAGTAAGCAAAATCCCTATTACAGAAGGGGGGTATTTGACTCCGCTTTACATTCTTCTTAAAAATGTTAAGACTTAATCCATTATAAATCACCTTTAGCATTAGAAAAAAAGATTGACATTTTCATCTTAATCAGTGATACCCAGAGGCCTGCATACTTTGATAAAATAATAAAATTCTAAGAAACTTTTGGCAAGGATTAAACATAAGAAAAATGCAGGAGATGCAGAAGGAATTAGAGAATTTGAAGATGATTATATAAATATTAACCAAATGCACAAAATTCTGTTGAATGGAGAGTAGTTGAGTAGGGTTTACACAGAGAGCTACTTGTGCTCCCACAGGCAATGTTTTTTGTTTTTATTGCTCAAAATAAATTTAATCAAGAAGCTGTCACTTTTATTAACAAAACAAAAAAATATCTAACTGAACTATAAATTAGTTAACAGTAAAGCTCATCAGACTGATGGAAAAATAATTCTGAAAGGTGCACTTGAAGACTAAAAACAAAAAGCTTCAGAAGACACAGCCAACGATATTAGAACTCTATGTATAACTCAGTTAAGACCTTCCATCTTAAGTACTTATCAGAAGAATTTCATCAGAACTACTAGCAGCCACAAACTTCCTTACTTAAATGTACCGTCATGAAATAAGTCTGTGCCAGTCATGTAAATAATTCATATTTGGAAGTGATTTTAAACATTGTATTGTATATGAATTGGCCCATAAATCACTTACTTTAAAAAAAGATACACAAGTGAAAAATACCCCTGTAAAATAAAAGCTCAAATAAAACAAGGCTGCATTTAGGTATGTATTTTTTACTGGATTGTATTTTTGAAGTAAGTGATTTATGGACTAATTCTTCTCTAATAAAATGTTCGTACACTTCACATTTGTAAGTCATGGGATTGTTAGAGACATTCACTCCATAAAACTCGCTGCCTACTTCAACCGCTGTATAACTTTTTACAGTCTTAAGAAACACTACTTATGGAAATTGTAGACATCGCATGAATATCCATGGTTAACTATGTTTTATTCTCTGTAGATGTAGCTCTTGTTTTTCCATATTTGCTTATACAGTACTTTTTCATATTGTTTTTCATGCATTTCTTTATATTGTTTTTATGTTTTTTCTCATATTTGCTTCTTCAAAATTGTTAATCATATTGTTTAATTTTGGTTCTTACTATGGAGCTTTTCTACCTGGGCCTCCACTGAAAATGGACCTGTGTCCAGTCAGACTATCCCAGTAAACAAATGTAAAATAAAAACAATAAATAAAAAATATGTGACAGAGTTTTAGTATCTTTAAAAAAGGAAGCTGGTGTGTATTAGTAGTTCTGATAAGTATGTAAGAATGAAAATGCTTTAACTGAGTATAAACAGTGTTCTGTTATCTGTAGAAGCATCTTCTGAACTGATGGAATATTAGCAGAAGAATATAAACTTTTCCATTTTTGGAAATATAAGAACATAAATCAGTTCCTGTCTCATTGAAATTTTCACACAGCGCACACATTTTGAAACAGGACAGAGATCCTACGCTTTGTGCTTCATAGAGGCATATCTCACTTCTTAATGTAGATTATACAATTTCTTTCCATTCTTACAGGTAGACTGAAAAGATATATTCTTGATTTGGTCAGTGAAGATTAAGCAAGATTTATAATCAACAAATGAAGGCGGTATGGAAATAATTATAACAGTTGCTATAACTGGAAGTAGCTTTCATCAGTTTGGATATTGAAAAGGCATTTCACTTAATTGGGAGAAGCTTTTTAACATATTAGATTTTATAGTAATTAAACATCTATATCTTGAAGAAAAAGCTCATGTTAAAATAAATCCCTTTTGTCAGATTTTATGGAGCTATAAATGGAGGTACAAAACAAGTTTGCACGCTATCTCCTATTTTATTTGATTTAGCCCTTTGCAGAAGCTACAAGAATAGTTTAATTTTCCTTTGCAAGTGCTATAAGAATAGTTTAATTAAAGGTATCAGAGTTGGTAACAGTTATGAATCAGAAATTGTTCTATTTGTGGACGACATTATGCTTACAATTAACGATATTAAATTTAGGTCAACCTTAGAACCAAATTCACCTAGATGCTAAATGTAATGATTGAGTTCACCCAGCCACTGCATAATGTAGCAATAACTGATGACGTGTGTGATATATTGAAGATTTACCCATGGTTATTGTGGTTTAATCACAGGGGCGAAGTCCAAGTGATTAAACAAAGGCAACCATGGGTAAATCTTCAATATATCACATCACGGAGTCGGTAATTGCTATTATACAATGACATTAAGAAAAAAATTACTTACTTTTCTTAAATGTGTTTGTATAGTGGCTCCATGGTGGTCTTCCTCTTTTCCTTAGATATTCTGGAGCATAGCTGATGCACTGTGCATGCGTATGGGACTTGCATGCCTATGCTTTTGCAGTACATCAGTGCTGTGTAAAGAAGCAATGGTGAAAGGAATATCTCCATTGCTGCCTTTTTTATTTATTTATTTGTTTGTTTTGTTATAACTAAAAACAAAAAAAAGAAACAAACAAACCAGGAGGCTTGTAACTTACAGGAGAGATGGGACAGAGGAAATATAAGGATAATCAGGTACGTTTATTTAATTTTATATAAATTATCTGATTATCCTTTTATTTTTCTCTATTAAAAAAAGAAGTAAAAGTAATTTTTTTGTTGCATAAATTACTGGAAAAAAGTCTGGGCAACTGGACCTTTTTCCATTGGTATATGCTCAGATTTACAATAAGCACGCTGATTGGGCTGACCAATCAGTGTGCTTGTTTTCAAATATTAATAGCCAGTCATTTTATAATTCAAAGTATCCAACTCCTTGATTTTTCTAACCCCCAGAACAAGAGAGAATTATTTGGTCCTTTGATGTGCACAGCTAGCTGAAGACTACTACTACTACTACTACTACTGTAAAACCAAGAAATTCAAAATCTCAGATCATATTTCTTTTAATTTTTTTTCCTGAATCCTTTGCATCCAGGAAGGAGGGGAAATCCAACTTCCAAGTAGACAATCTCTAAATGACTGTGTATTGCATTCTGTTCTGTTAATCCCATAATGGTAAGAACTTTGAGAGCACTAGGTATACTTCAACTAATGTGGCCCTTTTGAGAAGGAGCACTAGGTATACTTCAACTAATGTGGCCCTTTTGAGAAGGGTGAGTGCATACACTGTTCTTGAGGCAGCTTCCTAGTAATGAGTCCACATCTTTTTTAAGCACTCCATCAGAGTTTAGGTACTGCTTGTAGGCCAAGTCTGGCTTGGCAGCTGTCATTCTACAGGGCCTGTTACAGCCCACCTCCCTAGCCTCCTAAGCTATGGGAATTGTCCAGGTAGTAAGGACTGCTGCAACAGTGATCTCTACAAAGTGTGTAGTGTAGTTGTATAAGAAATTACTGTAATAGATGTTTGATTAGATCACTGTGGCTTGCTTAGGTTTGGATAGCTCTGGGGAGTCTTGAGTCTTTGATCCAGGGAGTATACATGTGTGTCACTGTTTGCATAAGATCGTTATGAAGGTGTTAGCAGGGTAGATAGTTTGTAGTTAACTTGGGATTAAAATTCTAAGATGATGCATTTGAGTATCAGCTTTTATCCTGGCAGCCCCATTGTGTGGACATCTGTCCAGTCTGGCAGGAGAAAGGAAATGAGCTCTGGAAGTTTGCATTGATGTTGCACATTCTCCTGCTAAAGTACCTCTAGTAAAAACTTAGGACTACTTGCAACAGTGATTTACTCAAATGTCTACTACATGATTGTATGTTATGCTTTTCTTATATGCTGCAATGTAGGGATAGTCTAGTTGCCTTTTTTTGTGTGTGTTCTAGTTTTGTGTGAAGTCTTCCCTGCTCATCCTCCATTAGAATGAATGATCTTACAAACATGTCAGTCTCACCCTAAATGTTGTGTTGAGGTGTGAGACTTAAGTTTTCTGTTTCACTTGTCATTGGCTTTGGGGTTGCAAAGTCTCATTTAGAATACGCCTGAGTAAATTTTCAGGAGTGACTGTATTTCATGAGTAAATTTGAACAAATATCAGGTGATTATGCAAGTGAGATTGCTGGCAAACTACTGTCATGACCAAGTGAAAACTTCAAAAAGTCCAAAGTGTGCAGGCTGATAAAGTATTGCAAAAACCAAGAAGATACAAAAAACGAAGCACTCTTCACAACATGAAACGTTTATTCCAGGTAAACAAAGTTTTCAGACATCAGGCCCTTCTTCAGTGTTTAAAAAAATTGTAAAAACATTCATCAATAAATACTGAAAATCCTATATTCATATGACAGCCTAGCCTATCACACTAATACAGTAATTAAAAGTTAATCACACAGGGGTTAAATAAAAATTGCAACAACAGCACATTAACAAAGGTCCAAATGAACACAAAAACTCACTAGCTCACAATATTTTGCGTAGACTTTAAAACACAGTGTAGTTTAGACATTATTAATAAACTTGATACAAAAAGTATGAATGGATAGTTCGTTTAAAAGCTGAGTTTGAACAAGCAGGTGATCTTAAAACCCATTTTAAAGTCTAAGCAAAATATTGTGAGCTAGTGAGTTTTTGTGTTCATTTGGACCTTTGCTAATGTGCTATTGTTGCAATTTTTACTTAACCCCTGTGTGATTAACTTTTAATTAATGTATTAGTGTGATAAGCTAGGCTGTGTCATATGATTATAGGATTTTTAGTATTTAATGATGAATGTTGTTGTTTGTCTTTCGGCTTTTTCCCGGTAAGGGGTCGCCACAGCGGAACTCCGGTCTGCTAATGATTGGCAGTAGATTTTTACGAAACGCAGAGGTGCCAGCTCGACGCCCAACCTTCAATGAAGGCACGCCCATTTACGCACTCATGTCTTTCGAACGCTACCCAACCGCGGGGAGGACATGCAGACTCCACACAGAAGGCACTCCCAAGCCAAGCCGAGAATCGAACGGGAGAATCTATTGCTGTGACGTAACAACGAATGTTTTGCAATTTTTTTTAGACACTGAAGAAGGACCTGATGTCTGAAAGCTTTGTTTATCTGGAATAAACGTTTCATGTTGTGAAGAATGCTTAGTTTTTTGCAAGTGAAAACTTCAGCCATTTTTTAATCTGTTTGAATGAAAGTGCAAAACATTTTTCAATGATTAAAGTTGTTTGAGTAGTAGATTATTTGTAAAGATTTAGTGCCTGCCCTAGATAAATTAAAAGTTTTATAAACAAGTAATTCAACACATCCGAGGTTGCTTAAAATCTTTGTAAATTACTTTTACAAAATAATTTATTGTACTTAATGATATAAATGAAAATTCTTAATGGAGCCTGTTTTATTTCTTTATACATTGGTTGTTAAGAATAGTTTTTGAGAAGTGAATCTTTTTTGAAGAAATCTATACATTATGTGGCGGTGTACATTTTTGGTAATGTGTAATGAACTGTTGATTTCTTGATTTCTTTAGTTTTTTTTAATGGACCCAGTATTTTACAGCAGTAATCTCATTGCATGTGTCAATGATATCAGGCCTGAGTTAAAAAATCTGATGATATAATGGTTGCTGTTTGCAGCAGCTTCCTTTCAGGTCTTTTATTGTCGGTTTCTCAATTAACAGCAGCATAGACTGTTTGTGTGCCACCTTTAAAAAAAAATTGCATATTGGAAGAGTTTAAAGGCAGTAGAGTAGTTAGGATTCAGAGTAATTCTGAAGTTCATTTATGTTTTTTTTTGTTTTTTTTTTTTTAATTCCAGAAGCTCTTAGTCAAGGAGAGACTGTGGACCTTGATGCTCTTATGGCTGATCTATGCTCCATTGAACAAGAGCTAAGCAGCATTGGGTCAAAAAAGCTAAGCAACAATACTGCCTCATTGAAACGGCAAACAGACATGAGATCTTCCCAGAAACCGCCGACTGTTAAAGTGTCATCTAAGCATGGCAGTAGGAAGGGGTCACCGTCATCTTCAATCAGGAGTCGTAATCCTTCCCAAACTAACTTTTCTCTTGATGATATCACTGCACAGTTGGAACAGGCTTCACTAAGCATGGATGAAGCTGCCCGTCAGAGTGTGTTGGAGGACTATCGACCTGTACGCACCATTCACCATAGGAGGACAGGATCTGCTGGCACCATAAGTGATACAGATGTCCACTCCATTAGCAATTCTTCTCGGTCAAGCATTACTTCTGGAGCTTCTAGTATGGATTCTTTAGACATTGACAAGATCACACGGCCACAGGAACTTGATTTGCCTCCAGGTCAACCTACATCTGAGGTATTGTATATACTAATATTTAAATTTTTCCACAGTTAATGTTTTATGAAATTAGGACCATATAATGGCAGAAATATTAATAAAAAAAACAGCATGTGAGAACTCAATTTTCTAACTTATCAGATTATTCTTGAATCTTAAGTCCATATAAGGGGTCTTTAAAAGGTTAGTTGGTTGACTAGTAATATGTGATTCCAAGAGTGGGGATGAAGGCTTTAGGAATCTACAGGACTGACAGTGATAATTTGTGCATTTAACTAAAAGTGCTGAACTGTGGCCTGTTAATTAGTCCATCTTTTCAAAACACTACTAATAGGTTGTTCATGTGTTTTATTATGATGCCTAAATTTGCTTACTTTTTTCTGTTTTGTTAGCCTGTTGATGTGGTAAAATTCAGCCATGCCCCTTTGACCCCCTTTTTCCTGCTACTGAAGTCCAGCCTGCCAGCCAGAGTGAAGTTGTCAGGGACAGAGAAAACTGATAACAGAAATCCACTTACTGCACATAACAGCAGAATATCAAGTTAGTTGTGGTGTGATGACCTCTGTCCTTGTTGTGCTTATTTTATTAGCTTAACTCCTTTCGCTGATGACTGGTGAGCGCACACTGTGGCAGAACATACAGTAGCAGAACATGAGTGCTGTCTCCTGATGAGCACACACTGAGGGTGCCCATACTGCACCTAAACATGGGTGTATCCTATGAGCAGAATGTACCGTACAAGAATATGGGTGCTGCCCTCATGAGGACACTGAGGCTGGACATACAGTACCAGACAACAGGTACTCCCCTGTGAACATATTATGAGCAGGATGTACTGTACAAGAGTATTGGTGCTCCTCTAATAAACACACTGTTAGACTGCTATACAGTACCAGAACTTGAGTGCATGTTTCCACTCCCCCCCCCATCATTGATTTCACTATGGGGCAGGAAGTACAGTATCAAAACATGGCAGAATGCATTTAGTCATTCTCCCCTGGTGAACAGACTGTAGTAGGGCCTACAGTTCCAGAACATTGCTGCATGATCCACACACACTCCCTTGGTTGACACACTGAGGCAGAACCTGCAGTATCAGAACATGAGTGCTGTTTGCTGGTGAGCACACTGTGAGGCAGGACGTATAGTAACAGAAATGACTGCACGTTTCCACACACACTCCCCTGATGAGCAAGACTTTAAGGCAGAATGTACAGTATCAGAACATGAATGCTGTCCCTGGTGAGCCCACTCTGAGGTTGGAACTGCAGTATGGGAACATACCTGCTTATTTCCACACACACTCCCCCGGTCAGTGTACTGTGAGACAGGATGTACAGTATTAGAACACGAGTGCTGTCCCCTAGTTGATGCACTTTGAGGCAGGACCTTCAGTATCAGAACATGGATGCTGTCCGTCCCGCTCAACCTGGAAACATCAGAAATCTGTACAAAGGTCAATGAAAAGTCAGTACAACTGGCTAAAAATCGGGCTGTTGATTAACATAAAATTTACACACATAATTATGTAACCCCACCCACTCCAGTGGAATTGTGTGTTACCAGCATTCAAACACAAATTGTAGAACAGGCACATGACATGTTTTGAAATAGCAGCTCAAGCCATGAACTATAAGCTGCCTTGGGGTTTACTTGTCCCAATTACCAGTTGCTGGTAGCAGTATTCCCTGCCCAGCTTTGCGATGCCTGCAGCACCAGGACATCACTGCCAACCTGATCCTTTCCAACAGACTTCCTCCTAGAATGAGACACAGCTACTGCAGCCAGTAATGCCACCTGCAAGTCCACAAGCCAGCTGAACTACCTTCCAGAAAGACATTGTGCTCACAGTTAAGTACAAAAGCAAATAGTCAGTAGCCACTAAAAGAAGCAGTGCACAAGGACCAGTCCTTGAAGAGAAGACCAACTGGTCACGACTCGCAACTCCAAACATATGAAAAATGAAGAAATAAATATAAGCACAAACAATTTACCATCCGCGATCCGCCCTCCATACACTGTCAACCAACTTGACTTAAGATTTCTGTTCTGTCACACAACCCTCAAATCATTCATCAACCGAAATTAAAACAAGAGTCACTACTTAAAAAAAAAATGCCCCTGAAACAGGATAAAATGGCCAGACTCATCACTGTTGAACCTTTCTTCAGAGCTTTCTGTGCATATTCACTTGAAAAAGATGCCCGTCTGGTGAAAATTTGGTTATAGCTCTGTCGTTTCCAGCAGCAGGCATTCTTCTAATCAACGAAAATGCTTAATCCATACGTCTTAATTTGAAGCCATAGTCCCATCATTAACTTCTGCTACACTAATATCACAAAAGGCAGGTTACACAGTACTAAAAAATACTGTTCCTTCTGCTTTAAGCAATATATAACATTTCTGTTCTTTTTTCTGCTGCGTTTTACTGGAAAACGCTATGTATTGGTGGAAGTTTACATTTCAAGGGGTTGAGGAGTTCTACAAACAAAACTTAAGGAACCATGTTGTATAAGCTTTGTGACTAATACATGCTTTCGAGACATGTAGTTGGATATTTACAGTCTTCATATTTATGGTTGCAAATAAACAATTTAAGTGTGGAAGGATGCTGTGATTTATGTTCCCTAAGTATGGCGTAATTATGCGAGTGATAAAACACGCAGGTGTAAACCTTTGTATGGGTCGACCTGAACTTTGTGCTGCATAGCTCAAAGAGCCGGGCAAGCATACAAATGACAGATGCTGAGTAACCTTAATCTGTTTTCCGATACCCATTTTGCCTTAGTCAGGGAACCCAGAGGTTATTCTGGATCCTTAATACAGAGCTGTGAGTGCCGTAGTAAAACAAACGTACGGACACTATAGGCAGTTTGGAGGCATGCTAGTTTTGGGTGTGATTTTAGGAGGAACCAGGAGCATCAAATTAAATTCCAGGTGGACACGAGGAAAAACTGCAAACTTTGCATAGAATGGACCATTGTCGGGAGCCCTTCCAGCCGCACCACTTTACCACACTATTGCATTCTAGTTTAAATGCACAAATATATCTAGAGGATCCCATCCTTGTGGGGATGGGGCTTGTTTTTTCTTTTCCTTGAATTAACAAAGAAGGTTAAATGTGGTGTCTCAGCTTTCTGTTTCTGTCTGTATATATCTGAGAATGCACAGTCTTTTTATTTTAAATGATAATGTCTCTAAAACTATTTTTAAACACATTTCTTGCTTCAGAAAAGCAGCTGGTCACAATCAGTTAACTCTTTGTTTTGCAAATACAATAATGTGACCTACATATCTCAAATATTTTCAGAAATTGCTGATTACAAGTGATGGTATATGAAAGCCCTGGACGCTTCGGTATGATGAGGACAGTCTATGGCAGTCTCTTCACATTGTTGTACAACAGTGTATTTATAGCAATGACTTATCTTGTAGTGTGCGTTTGCAATGTTGTACTGCACCATTTTGGAAACCAGTGTTAATAGATTTGCTTAAGTGCACCTTAATCGGTTCCACAAAAGAGGGGAGGGGGGGCAAAGTTCAATTGGACTTGCATGCAATCAGTCTATCATTAAGTGCCAGTCCTTAAGGAAAAAAGTCTTTATAGACAGAATCCACATTTGGAACAATTTTCCTAAACGTATTCTGAAAAATTGTTACAACTGGTGCGAGAATTAGCAATTTCTCGTTTTAGAATCACTGGCTGTGTCATTCGCAAGTGTCTTCTTGTTTGTTTCCATGGAGTGCGAACTGTTAGCGGGCTGCGGCTATAAACCTTTTTTAAAGCTCTTGGGGGTCTCCAACAGGCAGTCAGG
This sequence comes from Protopterus annectens, assembly GCF_019279795.1. Classification (NCBI taxonomy): domain Eukaryota; kingdom Metazoa; phylum Chordata; order Ceratodontiformes; family Protopteridae; genus Protopterus; species Protopterus annectens. Next base: position 187,599,923 of record NC_056728.1, on the reverse strand, counting down.
TGGTAACTAAAATTGTAAAATAAAAAAAAAAATTTGGGATTTGAAGGGGCCACTTTGGAATTCGTGGCACCCCATTATTTTGCCCTCAAAGCCAGGAAATTCCAAGGAATTTGGTATGGTTGAAGAGGTATGGTGCTATCTGCTGGTGTGAGCGTGGGACCTACAGTATGAGAACATAGCTGCATGTTTCTACACACTCTCCGCTGGTCAGCATATTGAGGCAGGAGGTGAGTGTTTACACACACACACCTCTGGTTGGACACTGAATCAGGGCCTGCAGTATCAGAATACGAGTGCTGTCCCCGGTGAAAACACTTTGAGGCAGGACCTACAATATGAGAACATACCTGCATGTTTCCACACACAGTCCTCTGGTTGACACACTGAGTCAGGACCTGCAGTATTAGAGCATGGGTGCAGTCTGCTTGTGAGAACACTGCGAGGCAGCACATTTATGGATGCTGCTCCAACACACACTACCTGACAGTATTTGTCAGGAAATGTGCTTTCCCATCAGTGTGTTATACTGCTCATTCTAGTCCCCTATGCCTCCGCTTCATAGTTCTTAGGCAGAGAACACAGCCACTACCCCCACTCCCAAAGCAAAAGCTGCTCACTCTTAAATCTATTGGCTGCTGCCTCATCATGTCCTTAGAACTGCTAGTCAAGCCATGCATCCCTGTTGCTATAGCCAGAATCAGTCTACCTAGTTCATACAGGTCAAATGCCACTGGAACAGTGGAGTTGTTTTCCATAACACTATCCTCCCATTTACTGTATAGCAATTAAAGGGTTACTCACTTGTAATAGGTGATGTCCTTCTATTCTTATGTTGCAGTATTCTGTACATGAGGGATGACTGCCGTAAACGGTCCTACATCCAGCCAGTATACAAAAGCCTTTAACCATGGCAGGATATGTGGGATGTCGTTCAAAGGCCTGCAGACAGCATAGGCCATAAAGTGACATCTGCACGTAACATCCTCAGTAATTTTCTGCCACCAGTCCGAGCTCTATCTTTGATTATTGGTCTGCTCGCCTGACTTGTTTGCTGGTGTACAAGCCATACAGATAAGTGCCCCATTGGGGTTTTCTTTTTTACTCTTGTTACTGATTTTGAATGATGTTACATTTCATCCAAGAAAGGCAAGTCCCAGTGTGGCAGACAAATCCCACATAAAGGTTCTCAAAATCAGTGCCTTTTCTATTTCGGGCATATCCACAACCGTAAGTCTTGCCTATCTGACAGGCATTTGTTCCGAAGAGCCTACAGAGCTGCCTTTCCTCTCTTAGCATATATTTTGAAAGTCAGAGGCTTAAAAGGTTAGCATGCAACATTTATGGAGGGTACATCAGGGCCTTCTGAGTAGAAGGCTAAGAAACTCAAGCTTGTTACTTCGGCTGCACCTCCCATTCCAGATGTCCGTAGAGGTCCATTTGGATACTGGCTCAGATTCCTCAGTGGGTACCGCTTTGGAGGCTATTGGGGATTCGGCTACCAGCATGTTTTGCAGACACCACTTTGGATGGACAGGGAGAACCTAGGCTCACTAAGAAGAAGGACCTCGAGGTATCCTACAGATCTTAGTCTGGAAGGATGTTCCAACAGACTCACAATGCAGGCCTACGCCGAGCCCCTCCACTTTAGACAAAGCTGATATCCACTTAAAAAGAAGCAGAAAACTAAACATCTTTCTGCCCCTCAGGAATCGTCAGATTGGCAGGCCTTTACACAAGGCCTGTTCAATGCCTTCATGGTTTTAAGGCCTCCCTCAGGGGTCTCCCTACCTGGCCCTTCACTCACTTCTTCCCCTCACAAAAGGGTTAAGGAACAGTTTTTTTCTGATGAGGAGGGTTCCTCAGAGGATGAATTCCTTGACTTATTGTGCCCAGATAACATTTCCCTTCCCCTGAGGAAGAATCTAATGGCACTGAGTTTCCTTCATATTTGGGGAGACTGTTGCACGGATGAGGGAGTATTTTAAATGGGAGTGCCCTCAAATGTCTGAGATGCAGAAAAGTTACTATGATTTGCTTCAAATGAACTCTCCCTCACCATCTGCTCTGCCTCTTGTTTTACCAGCTTTTCTTGATACCTTCTCTTCAGCATCAAAAACTCCGGACTGTCATCCTCTTGCCCCTAAAAGGCCAGATAGTTTTTACAAAGTTCCAGAGGACTGTAAATTCCTTTACAAATGCCTTTCTGCAGATCCAGTTGTGCTGTTTGTGGCTACTGATAAACCATCCAGACTTCTTCCATCCACTTCATTGCTCCCATCTGATAAGGAGAGTAGAGTTATGGAAACATTGTGGAAAAAGATGTACACCTCAGCTACCCTGGATTTCCAACTACCAAACCCATATGACTAAAGTATACCTTGGCACTTCTTTCTCAGGCCACTCAGCTTCTCTCTGACCCTCCAGATTTGGAAGTTAAGTCTCAGCTCTGTTCTATTCTGGGGGCTTCTTCTCAGGTGGCCTATCATTCCTGTAATGTAGCTGTGTTGCAGCTGAAGGATCTTCTGGAGCTTCTGCATTGGGCTTTGTCCTGAGGAGATATTACTGGTTGAGGATTCAACTACTCCCTGATGACTTTAAGGCTAAGCTTATGGATGCCCCTTTAGATAACAATGCCATATTTTGGAGTGCTGCAGCTAATTTGTTTGTCTCTGCAGGAGAAAGGGAAAGAGGTACAGGATTTAAAGCACATTTGTGCGTCTCCAGTTCCTAAATTCCAAAGGAACTATCCTGTTAAAACTGCTTTTGTTAGGAAGCAATCACGCACAAACTGCTTTTGTTAGGAAACAGTTTCACACTCCTCCTTTCAGAGGCAAGAGGACAGCTAGGAAAGCTCCTGCCTCTAAACCCACCCCGTTTGCACCTTTCCTGACAAGACAGGTACTCTGTGACTACAACCCATGCTTCTCCCACATCTCCCTTTCTCAGAGTCTCTCCCTCTCCCTCCCAGCCTGGAAACGCATACCTCAAGATTTGTGGGTCCTTTCCATTATCCACAAAGGGTACTTCGTGGTCTGGAAATCTCTTCCTCCCTTCATGGGAATTTCTCAACCGCCAAGAGAGCAACTTATGTTCTTTATAGAGGGGCTTCAGCAGTTGAAAGCCCAGAGAGCTATCCAAAAAGTTCACTGCCAAAAGGGGAAGTAGATTCTCTTCCAGAGTGTTTCTGGTACCCAGTAAGGATGCCCCATGGAGACCCATTCTGGACCTTTCTCACTTCAAGACCTTCCTAAAGGTTCCAGCCTTTCGTATGCTGTCTCTACAGACTTCATTTCCTCTCATCCTTCCACAGGCTTTCCTGGCCTCCCTGGATATCAAGGATTCCTACCCTCATATTCCCATTCATCCTCTTTACAGGAAACATCTGTGTTTTTCTGATACTTCTTCACATTTTCAGTTCTCTACTTTGCTCTTTGTCTCTCTACAGCACCAAGGGTATTTACAAAATGCTTGGCTCCTATCATTGCCTTCTGCAGAATTCAGGGTATGCAGATCTTCCCTTATCTGGACGACTTGCTGCTCCAGGTATCACTTCCATAGACTTTGCAACATAATCTTCTTTTCATCAATTCCCTTCTGCAAAGGTTTGGTTTTACAAAAATTTCAAAAAAATCCTTCCACACCCCTTCATAGGATCACATCTTCCTGGGGTGCAGGATAGAGACAGACCTAATGCTGGCTTCCCTACCTCCTCAAAAAGTTCTGTTTCTAATCAACTGTTTCCAAGACCTCCTTCCTTTGCACTGTCTGACAGCCAGGGAGTTTCTCAAGCTGCTGGGATTCATGGCCTCCACTATCCCCATATTGCTTCTGGCCAAATTGCACATGAAATTTCAGTGGTTCCTAAAGTCCGTTTGTAGACCACATATGCACCCATTGGAGTTTGTCACAGAAAAATCTGTGACACCTTTTTACTCATTGTTTTAGTTTGTTAGTTGCGATATTTTGGAGTTTCCCTAAGGTTTATGGATATCAGTTGGGTATGACAACCCTGTGTTTCCAAATGTTAGCTAAACATTTCACTTATGTTGTGCTGATGATGCCATAAGAAGGCAGAAACGTGCATGTCCACAGTTATTGGGGTTTGGCTTTATTGGCCTGAATTTGTCCATAAGTTGACTTAAAAGAAAAAGTCATGAACATTCAGAATTACCATTTAGCTGAAACACCTGTTGTCCTTAAAGGATAATTTGCATATATCCCAATATAAGTTTAAGGAATCACACAGTGGAAAGTCTAGCTTTGCTAGATTTTTCTTTTCGTTTTTTTTAACCGATTATTTTTCTGTGTGACCTTTCTACTCATTGTTTTACTTTCGTTTTTATGTATAAATTTTCCCTGCTGTCACTTTCTAATAAAGTTAATAGCATACATAACAATTTTCCTTAGACGTAGCCGATAAACAATTTAAAATCTTTTGCGTACTAAACTTAGTCAATGTGTTGCATAACTGGTTAGCTACAATTTTGAAAACTCGTTAATCTCAACTGACAGGTAACACTGCTTTAAAAACAGGTGTTTTATTTATTTATTTTTAATTTTAAAAGTGTTATGTTAGAGCATAAAGGAGCATTCTCTCTCTGTAGCCTGATACCACCTCCCAAAAAATATAGTTCTTTTTGGAGTGAACACACTAAGGCAGTCCTCTTCCTTGGAAATTAAACTGGTATTTTGAGATTATGTAATGTCCTAGCTTGCTTGGGAAAATATTCCTGCTTTGGAAAATCCATCCATCGTCTGGTATAGCACCTGCATATCCAGACAAAATGTTGGCAATTGGTCACTAGCCAAGAATATAGTATCATAGACAGAAGCTCCAGTGCTTAAAGCTCTGGGATGAGATGTGTAGCCAGATAGAATGCTTTGCAACCATTGGCTGCCTTTACCTCTCTCCCCTGTTTATTAAAAGTACTAACAAATAAAAATAAATATTCTGTTCCCCATACTGTGAGTTAGATAACAAGCCTGTAAAGTTTGCCCTGTAAGTGTGCTTAATATTGCACATCCCTTCCATCTCTGCTTTTTAACCATTACCTTTCTTCTGCAGTAGTATTAGAAGCTAGGCCTAACTGCCATCCTGTCCTATCATATTGGCAGTATATATTTTTTTCATCTTTAAACTGGATTTCAGTACTGGTACAGGTAATGTTAACATTCCTTATTTAGAGGAAAGCTTCAAATTAATATTTTTGGGATTTGGTATAGTTATTGCCACCTCTTGTTAAGCATGTATTTTCAAAATGTTATGTTTTGTTTTGGAATTTGAAGAGGTTAGCCATGTGTGACAGTGCTTAGGTTTCGTCCCAGAGAGAACACTGTACAGATATTGAATTTCATCCAGTATATCGCATTCCAGATGACTCTCCTGAAGTTGTGTCCCTGCTGCCTCAGGGATCCTGGATGGTGTCTCTACATTATGTTCACCTTCTTCCACATCATTGTCTGGGGTCTGTGCAGGAGAATCCTTTAATTCAGTCTGGTTGTGAAGCAGTTTGTTAACAAAAATTGTACAGTTTGAATTCTCTGCTTCCAGACAGGATGTTATCAGGATGCTGTCTGCGATGACAGAGGCCCAGCAAGAAAAGGACCTTTGTGTGGTCCCTTACTTAGACAACTTCCTTGTAGTGGTTGCAGTCTGGGTTTCAATCTTGTGTACTGCAGAACTGCCACACTTATAGTTTCTTAGGTTTATACTAGGCTAATGACCACTTGTGCCTTTATAAGCCTAGCCAGGCAACCCAAAGGTATCCCATGAATTATTGTGCCTTAGAGGTTATTTTAAGGGATATATGTTGGGGCACGATTTAACAGCTGCCGCTGTCCATCAGCGACATAAGTGTCAGACCAGGGATGTATTTCCAGTTACACATTCAGTGGTCCAGGTTGCGTTGAATAGGTGTTGGGAAAGGGCTGTGCTTCATATGAACGGGAAATATGTTCCAGAGAATGGGGGATTATCTGAAATACATACCCATCCCTCCAGCATGTCTTGTTTAAGTCTTAAGCAGAGTTTAAATAAATAGATAGTTTTGGTGCTTTTCATTTTATGGTTATGCAAAAGATCCATCAGAGTGGGATCCAAGGATGCCTTATATGCCATGCATAAATCACCTCTTAGCAGTCTGTAAGAAACAGGGTAACATTTACTACCCCTTGACATCTGTGACTAGGATTTCATCTTGGTTGCCTTGGGTATCTTCATCTCATCTGTTAAGAAAAAGTCCTCTCTAATTATTCCTCAGAGGGTTGTCTTTATAAGTATGAATATGTTGCCTGCAGGAAACACTATGGAATTGTTAGTCATGACAGTAGTGGTAATGAGGCACTGGATCCTGCTGTAGAGACCGGACAGGATGGTGGCCATGATTTTTGTGCAGCTCTGTGCTTGTGAATGCTGCATTGTATTGTCAGATAAGTGGCTGTAGAATCACCATGCAGTCATTAGGTTCATAGGTGTGTACTAGGCTAATGGCGCTGGGGCATTTACAAGCCTAGCTATAGGATTTCCCTGGCATAGTGCCACCTGACCTTAGTTCCCTGTGCCTCTTGTCGGGCCACTGGAGTTATCCCTGGGGTGAATTTTCTGTTTCCCATCCACTCATCAAGATCTCTCTTGAAGAGGGTCAGTGAGGTGCTTTGCTTGACATGTATGGAAAGTCTGTTCCATAGCATGGGCAGTCTCTGGGTTATGAACCTGTACCCTCCAGCATGTTCTGTTAATTGTGGTAATGAGGTTGAGGTCTCTGGAGCTTGTGTTGCGGAGGGATTTGGATTTCTTTAGATGTATCATTTCTAATAGAGCTGGGTCAGACATGGCTTTGTAAGTCAAGCAGAGATCGCCTCTAAGTAGGCAATATGAGACAGAGAATAGTTGGAGTTTTGTGATTCTGTCCATATAGGACAAGTGTTTAAGGCCTAGGATCCTCTTTTTGAGGTACTTTTGTGGCCTCTCCAGTTGATGCAGGTGTCTAGTGAGGTACATGCCAAATGGGGCATTGTACTTGATTGGCCTAATGAGGGAAGAGTAGAGGGAGACAATGACCTCTTTTTTTCCTGGATGCAAAACCCTTAGTAATGAGATGTGCCACATAGGACTTTCTGACCACAGTGGCAATGTGGTGAACAGAAGAGGTTGCTGTCAACCTGTGTTCCCAGATCCCTTATAACGCCTTCTTTGTTCAGTGGACTACCATCAATGTGGTAATTCATGGGAACCGGGTTTTTCCCAAAGTGGATGACAACACATTTTTTGGCATTGAGCTTAAGGCCATGGTTCTGACACCAGTCGTTGGTCTCAGTGAGGCCATTCTGCAGGATGTCAGCATCACTTGGGGAGTTAATAATAGCTCCCAACTTGCAATCATCTGCGAACTTTGTCAGCCAGAGTCCCTTTGTGTTGGCCTGGACTTCAGAGAAGTAGATACCAAACAGGAGAGGACCCAGGACCAAACCCTGTGGGACTCCATTTGTGACTAGTCGGCAGTCTGACTTGGAGTCAGCTACTTTCACACCGTGGGTTCTATCTGTGAGCCAGTTTGCAACCCACCTAGTGATACAGGGGTTGATGCCTAGCTTAATGAGTTTTTTTATGATTCCTGAGTGGGGAATGGTATCAAACACCTTGGCCAGATAAAGGTAGGCTATATGAACCACATTGCCTTCATCCACAGTTCTGGTGACTGACACAAAGAAGTCGACCAAGTTGAGTAGGCATGATCTACCCTTCACAAAACCAAACTGTGTGGGATCCAGAGTTTGGAGATTCCCTATATCCTTGTTTATTAGGTCCATGATGATGAGTTCCATAGCTTTGCATATCAGGCTCATCAGGCTAATGGGGCGATAGTTCCCAGTGTCTGTAGTCGCTCCTCCTTTGTGGAGAGGGATGACTGTAACAGTGTGCCATTCAGTAGGGACAAAGCCTAAGGTGAGGCTGTGATTGAACAGGGCACACAGGTGAAGTGCCAGTTCACTCTGTAGTTCATGTAGAACACAGCCAGGGATATTATCAGGTCCCATAGAAGCTGTATTCTTGGCCTTGGACAGTGCTGTTTTAACCTGTGTAGCAGTATTACTGGGCGCTTGGTAATCTACTGGTGTTGTGATTGGTCCTTGGGGGGGGGGGGGTTAAAGTTGGCACTGAATCTGTCGGCCAGTATACTGGCAATATCTGTTGGCTTGGTATAGGAGGTACCATTGTGCAGTAGCTCAGAGAAAATCTGGATATTGCCATGGAGATTCTTTACATAACTGTACAAGGTATTGTGATTGTCTTTACTATCTGCTGCAATTCTGTTTTCATAGCTAGATTTAGTGGATTTGATGAGGGATCTCAACTTTTTGTTGAGGCTGATAAGGGAGTTTTTCCAGTCTTGAGACTTCACCTTATTCCACATTAGTTTCCTCCTTCCGTTGTAGTGTCTATTTATGGCAGGGGACCACCAGATTGGCTTCCTTTTTTTGGAGGAGTGAGTCTTTGTTCTGTTGGGTATGTCCTGATCCATGCATTTGTGCACGTGTTCGTACAGTGCATTGGTGTATGATTTGGCGGTCATACAACTATTCTCTATTTGGATGGGTGCCGTGAAGTTAGCCACTTCTGTTTTAGGAGCCCAAAGTTAGCTTTGGAGAAGTTTTGCATGGTGTTTACCTTTGCGTGGTTGGGTGGGGGGAATTGATGTGGATTTCCAAGGTGATTAGTTTGTGGTCGGATCTAACCAGGGAGGAGCTTGACTATTGGTGTAGAGCAACTGTCGCCCATGTTAGTAATGACCAGGTCAGGGATGTTGCTACCTCTAGTGGGGGTAAGAATGAACTGGTCCAGGGCATTGGAATTAATGAACTCCAAGAAATGTTGGGCAAGTGTATTGGTACATGAATAGTTTTCCCAGTTAATGGAGGGGTAGTTAAAGTCGACTAGTAAGCGAGTGTTAGCTTGGACCCTAATATTCCCCAGGGTGCTTAGGAACGTGTAGTGTGAGTCTTGGGACATGGTTGGGGATCTATAGCAGGTTACAACCCGAATTGCTGTCGTACCCAGTGTTAGCTGCACCTGAAGTATCTCTGATGTGTTATGTTGGGCTACCAATCTGGAGGTGTGTGCATCCTTTATGAATATGGAAACACCACCACCTTTGGAGCTTTGGTCCAAGTTCTGGGGCCGAAAGGTGTGGAATGAGTTATAGCCTGGTAGTGCAGGGGTGCTTTCTGCTGCCTTGAACGAGGTCTCTGTCGATGTTCTCCATTTTAAGGAGTGCTTCGAGCGAGTGCATTTTGAGATTTAGACTTCTAGCGTTGAGCAGCATTTGTTTGTAGCTGTTACAGTGGTAATTTCATCTTTGGAAAAATGCCTAAAAAAGGCACTGTAGGGGTGGCAAGAGCCTTGGCCAGTATACGGAAGCCCAGGCATGACAGATGCAGGCCATGTGATGTATCTTATAGTGCCAAACTCATGTCGCTGGGTTGTGAAATAGTTAACTGTCCCCAGCAGTCTCTTTGTGGATGTTTGCTTCCTGCACCATAGTTGTTACAAATCCTGATGACTAACAGGTGTGGATACTTACCTTAGCTCCTTCATGATTTAGGGGAAGAGTACTTTCCAGATAGTGTCTTGTACCATCCAGCTAAAAAGCTAGGGTATGTTTCTTGTTCTTAGTGTTCTATAGGGAAGCTGAAACCAGAGCCTGTTCTCTACTTAATAGAGAATATTTGGCAGGTTAAACAAGACAAATGTCTTATGTGCATGTCGCCATGCAGAGGATTGATGGACATTTGGCATTCAGCCATGGATAGATGCTTGTTCCTTTCAGCCATTCACATTCTGTGGGAGATGAACATGTTGAATGGATTCCCTGAGAGACGGCTGACATTGTCTCTTGGAGCTGGTGATACAGATGTCCTGATTGGCAGAGGTTTTGAGAAGTAGATACTTGGAGAATGTGAACTTCCTTTGGGGTGTTCAGAGGTGGTGGACCCCCCCCCCCCAGAAAGCCACTCAGTGGCATTTTCTCTGAGTGGAAAAATTTCTCCTTATTGAACAGTAGCTTAACTGGTCTGTTTTGTCCACTTTACATGTTGTTACAACTTATGTCAAACACCTTTATGATGTGTCCCATTATTGCATAATCATGGTGCATGTCTCTGGCATTTCTGCCCATCATAAAAGTGTAGAGGGGCAGGACTGTTGCCCTACATGGCCTGGTCAGGCTTTTTAATGGAACTCTGAGTACTCACCTAGTTTTGAATACCCCCCCCCCCCCCCAATTGGGCTTAAATTTTGATTGCCAGACTTTCAAAACCCTCTGGTTTATAATCTTTGGGGTTCTGGCCATCAGCTCATTTGCACGCTGTCAGATCTTCAGGATATTATTAGTAGGGAACCGTATTTGAACATTCTCAAAATGAAGTGTCCTGCAGATCCACTATAGGTTTCTCCAAAGAGTAGTGTCAGAATCAGAATTGCTGTTAAATCAGTCCATTACCTTTTTTTTTTCCCCAGGGGCAGAAACTGGAATGGAGATTGATCATTTGTTGCATGTGACAGTCTTCATCATACTTTCTGTGCTTCTCCATGTCTGGTTCTCCCTGAAGAAGGTAGATTAGTTCAGGATAAGTGTTATTTGTTGCTCTTTGCTGCGAGGAGGGCCTAGCAGATTTGAAGAAACCCTTTCTGAGTAGAATGCTGGCTGCATTAAGAAAGCCTTCAGTGTGAACATAGGTGCATTGAGCACTTGATCATTAGTTTGCACCTTTCGCCAGGAATTATTTGGGATGGGAGGTGGTTCTGCTTTGGTACTTCTGTGTCACAGGATTCAACTTTCTTCAGCTCTGGCCATCAATGAGGTTTAATTAAAATACTTTGATTTCTTGTCAGTGGTTTTCTTTATTGCTTTTATTTACTGGGATAGTCTGACTGGGCAGTAAGCCCCTTTTCAGTGGAGGCCCAGGGAGAAAAGCTTCTGTACAGTAAACACAATTGAGGTGACCAGAATTTTGTACAGTGGCAAAGTACAGTGAACAGATGTTTATACAGTTTACGTTAGTAATACAGCAGGTGCATAGAATGCACTGTATTGCAGGGTTAATAAAGTGGAGATTGGTGTAAACTTTAATAAAGTTTTAGTAGTATGACATAGTAATTGTTGACAGCTGTAGGGTGTAACTACACTATAATTTGTGGTTGGTGAAAGAGCACAGTTTTCCCTGATGTGGATTTAGAATTAGGAAATGGTTGAGTACTACATGGAAGTTGAAGTTGGAAATGTAGATGTCACAGTATGAGGGCAAGAGTACCTGGTTAGGTGTTGGGGCTGTAGGGACATGTTGTAGGTACAGTAAGGAAGAGTCAGTCCAAGGTATATTTTGTTTTTTTCAGTTTGTGTTAGACAGTGAATAGTGCCTTGAGGATAAACACACTAAAGAGTAGTAGTTATGAAAAGTATGGGAAGATTGAATGGGTGGAGTTACCAAGGTAGAACTGCAAGGTTAAGCAGGATTACTGTGAAAGAGAAGGCGGGAAAAAGTTGTGTAGCTGAGCTCTGTTTTGATGTTAACCTGGGTAGGTATACAAGTACAGCCAGTTGTTAAGCAGATGTTTTTTTTATTTGTGATTTGAATTAGTTGGTATTGGCAGTTTGTCTGATAGAGTGGGTAAGGAACTCCATTTTCTTGAGACTTTATAGTGGGCCTTCTGCAGTGTTATTGGATTTGCTAACAAGCAGTTCAGATTTGTTAATAGAGCATAGTGGCTTGTGTGTGGTATAGTGTGAGATAGTGCCAAGTAGCAACGGACAGTTATCTGGTTTGATAGCAAGTGTGAGTTATTAATTGAGAGAAGATCAGGTAATATGGGAGTTCCATCCATTGCAGCTGTTTTAGCACAAAACAGTGGTGGGTCTTGTTGGGCAGGTAAGTAGTAAATTTGGGCACTTTATTGCAGCACTGTTGTGAGATTACTAGGGAGTGAGTTGTTCTAATTGTGTGGATTGTAAGTTAGTGATAATGGAGCTGGCTTATAGTAGTGTAGGGAGGAGAGCCTATAAAGAAATTTGGTTCCTTACATTAAGTATGGCCTAAGTCTAGGAAGCCCATTTTTGGTGCTTTTGTTAACTACCTGTTTTATATGATGGTCAAATTTCAGGTGTTCATATATTGTTCTACCTAGGAGCTTGGTATGAGTTGCTTGTTAAATTTGAGTATTGTTACATGAAGCTAGATAGTTTTTGTTACCATGTGTTTTGCTTGTGAATAGGATTTTTTTTTTGTTTTTGTTTTCAGGAGGGGATTAGAAGTAGTTGGTAGAATATGAGCCATTTTTTCAATAGAAGTGAAAAACAGTGATTTTTTGGTGGGTTTTAGGTGAGCATATTGAAGTACAGTCATCTGCATACTGGGATTTAGAGACGTACTTGCTTGCCAGAGGGAGGTCATTTATGAAGATATTAAAGAGAATGATACTTAAGATAGACCCTTGGTGTACACAAGCTAATACAAGAAGAAAAGGTGAGAGAGTATCTTGACATTTAACTGTCTGACATCTCTCAGGTAGATGTTCATGTTTCATTGTTGCAGTCATAACTGCTGGGATTTCCTGCTGTGGAAACCCTTGGCCAGCCTGACTACCAGAGCATTTCCTCCTCCTGAAGCCATTAGATGCTCTGACCAACATCAAGACATCCAGGTATAAAGGGAGTCAGCCAGTGCCATAACCTCATTTCTTTCTTACCATCAGAGCCGAAGCAGAGTGCTAGTCAGTGCGTCAGTCAGTCTGAACCAGAAAAAAAATGACGTTTAGAGCTAAGTACCCTGTTGGGCGACCTCTCATGTTTATTTACTAATGGCCGAGAAAGTTAATGACTTTCTCTGCTGTAGCAAGCAGATAGCACACTAGGACTTTCACTAATAATGTGTTTGTGTAGGCCCAGAATACGGCGTACCTAACTGTTTGTTCTATCCTCTCTTTAACAGTAGAACAATCAGGCATAGGGATGAGATTTTAGCTAAACACTTTAGTTAGTCACTAGGGCATTCTCATGCTATATCATCTGCCGGTCAAGTTGAGGTTGACCTCACTAGGTGTAAGAAAGAAAAATGCTCAAAACCTAGGGTATTGGGCTATGCAATTTGCCATCCTCCAGTCAACCTAGGTTTATTGTAGAAGGCGAGATGCTTTTTCAGTCCCCTCTGATGACTGGGTTGTGGCACAGGCCTCTGTTGAGACCTGTTTGGAGTCTGGTATGAAGCCAGGTCCGTCAATTTCCACCCAAGCTGAAGGATTTAGCTTGTTGGTTGAGTCTGTGGCTGCATTGCATATTCTGGCTTCCAGTGACCACATTGAGATTGATGAAGGGGGCTTGTAGTTCCTCATCATCAGGATAGCCCATTGGTTCACCATCCTCTGAAATCAGCTGTCCACCCATTGTTCTGGCCCTAGTGCGCACATCCCCCCCCCCCACAATCTAAGCCTAAGGCCTCACACAAAAAGGCTGCATTTAGCTTGCTCTAGCCGAGGTCTACCGGTTCCTGTTCCAAACCTCAGTCCTGTCAACAAGACTTAGTTAGATTGGCTGAGGATTTCGATCTCTATAGTCAGATCTCAGTGCTTCTCGCTCTCCTAGGTACTGCCCCTGAATCTTCTCCTTGTAAAATGAAAAAGGGATACATCTCCCCCAGGAGTCCTCTGATTCTTTTAACTGTAAAGATGATAATGGTGAAGCCACCTTTCAGGAGGGTGCATCTGTTGCTTCCTAATGGGAATTCAGATTCTGCCTCATCCTCCCCTCTTGAGGACATTTCCTTTCTGGAGACCTTATGTACCCTTTGGGAACAGTTTAAATGAGAAACGCCGATCCTTCCACAATGCAAATAGAGGATTAGTGAATTTTATTTAAAATCCCTGAGCATAAACCTCTTGCTATTCCTTTAGTCTTAGATGTGGTGGATGATGTCTTGTTAGATTCTTCCTTCCAGTGAGATTCTCTCACCCCTGCCCCTCAGAAACCTGTTAGATTTTACAGGGTTTTGGATTTCTGCAGACACCTTTTCAAGAACCCTGTAGCAGACCATGAAGTGGTCACTTGGGGTCCTTGGAGAGCTAAAGCTTAGTACTTCTAAAAAAAATCCCATACTGAGTGACAAAGCAGAGCCTTGGACAGGTTGGAAATTAAGTATCCACTTGTGCTACCCTGGTCATGAGGGCTTCAAATTGCCAGTTTCATATAGTGAAGTACGAGGAAACCATTTTAGATCAGATGAAACAAAAACTCTTAACTAATTTGATTCCAACAAATCAACAGAGGCCTTAAAGCAATTATAGCGTCTGTGCACCCAAGGTTCTGTAGAACCAGTATTAAATGCATTAGAAGAAAAATGTTTTTACTCAAGGCTCTTCCTAGTTCCCAGGAAAGAGGGTACCTGGAGACCAATTCTGTACCTGTCAAGTCTCAACAGTTTCTTGCAGATACCAAAATTCAAAATACTAACCCTCCAAAAATTGCTGCCCATGATTTCACCGGACACTTTCATGGTAATCTTAGATCTAAAGGACACATATCTCCACATCCCCTTAGAAAAATCTCACAGGAGGTTCTTGCACTTCAGAGCAAGTGTGAGGTATTTTCAGTTCTGTGCTCTGCCCTTTGGCTTGCCTATTGCAACCAGGGTTTCCACAAAATGCGTAGTCCCAGTGATAGCCTTCTGCAGATCAAAGGGCATTCAGATTTACTCCCACTTAGACGACTGCCTCATTCAGCCAAGAGCTTGAAAATCTCAAAGCAAATCTGCATTATGCCCAAGAGGTCCTGGCTTCACTGGGGTTTACCATCAATACCCAAAAGTCTCAGACCAACCCCACAAACAGAATTGTGTTCTGGGGTCTTATCTGGACTCCACATCTCAGAAAGCCTTCCTTTTTCCAGACAAGGTTACCTTTCTAGCTCTGTACTTCCAATAGCTCCTCCTCGGGAACTACCTCACAGCCAAGAGTGTTCCTCAGAGCTTTGGGTTGCTTGACCAGGCTAGATGTGAGGCAGCAGCAGTGGTACCTCGTAATTGTGTGATGCTAACACTCTCAATCTCTTAACTTCAGGCTGAAGCGTCTCCCTTGTCTCAGGAAACAGTTTACTTAGTGGGCCCAAGCATGCTCCATCACCCTGGGCCTTCCTTTCAGGTTCATCCCTCAGGATCAAACTCTGACCATGCATGCCTCTGACATGGCCTGGGAGGGCCCACTACAGTAACTTACAGATTCTGCGCAGGTGGGACTCCCAGTTCAAGAATAAATGCATCAGTATAAAAGAACTGATAACAGTCCATAAAGGTCTGATTGCCTTCAAAGACCACTGGAAACCAGGAGTACTCTGAGTAAAGACGGACAATACCACAGTTATGCGGTGTATAAACAAGTAGGGATGGACTCACTGTTTACCCTCTTTGTTGTCTAGTCATGAATCCTTTGGAAGTGGCAAAATCCCTAGAACTGTACCTTATGGCATAGTACCTACCAGGCAAAACTAGTCAACTGGCGGAACACCTAAGCTGGAGCCTGTCAGACCCTCACAAGTGATAACTGCATCGGAGAGTTTTCATCCGCATAGTCAAAAAATGGGGTGTGCCAGAGATGGACCTTATTGCCACCAAAGAAAATGTTCACTTGAAAAAAATGTTGCTGAAGGACCAAAACAAAGGCAGCCTGGAAAACAGATGCCTTCTTCCCTTGGACAAGCCTTTTCCTCTGTGCCTTCCCCCTCAATACATTTGCTTCCCAGGGTACTGCTGAAGATAAGGGAAGAAGGTCTGAGGTTCATTCTGGTAGCCTCAGATTGGCCAAGGCAGAATTGGTACCCTCTAATGCATACCCAAAGCAAGAAGGAACCGTGGTTGCTGCCCCAATGGGTGGATCTAATAACACAGAACAAAGGCAGCATAATTTAGCCCAACCTGAACACATTCGAGCTGACAGCTTGGGTAATACCTTGACCCCTTGGAGTGGGGTATCTTTCATGAAGAAGGTTCTGGACATTCTAACAGAAGCCAGGAGACCTAACACAAGAAAATGTTACTCTGTCAAATAGTAGAGATTCACTGTATGGTGCAGACAAAAGGGACAGAGCCCTGTTCGAGCTCAGATGCCTCTGATTTTTTCATATGTATCAGGACCTTTTGATAAAGGACTTTCTTATTCCTCTCTCAAAATTCACATCTCAGCAATTTCAGCTTATCTGCCTAGTCCGTTCCGTCTCTTCTCCCATCCTGTTCTGAAGCAGTTCCTTAGAGGAGATTATGCCCATTAGACCACTGAGGAAATCTCATTTTCCCATGTGGGATCTGTTTCTTTCTGGAGAAGCTCACCCTCTCATCTTTTGAGCCAGCTGCCTCCACAGACATCAGATTTCTTACCTGAAAGACAGCCTTCCTGCTAGGCATTACTTCAGCTAGAAGGGCTTCAGAGCTTCATGCACTTGTGTGTGTGGAACCTTTCATCACATTTCACCCTCACCCTGATATAATTTCTTAAGACCAGCCCTTCCTTTATGCTTAGTGGTTACAGAGATCTCTCTAAACCAGACCATACACTTGCCTACCTTGTTTCTTAACCCTCCAAACAAGGGGGAAAGAATCCTCCATACTTTGCATGTGCATAGGCAGCTATGGTAGTACTTGGATTGGACAAAAAATGTCAGGAAATCTGACCAGCTTTTTGTGGCCTTTGCCAATAGCTCAGATGGGAGTCCATTTTCTAAACAACCAATCTCCAAATGGAGCTCCCACTGCATCTTGCTTTGCTACAGTCATCATAGAAAGAAGCCTCCAGACCCTGTAAGGTCACTCCCCACTATGGCTACTGCTATATCTACTGCCTTTCTCAAAGGGGTGGCAACTAAGGACATCTGGTCCTCTGTGCATACCTTCACCAAACATTATCACCTTTCAACCTTATCCACATCCATACTGGGGTTTGCTACTGCCATCTTGCAGTGCATCCTTTCCTCTCCTTAATCTTTCCAACCACCCTCCTTTCAGCTTTGAGAGTCATCCCATTAGTTAAGACTGCAACAGTGAAACAGGAAGAACATAGTACAGTTGCATATACTTACCATAAATGTAGATGTTCATGTATATTCACTGTTGTAGTATTCTCTCCCTCTTCTCTTGCCCCATCAGATTGGGGTGGTTATTCTATTCTTTTTATCTCCAGGTTGTCCTCTCTTCTTCTGTATTTTCTGGAGTTTGAGTTTAGACCCTAGACTTGTTAGAGGGCTCCTATCTACTGGGGTCAAGAAAGTACTGAGGCTATGGCTCCAGGTGACTCCCTTTGTACCTAGACATTTTGATGTCAGTCAGAGCTTCCACTGGCTTCAGAAGGAAGAGAAAAGTCTCTGGTAGTTGAGCAGGCCAAGAACTTCCACACCTGGAAATCCCAACTGCAGTAGTAAGTGCACTATAACATCTACATTTATGTTAAATGTACACAGCTGTATTTTCTGTGTACACTTAACTGTATTATCTGAGGCTGCGGTGGCGCAGCAGTTAATGTTGTCACCTCACAGCAAGAGGTTCTCCCATTCGATTCTTGGCTGGAGTGCCTTCTGTGTGGAGTCTGCATGTCCTCCCCGCAGTCAAGTGACGTTTAAAGAAATGCAGGTAGGTGCGTGCGTGAATGGGTGTGCCTTCTTTGAAGGTTGGGTGTCGGGCTGGCAACTCTGCACCATAAAAATCCATGGCCAGTCATTAGCGGACCAGAGTTTCGATGTGGCGACCCTTAATCAGGGAAAGCCGAAAGACTTTTTACACAACTGTATTTTCTGGAATCAAATGAGTGATAAAGCAGAGATATTTAGGGAAGCTAGTCTGTGCAATAGTTTGTGATAGGATACCATATTGAAGGCTTTTGATAGATCTAAGAAAGGTGTAGATACATGATTCCATGAGTTTCTGTATGTGTTAACAGTATGCAGGAAGTTTTAGGAGTATAATGGCAGTGGTGTGATGGAGGTCTAAAGCCGTATTAAGTTATTTAGTAATTTGTTTTCTGAGATATAATGTAATAATTAGGACTGAGTGTATTTCTCAAGGATTTTAGATAGAGGTGAAAGAATAGCTTATAGGCTGGTAGCTAGACATGTCTTGAATTTGCTTGTCATGTAATGGTATGGTAAAGGATTTTTTTCACAAAATGGGAACATAAGATTCGCTGATGCATCTGTTAATACAGAAATTGGATGGGCTCAAGTCTCAGCAGCCTAAAGCAAGTCAATGTTCAGGTCTTGGAGTATCATTCTTTGTGGGAGACGTTAGTGGATATCCAGCTTAAGAGCTCTTCAGAGGTGCTGGTATTACAGCTTGGCGGAATACAAGTTGCAGTAATGCATATTGATTTGGAATTGTTCAGTTTTAGATAGGAGATCTGGATTTTTGTATTGTTTATCTATGGGGGATTTGTGAAGGCTTGGTTTACTGTTAAGTTATTTTGAAGAAAATAGCTACACCTCCAGAGTTTTTTTTTTTAATTTTATTTTTCTCTCTGCTCTACGTATATTATACACCAGAGGGTATGATTTCTTCATCTTTTAAATTTTGATTTAGCCATGTTTCTGTGACAGCTGTAATGTTGGCTGACTGGACTGCTAGCTAGGAGTGGAATTAGGTGATCTTTGGTACATAGACTTCTGTGGTTTGTTAATGAAGAGAAAGTCGTTGTGGTGTGTTGGGGGTGGGGTGGGACTGGGTGGGATGATTATGGGTTGTGTGTGTAGTATAGTGATGATTTGGGAGATTGGTTTGACTTGGGTTAGGGTGAGTATTTCCAGTTAGCCTCAGATTATTTGTTATGTGCAGGTGTGGTGATTTAAGGTAAGATATTTGCTTGTAGGTTAGATTTGGGTTTGGAATGTTTTGGCTTTGATATTTGTTTTTATAGATGTGGAAGGGTGGATATTGTTCATGCTGGCAGATAGAGTTGTGATTGAGAATATTTCTTGAATTGTTGACGTCTTGGTAAAGTGGGTAATGGTAGGGTGTAATACAGGTTAGGAATGTGAGGGTAAGGAAAAGTGAATGAGTTGTGTGTGTGAGAGGAAGGTAGTGTTCTTGTTGTAAATTGAGAGAGTATGTGAGAATAGTGAGGATTTTGAGATGAAGGATGGCCCATAGTGGTTTAGAGAGAGAGGGTATTGGAGTACAGTTGCTAGCTACTGGAGAGGTGGTTATCAGGGATCTAGTTTGGTCAGTTAGAGGAGAGTAATTTGGAGGTGATTGGATGGGGTGACTGTGGTGTGTATGGATGCCATTGACAGTGTGTGAGTAAGCAGAATTTATGTTAGAACGTCACAAAAGTAATGGATATGAGCAGAATGGTTCACACTACTGACATTGACCTGGCCAAGGCATTTGACACAATATCTCACTCAGGCATTGCTGTCAAACTCCAGAGGTTAGTTATAAACCCTTGTGTCACCTGGTGGATGGCCAGTTGGCTCATAAACACGACCCAGGAAGTTAGAAATGGGGAGTCCAACTCTACAGAGATGCCAGTCGCAAGCAAAATCTTTCATGAATCAGTCCTGGGACCTCTTCTTTTTGATATCTACTTCTCTGAAGTCAAGGCTAACATCAGGGGTCTCTGGCTGACCAAATTTGCAGAAATTACAAGTTAGAAGCAGTCTTATAGTCCCCCAACGATAGTAAAGTTTCTCAGGAAGAGATGACATCCAAATAACGTGTCAGGTGTCAGAGTCATAGACTAATACTAAATGCCAGGAAATGTATAATAGTATCCTTTGGGAAGTCGTCTACCCCTGGTAACTATTATATTGACAGCACACCCCCTAAAAGTTGACCTAGTAGTCATGGATGTGGGTACATGTGTAGATAGTAAACTAGCCTTTTTTTCATCATTTTTCTGCTGTAGTGTGGAAATCATTCTGTGTTGTGCAACTTATAAAACAAAGGTATTTTAATTAAGTAAAAAGGGGTCATTGTTCCACTGTATTCGGCATTCATCAGGTCTGTCATTGTGTACAGTTTCCTGTTTCTAACCAGGTACATTCAACAATTGGAGCGTCCACAGAGGTTGCTGACTTAAAACAGGGAGTAAGTAACAGGTGTTGTGCAGACCACCTCAAAGCCCTATCCCCTGCATTCCGTCTCATACAGGCTGTTGAGGAGAGACCTGTGCCGTGTTTACAAAGCATTGTTGGACATTATCCTGAGGGACCTCCTGCATATCTGCAAAACAATCAGCACCAGAATCAGCTGTTCTAAAGACTTAAACCTTACCTGTGGTATAAATCGGACCTGCTGAAGACACAAGTATGTATCCCAGTGATTGCCACCTCTCTGGAACAGGCTTCCAATCTATGTGAAGCAGAGTTCCTCCCTAACCCAATTTAATTGTAACTTGGACAGTGGGATGGGGAACAGGAAATTCATCCCTGGGTTGGTACTTGTGTCTATAATGGACAAAGGCAGCCTGTAAATGGTTAATCTCCCACAAACCCCTGCTTGGAAATGTTTAATCTCCTAAGCTCCTGCGTAGACTTATCAATTGTACTAGAACTTGGCAGACATTTTTGATGCATGGCTAGGCTTAAAAAGGCCACAGTAGTCATTAGCCTAATATCAACCTATGAGCCTATAAGGGAATAGGTTGTGAGTGATTGGATGGGGTTGCCATTGTGTGTTTGAATGCTATTGGCTGTGCATAAGTAAGTGGAGTTCTTGTATTATAAGTTTATATGTACTGGGGTAGGTGGGAATTTGGGAGTGTGGTAGGGGACAGAGCGCTCAACTTTTACCAATAGAATTTCCAACCAAATAAAAAGTAATTAAGGAAAAAAGCCCTAAATTAGGGACACACTTCAAATGTTGGCACACACTTCAAATGTTGGCACTGTTATCTTACAAAGTCTCAAAATGATTTCCAATTTTAGGAGGATCAGGGAGTGTCCCTACAAAATAGGGGACAGTAGAGAGGTCTTATAGGGGAGCAAAGTGAGGCTGAACATTAGTGAAGCTGAATGGTATGGGTTAGTCCCATTCCAAGAAAAGTTAGTAAAAAACAGTGTAATAGCAGCCAGGTATGGTAGCTGTAGACGACTCCTTTCACTTGTGGGGAGCAGAACAATTGCACTTGTTTTACTTAATTTTCTTTCCTTTTTTATATGGAGTGTAAGGTGACTATCTGATAGCTAATTGAAGGCTCACGAGGCTTACTGAGCAGGACTTCTGAGCATGGGGCTTCCTGTTCCAGATGATTTAACATTGTAGGCAGATATTTATAGTTTTAAGTAAAATTTTAATTCTACCTTTGGACATACTCTTCAAAGAGTTTGAGGCAGTCTTTCAGTATTTCTAAGATCTGTTTGGTCTGGTGCCTTTACAGTATTTCTAATATCTATTGGTCTTGTGTCTTTACAGTGCAACAATTAAATTCTGTTTGAGGGCCTGGATTCAATATGTGTGCAGTATTTAAGCAAAGAAATAACATATGGCTAATGTATCTTTCTTCTCCATCCTGACCCCATGTGCAAAAATGGAAAAAGGGGTTGTGGCTGAATGGATGGAACTTTTCCCTTTACAGAGTCAAATGTTAACAGAGAGGGGCAACTATCTGTTTAAAAAAAAATAAGGGTGTCCAAAGTAAAATCTGTGTATAGGGTATATTGTGTAGAAGGGAGCTGCAAGTTTAAATAATGTCTGTAGGCTTGTCAGTTAGCCCACTTTTTCCTCTGGATACAGGTGGAAGTCTGTGTCTCCCTGAGGGTATCAGAACTACTGAAGGACTTTGATATCAGGGCTTAATTTCTAATAAAAATAAAACATTGCATTGGTCTGTAGTTATTAAGTACCAGTTGGAGAATGGGGGGGGGGGGCACTGCAGTGAGTGCTTAATTACCCTCCATCTATCCCCCACGTGTTTGGGCGTTCACTCTATCCAGGTGCTACGGATTGAGTTTTCCTATAAGCTGGGCTAGTATATACTTCAGGTTTCTGATCTTACAGCTTTTGTTGTCTTGGTGGCTGAAGGTCTGATTGGTCAACAAGAGCAGGATCTGATCATGTTCTCCTGGCACTTCTTGCTTGGCTTGGTGTGCATCATCCAGAGAATTTCATGTGCCTCTTTGTGCACCTGCAGTTAGCTACTGCCGAGCGCTCCTTCACAGATGACCTAATTTGATGAACATATAGTTGTGTGTTCCTTTATTCTGAATCTAGTAACATGTTTTATTTCTTTTAAAGAGGAGTCAAAACCAGCTGGTCTGTAATAGCATTTTGTAGTGGTAACTGGAACCAAAATAACAGTTGTGATGTTTTGAATTAGGAAAGCAATGTCCCTACTTCCAGTACTGATAGTTAACAATTTTATTACATTTCCCCATTTACTACTACTGATTCAAATACCTTGATGGAAATCCATTGTAATCCACTTAATTTCCTCTTCTGTTACCTCTAGCCACAACATTGAAAGTTCATATGTTTTGTAGTATGCCTTATTAGACGCTCAATCTGATTTATTAACGTTAACTTTGCACTGCCTTATTGTCATAGACTGCTTATGGTTCAGGTAGTACTCTGATGTGGTCTTTCTGCAGTAAAGGCTGTGTGACTCTCTCCTTTTTAAACATTTGCTTCAGGAACTCATAGCCATTCAGAGGAGAACAACCGCGTTCTACTAACCACATTTTTCTTGGGAATATTAATTTATACAGAAGAATTCCTGATGTCTAGATCAGTACATGTTGATTCTCCATTTTGTCAAGATACTCTACTGTTTTTTAAGTTTACATTGTTTGTGAGTCGAATCTCATTCATAACAGATTTGTGTTTGGTTATTTGGTCACACCCAAGTGTCACTATCCTTGATGTTCATCTTGTTACCCTGCTGCAGTCATCACACTTGGGTTATCCTGCCATCAGGCGGTCCCGCAGTCGGCCCGAATTCCAAAGTCTTGGTCCTGCATCGGTTGCTGTCACTTCTTCCGTGACGTCAGTGCGCCAGGGGTATATAAGTGGCATCCAACACCATTTTCTTGTCTTTCTTGCCGTGCGGTGCCCGAAACAGAAGCAGATCGCAAGTGCCAGTCAGCCAACACCTGAGATTTTCAAATCGAATTTCAGTCCGAAGTCTTCAAAGCTAAGTACCCCGTTGGGGAACCTTTTCTTGCCTCAGTCCGATGTCAGAAAAAGTTAACAATTGCATTTCTTGTGGGAAGCAAATACCTCATAAGGACTTTCATTCTTATTGTATACCTTGCCTAGGCCCAGACCACAACGTCACTGGTTGTCGGTTTTGTGCTAGGTTCAATAAGCGAACTATAAAGTGATGCTTTGATTTCGCTCGTCACTACTTCGGTAGGAAATTTAATTATACTATGCCGTCGGAGCAACCGATTACCGGCATGCATAAAAAACGCAAAGATAAGGACAG
The DNA here is from genome assembly GCF_019279795.1 of Protopterus annectens. Classification (NCBI taxonomy): domain Eukaryota; kingdom Metazoa; phylum Chordata; order Ceratodontiformes; family Protopteridae; genus Protopterus; species Protopterus annectens. Next base: position 187,576,480 of record NC_056728.1, on the reverse strand, counting down.
GCAGCCTAGATCCAAGCCAAACTCCGAAGCCTCGGCTGGGCCTGTCGCCGGTTCTCAGTGAGGCGCCTACGCAGCCCCTGACGACCGCAGAATTGGAACCCCAGACCGCTTTGGATTCTCTATCAGAGAGTACTAGGCTGACGCAGCCATTTTCTTTAGGCCCCACCGACAACATTGCAGAAGGAGAAGCCGGTGCTGTAGAAACACCTTCGGTTACAGAAGGTGTCTTTAGTCCGACTACTCTCACCATAACATCTTATGCTAAGCTTAAGACTCCTTTAAAACCTAAAAGACTGTACATCAGTCTCCAGTTCAAGGCCCCATGCCTAAGAAACAGATGCTTAAGATGGCTGAAGATTTGATTACTCTGATCAGGGGCTCCCCCCCCCCCAGACAAAAGGCCAAGACAAGAGGAGGATTATGCTTCCTCTGATCAAGTTTCTAGTTCCTCAGACTCCTCTGAGGAACAGGATTACTCCTTTCCTCCTTATGAAGATTCTGATGCTGAAGACTCCATTCCCTCAGCATCTCCCCCTGAAGACTATTCCTTTGGGGAAACCTTACATACCATGAGGGAACATTTCCACTGGGAAGGTCAGGACTACCCCGACTCAAAGAAAAGGCTCTGAGAGTTTCTTTTACTTCCCCAACACAGACCACTTGCTATCCCTCCAGTTTTAGACATTGTGGATGATGTTTACTTAGAATCTAGTCTAAATCCCGGTTCTCTGCCTCCTGCTCCAGCCAAACCAGGCAGATATTATAGAGTGCCTGACTCACACAAATTCCTTTACAAAAGCCCTGTTGCTGACCCAGAGACAATCTCCCAGGCTCCTAAAGGGGCTAAGGCTTCTATGGCTAAAAATCCTGTCCCCTCTGACAGGGACTCTAGAGCACTAGATAGGTGGGAGAAGAAGGTTTACACCTCAGCTACTCTAGCTATGAGAGCATTAAATTGTCAATTTCACATGCTGAAATATCAGCAATTCCTAATGTCTCAATTAAAACAAAAGATGAGCACACACTCTCAACAGCCTGAATTCAAGGAAATGCAGGATCTGTTGCATGCAGCTGAACAGGTAGGCAAACATACTTTACAATGTGGATTTGATTCCTTGGAAGCTTCCTGTAGAGCAGCTGTTACTGGGTCTGTCATACGCAGGCATGCTTGGTTAAAGGAACAAACTCTGCCTGATCACGTTAAAGCAAAATTACTAGATGCACCTTTACAGCAGGATGTCTTATTTGGTGTCAAAGCAGAAGAGGTTTTAAAGAAAATGTTGGATAAGGCAAAGTCTATGCAGACGGTCAAGGATTTCTTACAGGTACAACCCCCTCGCTTCAGCAGAAATTGGCCAACAAAAAATTGGTCCTTTCCAGCTTCTGACAGGCCACAGAGGGGCAAATACAGACACCCAAGGGGCAAGCACAAATTCCTTACTAACCTCGCCAAAGGGGCACTGCAACACAGAAGGGAGAAGACAGGCCCCAAACTACTAGAAGACAAACACAATGACTTAATCCTCAAACTGCCAAGCAAAACTCTCTTGGCAGCTCCCTTGGGAGGAAAATTAGCATTTTTTGCAGACAATTGGCACATCATCACAAAGGACAAATGGGTCCTAGACATTATCTCACAAGGGTACAGATTCCATTTTCACACCTTACCAAGGATAAAAGGAATGCCAAACCTGACACAAAATCAATGGGCAGAGGCACAAAAACAAATTGCAACTCTCATGGACATGAAAGCCATTCAACTGGTGCCTACACAGGAGCAAGGCCAAGGATTTTACTCAAGGCTCTTTCTAGTCCCCAGAAAGGACAATGCATGGAGACCCATTCTGGACCTTTCAATTCTAAACACCTACTTGCAAGTACCCAAATTCAAGATGCTAACACTACAGCAGCTTCTTCCCATGTTGGGCAAGAAGGCTTGGCTAGTAACGTTGGACCTCAATGAGGCATACCTGCATGTCCCTATCAGACAAAATTGCAGAAGATACCTCCGCTTCATTGCAGGTTCAACCCATTACCAATTCTCTGCACTGCCCTTTGGCTTATCTACTGCGCCCAGGGTCTTCACAAAATGCCTGGCACCAGTAATTGCATACTTCAGACAAAGAGGAATTCAAATATACCCATACCTGGACGACTGCCTCATCCAAGCAGAAAGCAAGGACATTCTCTTACAACATCTGGCGTTTGTCAAACACCTTCTAAGTTGCCTAGGGTACACAGTAAACGAAAAGAAATCAAAACTAGTGCCCTCACAAAACATAACATTCCTGGGTGCCAGCTTGAATACAACGGCCCAGATGGCTTATCTCACGCCAGACAAGCAACTACAACTAACTCAATACTTCAAAATAATGGCAACAAAGACCCAACTCCCTGCAAGAAAAATTCTGCAGGCCTTGGGATTCATGTCATCTTGCATACTACTAATACCATTTGCAAAACAGCATATGAGGAAATTACAATGGTACCTGAAAAGCGTATGGAATCAACACAGCCACAGCTTAGAAACAATGATACCTTTCATTCCCTGCCTTCAACAGGAGTTTCTATGGTGGTCACAGGCATGTCACCTCAACAAGGGTCAGCCTTTCACCTTACCACCAGCCAGGCAAACTATGACAACAGATGCATCAGACTATGCCTGGGGAGCACACATGGCAGGACAGTGCATTCAAGGCAAATGGACTACAGATCAAAGATATCTGCACATCAATCAAAAAGAAATGCTAGCTGTACAGAATGCTCTGACAGCTTTCAAGGACCTCTTACATCCAGGACAACTTATAATAAGGAAGGACAATACTACAGTAATGTGGTACATAAACAAGCAAAGGGTTACACACTCCTACCCTCTATGCAGGCAAGCAATGACCTTGTGGAACACAGCACTGACTTACCAAGTTCAATTACAAGCACAATTCCTGCCAGGAAGAAATAACACATTGGCAGACGACCTAAGCAGAAACATCATGGATCCCCACGAGTGGAAACTGGATCCACAAGTATTTGCAATGATAACTCAAAAATGGGGCCGCCCAGACATAGATCTGTTTGCCAACCCCCAAAACTGTCAGCTACCAAAATTTTGCACAAGGACATTCCACCATCAAGCTTGGAAAGTGGACTCACTCTCATTCAGTTGGAAAATGTTGACAGTATATGCCTTTCCTCCACTGCCCCTTCTAACAAAGGTGCTACTGAAAGTCAGAATGGAGAGACCACAAATGATACTCATTGCCCCAGACTGGCCATGCCAGCACTGGTACCCACTACTAAGGAACATGGCCCACGGCCCACCATGGATTTTACCACAAATTCCTCATCTGCTCACACAGCAAGACAGCCAGATTCTACACAGCCAGCTCAAGACCTTAAATCTGGCTGCATGGCAAATCACCTAAACAACCAGCCAGTTCCTCTATCACAAGCTGTTATGGATGTCATTCTGGAGGCCAGGAGGCCCAGCACCAGGAAAGCCTACTCAGACAAATGGAAAAGATTTTGCGCCTGGAACCAAGCTAAAGGCCAAAATCCCCTTGAGCCGGACATACCTCAGATTCTACAATATTTAACTGAGATGTTACACAAAGGACTTTCATTTTCATCTATTAAAATCCACGCCTCAGCTATTTCAGCTCACTACAACACGGATCCTCCCTTATTTTCACATCCACTTCTAAGGCAGTACCTCAGAGGGGCCAAAAACATAAGGCCTCCCAGGAGAGCACCCACACCAACTTAGGCCCTCAGCTTTGTTCTGGAAAAGCTTACGCTACCACCGTTTGAGCCAGCTTTCTCAGCTGATTTAAAGTTTATATCATGGAAAACTGCCCTGCTGCTAGCAATTACTTCAGCCAGAAGAGTCTCAGAGCTACAGGCACTAATGGCAGTGGAGCCTTTCATCATTTTTCATCAAGACAGAGTCTCTCTACGAACTAAACCCCTCCTTTATGCCAAAGGTGGTATCCAGTGTGGCTCTAAATCAAACCATCCATTTACCCACCTTTTTTCCAAATCCGCAGAACAAAGGAGAAAGACTCCTGCACTCCTTGGACATTCACAGGCAACTACGTTACTACTTGGATAAAACTAAGGCTTTCAGAAAATCTGACCAGCTCTTTGTATCCTATGCTACAGCATCACAAGGAAAGGCTATCTCAAAACAGACCATTTCAAAATGGATAGGACATTGCATACGTTTTTGCTACACCCATCATGGAAAACCAGTTCCTGCTAGCATAAGGCCTCACTCCACCAGGGCAGCAGCTACATCTACAGCCTTCCTCAGGGGGGGTGCCAACCAAGGATATTCTGGAAGCTGCAACTTGGAGTTCAGTACACTCCTTCACCAAACACTATCACTTACCACTATACTCTAAGACTAGAGATGGCTTCGCCACTGCAGTTTTGCAGGGCCTTCTAGCCTCTTCTAACCCTGTTTGATTCCACCTCCCATCCTTAGCTTTGGGATTCAACCCAAGTGTGATGACTGCAGCAGGGTAACACGATGAACACAGTACAGTTTTGTACCTACCATAAATGTAGATGTTCGAGTATTCACCCTGCTGCAGTCCAGGTTACCCTCCTCCATCCCCTCTGAACTAGCTGAATTTATCTCTACCACTCTAGCCTATGCTACCTCTGTGGTGTATTTGCTTGTGCCTAAGGGTATTGTTTTATTTTTATATAGCTATATGTATGTATATATATATATATATATATATATATATATATATATTTTGCCTACCTATTGGGGGCACCTGACATCTGGGGCAAGAAAAACTGAAGAAAATGGCGTCAGATGCCACTTGTATACCCCTGGCGCACTGACGTCAGGGAAGAAGCGACAGCAACCGACGCCAGACCAAGACTTTGGAATTAGGGCCGACTGCAGGATCGCCTGATGGTAGGATAACCCAAGTGTGATGACTGCAGCAGGGTGAACACTCGAACATCTACATTTATGGTAGGTACAAAACTGTACTTTCTATCTGCATCCATATCGGTACTATTCATAGTATTTGTTAAAAGGTTGGACAGATAATGAAATTAAGATGTTTCATGCATGCTGTGTTTACCCATTTAATTAAATGTTATCTTATTGTTCTTTCACACCATATTGTGATATTGATGAATTCAGATAATCTTGTTTCTGTGTCCCAACACGTCCTGAATTGTGTAGGTTCAGCCCTTACATGTGTTTCTGCTTCATGCCTTGATTTTGAAGTAATGATTTGTTCTAAATCTAATATATAGTTTATAGTATATCTGTTTTAATGTTGAGGCTTGTTTGTGAAGACAGTGTACAGTTTTGGATGTCTTGTTATGATCAAGTTATTTTTGAATTGCTTTTATTTAGTTCCAATAAATTCTCATCCAGTTTGCCTTTTTGTTCTTGCCTATCTTGATATTCTCTTTGTTGATATTTTGTATAGGAAGTAGTTCCATTGTTGAGAGATGCCAGTATGTTGTATATGTGATATTACTGCATGATGATCAGCATTTTTTGTAATAGTACATGGAGTTCCTTATCTATCGAGTCTTTGTTGAGCTGGTTAATCCAAAAAAGCTAGTAACCTCTTTTCAGGGTATGACCTGATATGGTGTTTCTGCTGGAGCATTGAGAAATTTCCTCCTATTCTCATACGCTTTTCAATAGGAATTGAGAGATCTTTTTACATCCACTTGACCAATCGTCAACCAAAGCAGATGGGACCTTGGTTTAACATCTCATCCAAAGGACAACACACTTAGGAATGCAGCATCCCCAAATGCTGCATTGCAGAGTCACCAATCCATTCACTTGGAGTGAGAATAGAACCCACAGTCTTTTGATCTTTTATCACCATGCCACTGACGCTGAATCACTTTGATTTTTTTTCACTCCATTCCTAGTGTTTCTTTGTTTTAAATTGATCATTTGCCCAAGTATTTACATGTGTATGTTTGCCCATTCTGTCAGAACCTTATGAATTTTCACCCTCTATAATCCTTATTTTTCCAAAACTACATAAATTTGTCAAAGGCAATGGGATGCTGAGATAAACATGCAAATAGAGGAGAGTGAATGGGCAGAAATCAGAAGACTGCCAAGATACATTTCTAAAGCCCAGCGATTCCAGATTTTTGCTTGGAAGTGTCAACACAGATACTTTTATATGCCAGCAAAGTTAGGTAGGATGTTTCTATGAGAAGAGGTTACATAGTGGAGATGTAAAGAGGAAGGGGGAGCATGGTGGCTTGTTTTTTGGTGTTGTGGAAATCAGAGGCATATAGGAGGGAGCTGAGAGTTACTAAACAGTGTAACACCAGGAAAAGGTGAGTTGATACCTTCGTTATTACAAAGGATATGATTAAAAAATGCTAGAAAAAGACAAGGAATTAATTGGCTTGCTGGCAACAGTATAGAAAAAGGTTAACTTGAAGGTAGAAGCAAGAACAGCCAACAATAAGAAAAGGTTTATAATAATGATGAATGGAGTTTGGAGAGAGGAAAAGAGGAATGGGAAGAAAGTGAAGGAGGGGAAATGGAAACAGAAGTTGGAAGAGTGGCAGGAAAAAGAAAGTGAAACAAGAAGCTTATATGGTAGGGAGTCTACAGTGAGAGGTATCATAGTTGAAAAAAGGGGGGGATTGCGGAATATTATAGATCAGGGTTACATAAATCTAGGGACAAAGAGAGAGTAACGAAGGTAAGAGAACTGTAGGAAAGAAAGAAAAGACCAGCAAAACAGTTAGTCATTAAATTATATAACTTCAGCCCTGAAGAGAGCAACTGAAGCAAATCCATCTGGGGCGGGGTATAACGCGATCAAGCAGAGAATTTTTGGGGGGCAAGTAGGGAAAAGGGGAGATTTTAGAAGAAAAAATGGAGGAAAACTAAATGGGGAAAATGTGCATAAGTTATTGCTTTTTGTGTATAATTTAAAATGACATTCTCTATAAAAGTGTCAAAAGATAAGCTGCATATGGAGGAATGGTGTAATGATGTTAAAACTGGAAAGTATGTAACTGTTAAGAGTGGTTGAGTGGTGATTTATAAATAAGTAATAAAAGTCTACGATATTAGAATTTAAACCAGTTACCCATCAGCAAGATTTTAAGTGCACCAAGTATGATGGTTGCAGTTTGTGTTATAGAAGTTTTGAAGTAAACGGTGTTAAAGTACATAAATCTGTTGATTTCTATCTCATATCCCATATTAACATGCTGCTCGACATGCCTGTTGGGTTTGGCCTCTTTTGTAATGGTTTTTACTGTACAGTGAGGAATCCTCTCCCCTTTAGTCCAATTTTACTGCCTGAGAATGACATTCCTGCAGGTTAAGTCTTACTCTTTTAAGGATGTTTTTGTCTTTTAAGACATGCATTATGACTTGATTGTAACACACAACAATTCTGTAAGTGCAGTCATTTTGCAGATACTGTGGTGAAAAGCTGCTGCCTAAAGATATACACACTTTGTGGTTGAAGTGCCTTCTTTTATTGAACTACCCTGAAGCTCATTAGATGTCCACTGATCTAAGAAAAACATTCAGAATTGTCAGTACTATACTCCATACAAAATAACTTACCTGGATTGTTATCATATGACAATAGTTAGTATTGCTAAAGATTAGCATTCATGTGAGACATCACAATCTCAAGCATTCAAAGACTTTCTTCCGTGTACATAACCACCTTCCTTATAGGTTCATAGGTTGGTACTAGGTTATCATCCCTATGGCCTATACAAGCCTAGCCATAACAATTCCCTGGCTATTTCTTCCCACACTATTTACCTCCCTGAACCCCTGTCTAGCAGGGCGAATGACGTGATCCCCGGGGTGAATTTCCTTTTTCCCATCCAATCGTCAAGGTTCCTTTTGAAGAGGGCCAAAGAGGTGCTCTGCTTGACATGTATGGGCAGTCTGTTCCAGAGTCTGGGGAGTCTCTGGGTCAGGAACCTATCCCGCCAGCATGTTTTGTTTATTGTGATGACAAGGTTTAGATCTCTGGAGCATGTCGCTCTAAGGGATTGGGATTTCTTTAAGCGTAGCATGTCCAACAGCTCTGGGTTTGACATGGCCTTGTATGTTAAGCAGAGATTGCCTCTGAGTAGACTAGACGCGACAGAGTATAGCTGGAGTTTTTTAAGGCGGTCACCGTAGGGCATCTGCTTTAGGCCTGTGATTCTGAGGTATTTCTGCGGCCTTTCCAGTTGTTGCAGATGTCTTGAGAGGTACCAAACGGGACATTGTATTCTATAACGGGTCTAATGAGGGATGAGTACAGTGGGACAATGACCTCCTTTTTTCTGGATGAAAAGGCCTTCATGATGAGGTGTGCCACATAGAAAGATTTCCTGACTGTTGTGGCGATGTGGTTATTGAAGGTGAGACCACTGTCCACCTGTGTCCCTAAGTCTCTTATCACACATTCGGTGTTTAGTGTACTGCCACCTATGTGGTAATTCACAGGTACATGTTTTTTCCCAAAGGGGATAACTGTACATTTCTTGGCATTGAGCTTGAGCCCATGGCTCTGGCACCAAGCATCTGTTTCTGTTGGGCCCTTTTGTTAGAGTATCCACATCATTTGGGGATTCAATAATGGCTCCCAGTTTGCAGTCATCTGCGAACTTTGTCAGCCAGAGTCCCTTAGTGTTGGCCTGTACTTCTGAGAAGTAGACGCCAAGCAAGAGTGGTCCCAGGACTGAACCTTGAGGTACTCCACTTGTCTTGAGCTGGATTTGGAGTCTGCTACTTTTACAGTGTGGGTTCTGTCAGTAAGCCAGTTGGCAACCCATCAAGTGACGTTGGGATTAATGCCCAGCTTAGTAAGTTTATCTATGATTCCAGAGTGGGGGATGGTGTCAAAGGCCTTGGCGAGGTCTGGATAGGCTGTGTGGACCACTTTACCCTTGTCCATGGCTCTGGAGACTGATTCAAAGAAGTCCGTCAGGTTCAGGAGACAAGATCGTCCCTTCACGAACCCAAAATGGGTAGGGTCCACTGTTTGAAGGTTGCCAGTGTCTTTGTTTATAAGTTCCATGATAATACATTCCATGGCCTTGCAGATCAGGCTCATCAGACTGATGGGGCGGTAGTTCCCGGGATCCAAGGTGGATCCCCCCTTGTGGAGTGGGATAACTGTAGCTGTGCACCACTCAGTGGGCACGAAACCTGAGGTGAGGCTATGATTAAACATGACACTTAGGTAAGGTGCCAGTTCATTTTGTAGTTCATGTAGTGCACAGTCCAGGATGTCATCTGGTCCCATGGATGCTGTATTCTTAGCTTGGAGAGTGCGTTTTTTACCTGTGTGGCCGTTATTACTGGAATTTGGCAATCTTCCGGTATTAAGATGGGCCTTTTAGGGGGTGAGAGAGTGGTGAAGTTGGCACTGAATCGATCTGCCAGGATATTAGCAATACCCTTGGGATCCGTATATTTAATGCCATTCTGTTGTAGCTCAGAGCAGGTCTGAGCATTGCCATTTAGATTCTTGACAGTTATAGAATGCCTTGTGGTTGTCTTTGGAATCTTTGGCAATTTTATTTTCGTAACTATCTTTGGAGGATTTTATGAGGGATTGCAGCTTCTTACAGAGGCTGGTAAGGGAGTTTTTTGCATCCTGGGATTTTCCTCTTTTCTGCAACATTTTCTTCCCTTTGTTGTAAAGTTTGTTTATGGCAGGGGACCACCAGATTGGCTTCCTTTTTTTGGAGGAGAGCATCTTGGTTCTATTTGGGATGGCACGATTCACGCATGAGAGGATGTGCTCGTACAGTGCCTTAGTGTAGGATTCAGCAGTCTAACTTTCAGTTCCCGTCTGCATGGGGTGTCATGAAGTTTGTCACTTCTGACTTGAGTAGCATGAAGTTGGATTTGGAGAAGTTTTTTATGGAGGTTTCCTTACTGGGGGGAGGGGCTGGGATGTAGAAGTTAAGGGTGATTAGCTTATGGTCAGACCTGACCAATAAGGGGGTGACCATAGGTGTGGAGCATAGATTTCCCATGTTGGTAATGACCAGGATGACTAGGATATTTGAGCCCCTGGTCGGACTATGGATTAGTTGATCCAGGGTGTTGAAATTTATGAATTCCAAGAACCATTGGGGAAAGGTGTTGGTACACGAGTAGTTTATCTCATCATCTGTCTTACTTGGCCTAGGTGTAGAGATCATCCTTGTATCTTCACTTCAAACTGGTGCAAAATTAATTTTAAGTAAGCAGAAACTTGACTATTTTCCTGTGACATTGGATGTTCTTCGTGTTTCACTGTTGAAGTCATCACATCCAGACGCTTAGTATTTCTGTGTCGGTTGCTGTCGCTTCAGGACTGATGTCAGGTCGTCAGTAGTATAAAGTAAGGCAGCCAACACCATTACATCGGTCTTTCTTGCTGTGGAGGCCGAAGCAGTTCGCATGAGTGCCGGTCGACCACTACCTGAGTTTCGTCTACCAAATTGAAGCTGACGTCTTCTAAAACTAAGTACCCCGTTGGGGATTCTTTTTTCTTGCACTAACCGATGTCAGAAAAAGTTAACAATTGTCTCGCCTGTGAAAAGCAAATACCACACTGAGACTTACATTCTTACTGCGTTAATTGCTTAGGCCCAGACCACGATGTCCCCTGCTGTCGCTTCTGTACTTTGTTCAATGCCAGAACTATCCATCGTCGGGCCCTTATTGTAGCTAGATATTTTCGCTCACAGTCCTTGAACTCCGATATTACTACTGTAAGCCATCCAATAGCAGATCTTCCGAAAAAAACGTAAAGATAAAGACAGAGACAGACTGCACAGGACAAAACCTACTGACGACGCTCCCGTTAAGCTAGTCGTCACTTCTCTGGTCCTCAGTGACATGCTTTTGCAGCCCCTGATGCCCACTTCTGTGAATTCGCAGGTCGCTACCAAGACCCTTTTGGAGTCCGGTATGCCACAAATCTCTTCAACTAAGTATCCTGTGGTCGTCTCTACCTTGGATGGGTCCGGAGCCACTGAGCAGGCACCTTTGCACTACAGATTCTCAACACAAACCAGCAATTTCTTTCATGACTACTGTTCTTTCGAAAACAACCGACTTTTCTAGGCCCAGGGTACGAATCACACCTAAGAAACATACGACCCAATCTCAGGCACCCGCTTCCTTGCCTCAGTCTCAAATGCTTAAAATGGCAGAAGGACCTTATCATGCTGATCAGGGGAAGCCAAACTCTACCCCCTCCAAAAGGAAAAAAGATATGTCCCCTGTAGTTTTGTTTGGACAGGAGTCCGATGACTTTGATGCATCTGAATATGAAGACATGCAACCTGTGCCTGCCTATGAGGATTCTGATGCAGAAGATTCCATTCCTTCAACCTCTTCCCCCAGAGGATTTTTCCCTTGGGAAAACCCTTCATACCTTACAGGAGCATTTCCAGTGGGAGAGTCAGGACTACCCTCAGTCTAAAAAGAGACTCGGGGAATTCTTAGATCTTCCACAGCACAGACCCTTGGCTGTCCCCCAGTCCTGGATGTTGTGGAGGATGTTTTCCTGGAATCCAGTTTGACAACTGACTCCTGACACCCTCCCTCCTGCACCCAGAAAACCAGACCGGTACTACAGAGTCCCTGACTCGCACAAATTTATTTTTACAAATCCTACTGCTGACCCTGAGGTAATTTCTCAAGGGCCTAAAGGAATTAAAGCAACCTCTGCTAAGAATCCCACCCCCTCAGATAGGGATTCTCGAGCACTAGACAGATGGGGTAAAAAGTGTACACCTTAGCTACTCTTGCTATCAGAGCACTAAATTGTCAGTTCCATATGCTAAAATTTTAGCAAAATATCCTGGAACTCTTCAAACAAAAAATGTCTTCCTTTCCTGCTTGTGCAGAATCTGAATAGTTACAAGAGTTAATGCATTCTGCAAGTCAAATAACTCAACACACCTTGCACTGTGGTTTTGATGTCCTAGAAGCTTCTTGCAGGGCAGCAGTCACTGGATCTGTCCTTAGAAGGCGTGCATGGCTTAAGGAACAGCCTTTGCCAGCCCATGTTAAATCGAAATTGTTGGATGTCCCCTTGCACAAAGACAGCTTATTTGACACTAAGGCAGAAGAAGTCCTAAGAAAGATGGAAGAAAAGGCTAAATCTATGCAGATAGTTAAGGATTTTTTTACAGGTCCAGCCACCCAGGTTCAGCAGGCATTGTCGCACCAAGCACTGGCCCTTTCCTGCTCCCACCAAGCCACTTCAGCCCAGACCCTCCAGACAGCAGCCACAGGGAATGCAGAAATCTAAGCAGTGGACTACCTCCACTTCAAAACCAGGGAGTTCTAAGCCACCCCCTTATGGTAAGAACTCACAATGACTCACCTTCCCACCCCCTCCCTCTGCCCACCTTCACTTACCTCTAGGAGGAAAACTCTTTCATGCAAGCACTTGGGCCACCATTACCAACAATTGCTGGGTTCTCAACATAGTGTCCCAGGAATGCAGATTTTCTTTCTACACACTTCCAACTACAAAAGGATTCCCAGATCTACCTCCAAACCAGTGGGCAGAGGCACAAAAGCAAGTCCTTTCCCTGCTCTCTATGAGGGCAGTAAAGCACGTTCCTGCAGAACAGAAAGACCAAAGTTTCTACTCCAGACTTTTTCTGGTACCCAGAAAAGAGGGCACCTGGCACCCCATCCTCAGTCTATCCATTCTAAACACCTTCCTGGTGATTCCAAAATTCAAAATGCTCACCCTCCAGCAGCTGCTACCCATGCTCTCTAAGGATGCTTGGTTAGCCTCCCTAGACCTAAAAGAGGACTACCTCCACATTTCTTTCGGGGAATCATGCAAGAAATATTTTCGTTTCAGGGCAGGATCTCAGCACTTTCAATTCTCTGCACTTCCCTTTGGCTTATCTACTGCTCCCAGAGTTTTCACAAAATGTCTGGCTGCGGCCATTGCCTTTTGCAGACAAAGGAATATCCAGATTTACCTAATTCAGGCAGACAGCCAGAAAAAGCTGCTCAAGCACCTGTCCTTTGTAAAGTCCCCTACTAACCTCCCTAGGGTACACAATCAACAAAAAGAAATCCAAACAGGTACCCACCCAAAGGATTATATTTCTGGGAGCAAGCCTGGACACAGCATCCCAGATGGCATTCTTTACACCAGAAAAGCAAACTTCCCTGACAGCTTACTTCACTCAACTAGCCACCAGACCCCAGCTATCTGCAAGGAAAATCCTGCAAGCTCTGGGGTTCATGGCATTGTGCATTCTGCTCATTCCGTATGCCAGACTGCATATGAGGAAACTTCAATGGTACCTAAAAAACCTTTGGTGTCAACACTCTCAAGACCTGGAGACTCTTATACTTATAATACCTCATCTTAGAAAAGATTTTCTTTGGTGGGCAACAGCATGCTCCCACAACAAGGGACTACCTTTCTCACCACCCCCTCCGCCCAGACCCTCACCACAGAACATCAGCCTATGCCTGGGATGCACACCTGGATGGCAGGTGCATACAGAGCCAATGGTGCCCACAGCAAATCCATCTGCACATCAGCCAAAAAGAGATGATAGCTGTCCAGCATGCCTTTGATAGCTTTCAAGCCCCTTGTCTCCCCAGGGGCTCTCCTGATCAAAAAAGACAACACCACTGTGATGTGGTATATCAACAAGCAGGGAGAGACTCACTCCTACCCTCTATGCAGGCTGGCCATGACCCTTTGACACACAACCTCTGCCATGCAACTCCACCTGTTAGCACAATTCCTACCAGGTTCTCCCAACTCTGTGGTAGACCACTTAAGCAGAAATCTTCTGGACCCACACGAGTGGCAGCTCAATAGAAGAACCTTCATTGCCAGGGTACTGCTCAAAATAAAGGAAGAAAAACCAAAGACAATTCTTATAGCTCCAGACTGGCCTCACCAGCACTGGTACCCCTTGCTGCGCAGCCTGTCCCCACTGCCACCATGGCATCTTCCTCAGATTCCAAACCTTCTGACCCAGAGGGAAGGGGAATTCATGTATCCCCAATTGCAGACACTCAGTTTGGCAGCTTGGCTTATTCCCTAACCCCCCCAGTCAATCTGCCAACTTCAGTAAACAGGTTTTAGATGTTATTCGTGAGGCCAGACGCCCTAGCACTAGAAAGTCTTATGCTGACAAATGGAAAAGGTTCTGCACCTGGATTCAGGCTAAGGGAGCCAATACGGCACAGCCCTCCCTCCCTCTCATCCTAAATTACTTAGCAGAACTGCTACACAGTGGCTTCTCTTTTTTTCTCTATTAAAATTCATGTCTCTGCTATCTCTGCTCATTTTCCCACTGAGCAGCCCCTTTTCTCACACCCTTTGATCAAACAGTTCCTAAGAGGGGCTAGCAACTTGAGGCCATGCAGAACAACAACAACCCCAGCTTGGGACCTTAACTTTATGTTGGAAAAGCGCACCCTGCCCCCTTTCAAACCAGCCTCTTCAGCCAAGCTAAAATTTCTCTCCTGGAAGACTGCTTTCCTTCTGGCCATCACTTCAGCCAGAAGGGCTTCTGAGCTGCAAGCACTCATGGCTTTGGAACCCTTCATCATCTTCCATGCTGATAGTGTATCCCTTAGGACTAACCCATCCTTCATGCCCAAGGTGGTGTCCACTGTGGCTTTCAACCAATCCATTAATTTGCCCACCTTTTTTCCTAACCCACAGAACAAGGGGGAAATGATCCTGCACTTTCTAGATGTGCACAGACAGCTCAGAGTCTATCTAGACAGGACTAAATCCTTCAGTTGTTGGTCAGCTTTGCTGCAAGGGCAGAGGGCAAAGCCATCTCCAAACAAACCATTTCCAAATGGATAGCACACTGCATCCACTTCTGCTACAAACAACATGGAAAGCCTCTTCCCAAGGGGGATTAGGACTCACTCCACCAGAGCAGCCTCCACCTCTGCAGCTTTCCTCGGAGGAGTCCCCACCAGGGGACATCCTGGAGGCTGCCACCTGGACATCTGTTCACACCTTTACCAAACATTATCACCTGCCTATCTTCTCCAAATCCAGGGCAGGGTTTGCCTCTGCAGTCTTGCAGGGCATCCCAGCCAGTCCCTAGTTTCCTTGACTGGCTCCACTCATTTCTTCAGCTTTGGGATTCAACCCAAATGTGATGACTGCAACAGTGAAACATGAAGAACATAATACAGTTGTGTACACTTACCATAAATGTAGATGTTCGAGTGTATTCACTGTTGCAGTCCTGGTTTTGTTCCCTCCATCCTCTCTTCTTTCTTCTCTTTCCTTACAAGGGACATATTGGTATTTACTTTCTACAGGTGGGGTTCTTCCACCAAAACCTGGCTGCCACTTGGGGCCTCCTGACAGGTTAGGCCAAGAAAAACTGATGTAATGGTGTTGGCCGCCTTATTTTGTACGACTGACGACCTGACGTCAGTCCTGAAGTGACAGCAACCGACACAGAAATACTAAGCCTCTGGTATTCGGGTCAGCCGAGGGCTACCCTGGCAGGAATAATCCAAATGTGATGACTGTAACAGTGAATAAACTCGAATGTCTACATTTATGGTAAGTGTACACAGCTGTACTTTCTTTACTTTCTCCATTTATACTGTTGTCCTCTTGTACAAGTATAGTCACTTTGTCATAAAAACTCTCGTGTTATGGACATACATATGTATTCTAAACCATCAGGTTTCAAATGGGGAGGCTAGTCTCCCTGAGGACAATCAAATTTGCAAACATAGAACATTAACTCTTCAGTATTCAATGTGTGTGCTTGACCAGGCTAAATACAGAAAGCTAATATTCAGTGAGTATGTTTATTTGTTGCAAGTAAATATCTTAAACCTAATTGTGCTAAGCTAAATTTTGCCTGTTTCAGCTGAGTAGGTATGTGTTTTCTGTTTGAGGTCACTTTTCTGTACAAGGCTGCATAAACATTTGTGCATGAGGGCCCCAGAGTACTTTTTTGATATCTAGAGGCAGCTCCATTACTTTTCTGGAGTTTGAGGTAGGTTCACTGGGTCAGAATCTGAAAATGTGTGCTGCAGAACAGTGTCTGTGTCACCAAATGCAGAGTACCACAAGTGTGTAGTCTTATAGTATACAGCATGATGAAATTTTGAATCCTGAAGCATACAAAAAAAAAATCTTCAGCTCCCATCATGATAATGTTCAAGCTTCTGCTTTCTTAAAGGGCTGTCCATATTAAGAAGTACAGAACATTTTAGAGATTGATAAATGTTGAGTTTACATGTATAGTGAAGTAGGACTGTGGTGGTGGTGCTGCGGTAGTGTCGCCTCATAGCAAGACGTTGTCCCGTTCGATTCTCAGCTAGAGCGTCTTCTGTGTGGAGGCATACCTGAATGGGGCGTGCCTTCGTTGAAGGTTGTGCGTCAGGGCTGGTAACCCGGTACGTAAAAATCCACTACCAATCATTAGCGGATCAGAGTTCCGCTGTGGCGACCCCTAACCGGGAAAAGCCGAAAGATGCAAACAAACATGTATAGTGAAGTAGCCAGTCAAATTATGACTTAACCCTATTATTTTGATAGTAGAAGATATTTCAGCTGTATTTTTAAAATGTGTGAGGTGAAAGATCATTTATTTATTTATATCCTTCTACCTTGCCATTTCTTTTGCTTTTTCGTTCTTGATCCGTACTTCCCCACTACCTGCCAGCGATAAAGTACGGTCCCTTTACTTAATCGTGATACTACTCTGCTTATCCTCTATTTCCCTGCACTGGGCCATCTCTCATCCTACCGTGACTCTATAATTGCTGTCAGCATATCTCCAACTATGTCCCAACCACTTGTACATACATCCTCCCGTCAGTCTCCACACATTGCAACAAACCTGTTTAATGACACCCCTCACCTTTACTTTAAATATAGACTGATTTAACTCCTTTCAGCACAAACCAAATCAAAATAAGGTGAAAAAATGCTCTGCAAAAAAACAGGTGTCAGTAATTCCCTAATATACTAAAATCCTTCTTGGAGGAGACATTCACTCTAATTCTGGCCCCACCTATCACAATGAACATCGACAATTCTCTTCCACACACTCCTCTAACCCTACAGTGGTCAATCTCCAACCCCAATAATGTAACTTTTGCTGCCATGAATGTTAGAAGCATAAGAAATAAAATTGCTGAACTACATGCCTGGATTACCCAAGTTAAGCCTGATAGTCTCTCTCTAATGGAAACTTGGTTTAAACCCAGCATAAATGACTGAAATTACACCTCCTGACTATAATATTATCCATAATGACCATATAAACAGGAAAGATAGTGGTATTGCTTTAATATTTCTCAGCAACTACCACATTTCCCCCCACAACAAATCAATACCTAAATTCAGTTGAGCAGAGCTTCTTATAAATTTCCTGAAATTAAACAACTATAAACAAATATGTATTACGTTTCTTTACATCCCCCCTGGTGTGACAGTACAGATGTATTGGAAGATATCTTGCAGTAGATATCCATAACAATTTCACAAGAAGTACTAGTACTAGGTGGTATGAATGTCAGTTAGATGTAAACTAACTCCCCTACATCTAGCATGAAATTATTTGGCTTCACACAACTAATTAATTTCCCCACGTATTATAGCAAGATATAAAATTCCCTATTAGACCAGATCCTAATATTGGACCCTAGCAAATACACCACAGCAGGTGCAATGTCTGTCTCAGTGTTCACCTCCCAGTCAGTACAACCAGGCATCTCACACATCCACTTAGTGTGTTTATAAAGCAACAGTCAACCTGTCCAAGTTTAACCTGGAAATGTGCATTGCTAACTTATCTATTAACTGGAGCTTCCTAAAAATCCTCTGCTTTGATGATGCTGTAAATGAGTTCAATGCAGCTTTCCTGAATATCATAAAAACCCTTGTACTGCCTAGAAGGAAGAGACTAAAAACAAATAATGTAGTTTGGCTATCCAAGTAGAGTATAATGCTAATGCAGGATAGAGAAAAAAATAGGAAATAATGGCAGAAAAGTAAAACACCACAATATCTTAAATTGCAGAATGTTTCACAATGGCACTATAAAACAAAATAATGACAAAAAAACTATACTATAATAACTTTCAGAATAATAGCAAACACAACACATGTATTACATCCTGACCATAAGTTCAACCCTAACCTCTCTCCCAAAAACTTATCACTTGAAACTGCAATAAATTTAAACTCTTATTTCATACGTAGTATAGCTTTTCTAACCAGTTATTCCCCAACATCTAATCCTAACCCTGCCCAGCAGCCATGTACCACCGCATCCACTTTCACCTTCAGTCTTATCATTGCCCTCTTCATAATACTTGAAAAATGTGTTCAAAAACTATTGCTAAACTATCTTCTGCAGGAAGAACTCCTGTCCCCCAGACAGTATGGCTTCGTCCTTCCCATAGTACTACCACTGCGCTTCTAACCTATATAGATATTGTCAGTAAAGTTAGCGGTAACAGCAAAGTAGTCTCCTCCTTATTTCTAGAGGTGTTTAAATCCTTCAATACAGTTTTGTCACAGCAAATTTGTGCTTTGAATGTCCTTGTTAGGTCTCTCTCAGCCCACCCTTCTGTCGTTCAAAAACTACCGATCCAATAGGTATCAGTTAGTAAAGTGGCACTCTGCCCTTTCTCTATACTTTCCAGTCACCACCGGTGTACCACAAGGCTCTATCCTTACTCCCCTCCTCTTTAACATTTTGACCAATACCCTCCACACAACAGTATGCAGATAATGACACACTCGTTTGCACATCTGACAGTGTGACGCACCTCTTAAAAAAAAATATCTCCAGTAGCTTTAACGGCAACTGAAACATGGCTTTGTAACTCATGCTCAACCCTAAAAAAAAAAAAAAAAACTACTACTATGCCCCCAAAAAATGAAGTCCTTTCTGTTGGTAATATAAAAATTGGCGTCAACTTCTCATAGAAAGAAATTTATTAGGGATGATGGTGGATGATCTTAAATTCAGAATTACATGAGAAAAAAGCTATTAAAACTCAGGATGCTTTAAAGAGGTAAAAACTTTCTCAGTGACACAACTAAAGCTACACTTGCAACTACTTATCTCTTCCCTGCACTTCTTTATGGTTCTGCCAACCTTACTGACCTTCAGGCATCACAAAAAACAAAACCTGAACGATGCTGTAACAAAGTTGCTAAATCTGCAGCAAATACTCCTTTCAGAACCCACAACTGTATAGCACTAAACAGCCTAAATTGGTTAGAACTACCCCATCAACTAACATGTACACTGCTTCTTACCACCTATAAAATTATCCAGAATCCATCTGCTTGTCCAGCACTAAACATTCTACACAACTGAGTTCCTAGTTGGTCATTATGATCCAATGACCAGAAACTCCTTGTCTGTCCTCAAACGTTTCAAATCTTCTGGGCATTGTCTGTATTTGTACCATGTTGCTAAGGCCTGAAACTCCATATCTCTATGCATCAGGTCAGTATCCTCCCTTCCATCCTTCAAAACCATTCTGAAAGACTTCCTAGCCAAAAGCTGGGTCTGTTCTTACTCAAATGCCTGCTTATACCTTACATCTCCTTATTCTCCCTTCACTCACTTTGTTACTTCTGTCAATTTCTCTCCCCTAGTTTTCTCACTAAATATACTAGAAAGCATATAAAGCATATAAAATGTGTCAAACCCAGAGCTTGTTGGACATGCTACACCTAAAGAAATCCCAATCCCTCCGAGCTACACACTCTAGGGACCTAAACCTTGTCACCACAATAAACAGGACATGCTGGAGGGATAGATTCCTATCCCAGAGACTTCCCATAGCCTGGAACAGGCTGCCCATCTATGTCAAGCAAAGTTCTTCATTAGCACTCTTCAAGAAAAATCTTGATGAGTGGATGGGAAATAGGAAATACATCCCGGGGATCACTTCTGTGTCTCTGCTC
Organism: Protopterus annectens; assembly: GCF_019279795.1. Taxonomy (NCBI): domain Eukaryota; kingdom Metazoa; phylum Chordata; order Ceratodontiformes; family Protopteridae; genus Protopterus; species Protopterus annectens. Next base: position 187,556,525 of record NC_056728.1, on the reverse strand, counting down.
GACAGTGGCACAGGAAAATAACTTTCTTGGGTGGCGTAAGCCAGGGAACCTTGTTGGCTAGGCTTACGTAGGCCCTTGGGCCGATAGCCTAGTACCTACCTATGAACTAGAAGTCTGCTCTTCTCTCACTTTGTATTGCAATTCTTTTGTATTATACTTAATTTCTCTATAAACTGGCTAAAATTTTTCTAACTGTTAAATCATTGCCATATAAGTTGTATCTACTCTAAACCAATGTTTTCATATCATGTCTAATTTGGTTCAATTATTTAAGCTGTATTTGTGTTCGTATTATTTTAAAGACTGTAAAATTATTATTCTCAAAATGTTTTGCAGTACTTTGGATCTTTTCTCCCTGGGCCTCCGCTGAAAATGGGCTCCTACCCAGCTGGACTTTTCTAGTAATCAGATGTCAGTAAATAAAATAAAAATGTAGGTGCATTACTTTGTCCATTCATGCATACATCAGTGAAACTGATTGTGTTTTCTGTAAACTGTTGCATACTAATAATAAAATCAGAAGTTCTGTTGTATTAAATAGCACTGATAAGTTGCTTCCTTAACTGTCGCAGGTAGTGTATGGGTGACTAACTCAGTTTTAATAGTCACTCATTGTCCGTGTTAGATGTAAATAGATAACATTTACTTAAATATGAGGCCAGGGCTACACAGATACAACCATTAAGACTGAACAAATTTTGGGAGTAATACTAGGTTCTTTAGGGATTTAGTACAAAAACATTGGGGGATTTTGTTAACAGATGCTCGGTTAAGAAATGTGATATCTTCCAGATGTCTTTTTCTTAAAGAAAGGGTAAAACTCTGGCAGGGTGGTTCAACCATTATACAAAATGTAATGACACTGGTTTACTTTTACATCAACGAACTATGGAGGGTTAATTTTTGCAAGGGTTTCAAGCTTGTGGTAACTGCAGTTTTTGTAAATATGTAAGACTAAGTATTTTACATCGAAAAACACTTCTAAAGTTTTTGAAATCTTTGTGTTTGGTAACTGCAGTTCGGATTGGATTATTTACGTAGCAACATATATAGGCTAGACATCTCGCCCCTTTAAATTGAGGATTTTGGAACATTTAAGCGACATTAGACATGGTTGTTCATCTAATGCCTTATTTAAACATACTGTAAAACATACTACAGCTAGGTTCACTTTTATTATAGATAGAATATTATTAGACAGAAGAAATAAATCTGAGTGGCATAACATGCTGGGTAAAAAGAAGACTTTGATTATTAGATTGGGAGGACTTTTTTCACCTGGGCTTAATGAATTTTTATGAGGTGTTAATTATGGTATACTAATGACTATTTAAATCCAAGGTGTTTGTAATTTTTTATGGCACTGATGAAGGCAGTAATGCTGAAACTGATATGCTGATATATTTTTCCCATATTGGGTTTTAATTTTCTTTATGCAAATGCACTTGGACTAATATGTCAAGACATTAAAGACGGGCTATTGATTATATTGTGTGATGTCCCCTTTGTTTTCGGTGTTATTGGTTCCATTGTGTGCTCCCAAAGTCTCTTCATATTGCTGTTCGTTACTTAAAAATCACATCATATCTAAGTCAGCAAGCAGTATGCAGAGGTTTTTGACTTTTAGGAACAGAGAACCAGTATGTATGTATATATATATTCATATATTCTTTATCATTCAGATAAGTGCAATAGATCACAGGCGTAAGTTTCAAACTGTAACCTACTTAAATTGAGATAAATTACAATTAAGAGACACGTGTGTACAACCATGTTTGGCAAGCTTAAGAAAGAAATTAAGTAGATTAAGCTACTCAGTAGTGTTAAAGAAAATGGTATACCACGATGACTTGTAGGAATCAAAACTGATACATATGCCATTAAAGCAAATAGTTCTTTGTTTCCCATTAGCAGTTGATAATGCTGTCGGAATTGTGTAAAACTAGGAACTTCACTGGTTCTGAATGTGGGTGGAATGAGCAGTAATTACTGCAGTTGCTTGACTACAGTTTTCCATATAGTACCAGTGTTAACTCATTAGGGCCTATAGCACCTTCCATGACTCTTAGTCACACCTGTAGAGCAAGTTCATAAAATAGGCTCCCTATCATACCTTTAACCACTGTTTTATGTCAAACCTCTACCTTGAGCAAGTACTTACAAATACATAGTCATGATTGCCAAGTTCCATGAGTGTGCATCTTCGTCAAGTGTACACTTCTGCTAGAAAATAAAAATATTAAAACATAATTTTCTGTACCTTTTACGTTTGCATCTAGTTGGCCCCCCCCAGCACACTGCACAAACACATTCAATAGCCAACGGTGACATAGCCGGCTTTAGCACCAAAGAACCCTACAGTCAATGGGTGGCTCCCAACTACAGCAGATTCTCATTTTTGTTACTTCTTTGTCAAACCAACAAAAGCTAGTACAGCAGTCTTGTATACTTAATAAACCAGGTGGGTAGTGATAACTGTAATTTATATCTCCTTTAAAATTCAAAGATATCTCTGGTTATATTAACTTTGTTTTGTCAAGTAACAGGCTTCACAAACTCCTTGAATGTTTTACTACTGACTTAGTACCATTGAATCTGATGTCCTTTGCATTCTTACTAACAGGTCTAGAGCCAACTCTGCCGCATTTTACAAGTTTCAGATACAAGCCGTATGCTTTTCCCCTAATCCATCCCCATCTCCTTAGATCTCGTTTGCCGCCATTGCTGCTAGATGGTAGATGCATCCTCTCCCAGTAAGGTTGTCTTTATTGTTATATTTTTCTCTATAAACATATTTTTCTCTGTGTGATTTTTTTTGGTTCAAGAGAGTACTTTGCTCCTCCTTTTATTTTTTTCACAGGCGTTAGTGTTCATTTTTTTCCTCCTGTTATATAAATGTGTGTGTGTGGCACTTAGCCATTTCTTAGTTGAAAGATTCAAAAAGCTTGAAGTTTAAGGTGTTAAACTTTGCTATTGTGGTTAAAATTTGCAAATAGACATTTAAAGTTTCTGTCTTGTATAAAACCTTTTTGTGAGGTACTTTAAGCTTGTTCTTGCTTAAAAGTAAATAAATGTCAAAAAATCCAGATAAACCACTTCTTGTGGGCATAAGATCCCAAATTCTGATGCCCACAAGAAGTGTGCATATTGTTTAGGAGTGGTCCATCTGGACACTCCTTGAACCATATGTACTACCTTTAATCTGAGAGCTCTCTTGGACCATAGAATCAAATTTATTTTAAAAGGTCGTCTTCCTGCTGGGATCAAACCCCCTTCCAAGCAGTCTGCAATGGTTTTGGAGTCTCGGAAATGGCAGCATAAGTCTCCGGCTGCCTCCTCAGAGCCACCTGAAAAGATGAAACAAGTTTTGGATCCCATCCCCTCGGATCCTATGTACTCCTGAGATCCGACGGTCTTGGTCCCATCCACCAGTTCACCAGTTCTGATTGCCTCTGCCTCGGATCCGATGACCAGAAGCCGTACACCCAAGCTAATTTTAAAGCCACTGTCTCCGGCTCTACCCACCCAGCTTTTCCAAACCCCAGCTAAGCACTCTAGGCCAGCTTCCACTACTTCTAAGACTTTTAGGAGTTACTTCAAAGCATACATGGAAAGGATGATGTGGAGATTCCTTACAGCTTAGATTTGGATGGGTGTCATACCAGCTCTATCCCCTACAGGATCCATGAGCTTAGTTGCCAAGAAGAAATTATTTCCTTCTCTGATCCGACCTTCAGCTTCAGAGCCCCAGGATGATAGATACTGGAGAGGTATGGCACCTGCCTTCCTTGGATCCAAAGGTGCTCCTGACCAGTCCTGTTCTGTTTTCTTTGGATCAGAGCAGGTCTTGGATCTGAGAGGTCTGTGCCGGGTCCAAGAGTAGGGGTCCATTCCTATTTTCTCAGAACTGTCCCTTCCCCTAGGTGCCTCACCCCTGGATGACTTGAATCCGATTATCTCCTGTTGGTGCGGATCCAGGGCTGGCCGCAACTTCCCTTCCTCAGTTGCTTCAGCTCCAAGGGAGGGGATTCTCAGGCCTGTCAGCCTTCTGAGTTGTCTAAAGGGCTTTCTCTATTCTTAGGTAACAGTCTTCTTGAATCTCTGGTCCTTTGCACCACCCCTCATCAGGTCCGAGCTCTGAGCTCTTCACTACTGTTTCTGTGGGTCAGCCAATTCCGGGAAGTCTCCATACATGCTCCCCGGAATGATTCCCCACCTCATCAGAAACCTCCCCTAAACACTCCATGAATGAGGTATCTGTGAAGAGGACTGCAAGAGGAGACACATAGACTTCCCTGTGGAGTCTTTCATGGAGGACACCGACTTTGATGAAGGTAAAGGATTCCCTAGATTGCCACCTGATGATGATTCCTTTGGGGACATCATGGAAGTTCTTAGGCAGAGATGTGGCTGGTCCTGCCAAACTCCTCCTCCTAAAGAGTCAGTGTTCCTGGAGGCTTTTGGGGCTGGCTAATTTATGTCTTGGTTGAATCCCCCCCCCGGTAGATGAGCTTATTGACGTAGCCTCCCACCAGGCCTGGAAGGAACTGGACACTGTCATACCTGTCCCCAAGCATTCAGTCATCATGTAAACTTCATTGGAGTAAGGGTATTTCAGTTGATGCCATGGTTGTGGCAGCTGCTACGAAGAAGAAGCTAGTGGAAGAAAGCTCCACTGTCATCCACAGAACAGGGAGTCTAAAGCAATGGACAGATTTCAGAAAGTGAATTTACACCTCAAGCACTTTTGCACTGAGGTAATTAAACTACCTGGCACATTTTATCCACTTGCAGAGAGAGTGTTGATTAAGGAGCTTTCAAGTTCTCTCTGAGACCATGTGTGGCGTAAGACCTCAAAAAAGTTTCTCCCCAGCTGGACCCACTTTCTTCTCTCACTAATTCTTCGATGAGGCTAATATCCCACACAGCAGAAGACACACCTCAAGCAGCCAGCTGAGTCATAGCCATTGAGCAACATGTCTGGATGAAGCCTTGCGATTTCACAGAGCTCTCTAAGACGTCTTTTGTTAATGCCCTCTTTGATGGCTCCTCCTTGTTCAGGCTGTCAGAGAAGCTTACCTGCAGTGAACAAGAAAGAAAGACCCTGTCTGCTGTTGGAATAAAATTTTCTGTATATCAACGAACATGTTTTCAGGAATGACCGAGATGACAAAAAATGTGGTTATGAAAATCTCAGTGATGTTTTCAGGACTTGTAGGGAGAGACTTCCTCTACAGGCAGAAGAAGTGGTTTCAATGGCAGACGTCACCCTAGGGGCAGCGGGGATCCGCAGAACCATGGTTTTAGGGATTCCTTTTCTGACAGGCCCCATCAGCTCTCCTGAAGTGCTGCCTGACTGTCCATCTCTGGAGATAGTAGGGGGGGTCACCTTTCCATGCACCTAGACAAATCTCACAAACAACGCTTGTGTGCTAAACATGCTATCCAGAAGTTATTACATTCCCTTTTCCCTTTCACCTCTGGAACCCAGGAGGGAAACTCTCCAAAGTTCCATCCAGTCAGAGGGAGTATGCAGCTCAAGAAGTCTAAAAGCTGCTTCAAAAATGTCATCCACGAGGTCCCAACTAAACAGGTAGGATTTGAAATTTACTCCCACTTCTTTTTGGTGCCAAAGACGACGGTGGACCTAAGACCAATTCTGGATCTAAGCAATCTGAATCAGTATGTAAAGAAGAAAAAAGTTCAGAATGGTTAGGTTTCAGTCCATCCTGCCTCTTCTGCGCAAGAACGATTGGATGGGCTGTATAGATCTCCAGAATGCGCACTATCGCATCAAAATAGACAGGCACTCCAGGAGACATCTGTGCTTTCAGCTGGGAACCAGGCTCTACCAATTCAGAGCTATGACATTTGGGCTCACCATAGCCCCCCTGGGTATTCACCACAATGTATGGCAGGCTCACCTGAGGCTCCAAGGATTCCAGGTTTTTCCCCATCTAGAAGATTGGCTTCTCACTGCCCTAATCAGACATCAACTGATTCAGGCTAGGGGACTGTCTGCTTCAGATCTCCAACTCCCTGGGAATTACAATACATCTTACCAAATCCAAACTGGTTCCTGTGCAGAATCTGGAGTTTATAAGGACTCAACTAGAAACAGTACTCCAAGTGACTTCACTTCCTTTTCACAGAGTCAGATCCTTGAGAAATCAGGTGAGGACTTACTACCACTTCCGTCCCCTCCTGTGAAATTGGTGTTAGAGGCTCTTGGATCAGTGTCAGCTGCTGTTATTCTCGTCCCTCTAGCAAGATTCTCCATGCAAATTTTCCATTGGACTTTGGCAGTACAGTGGCCCATTCTTTACCAATCTCTATCTGTTCCCGTAAAGCCCACACCAGTCTACAAACATCATATCTGATGGTGAATACATCCAGAAGATCTGTTCTTGGGCAGACCTTTCCGCACCCCCCAACAGCCACAGTGACCACGGACACTTCCCAATTAGGGTGGGGTGGCATTACAGTTGAAAGATGTCCCAATGCAAGAGACCCCCCCCCCCAATGAGACCAAGATATGCATATTAATGTCCTCACAGTCCTATCATTGCAAGTCTTTCAGGACGTTCTCCCTCCAGGGACTTTTGCTATCCATACAGACAGCATGTCAGTAGTCTGGTACATCATCAATGAACACGGAGGGACCTGTTCATACCCGCTGTGCAGAGAGGTTATGAGGGTCTGGGAATAGGCGATCTCTTCAGACCGTTTTCTACTTGCAGCACATATACTGAGGAAAACCAAGATGCTAGCAAACAGACTCAGCAGGCCAATTCTGATCCCTCACAAGTGGTACCTCAGTCAAGCAATAGCTAACAGGATTTTCAGCTGTTGGGGACAACCTTGCTGCAAGCTATTTGCCTCTCTTCTCAATAAGTGCACTGAGTACTTAGCAGTGATTCCCCCCTGCAGGGGGAGTCACCAAGGGATGCTGTAGTTCACGATTGGCTCCCGGGTCTCCTTTATGCCCCCCCCCTCTCCTTTTTATCCCAAAATTTCTACAGAAAGCAAGCAGGCTGAAGAACTCAGTCATCCTCATTGCCCCCTTCTGGCCTTGACAGGCGGTGTTACCCTTTTTGTGGTCTCATCTTAAGTCTCCTCCATGGATTCTGAAGCCCACTCAAGATCTCCTATCTGACCTGTCAGAATCTCAGCATCCTGTTCTCCGCTTCCTCAAACTGACTGCATGGTTTCTCCATTTTTGGTGATAGTAACATGGTCCAGGCTTACTTACCCAGTATGTGACATTATTTTGGCTTCCCAATAGGCTTCCACTAAGAAGGTTTACAAAAGTAAATGGAGAAGATTCTCTGTATGTGCTTCTAAAGAGAACATTGACCCCTTTTCAGCACCTGCTTTGGCCATCTGTCATTTCCTCAGTACTCTTTTCAAAGAAGGAGCAAGTTTCTCTACCATTAAACCTCAACTTGCTGCAATGTCCAGTTTTTCATACTGGAGATGAACCTTTTTCTTTGTCAAATTCTAGGTTATGTAAAGCTTTTATGAAAGGAATTTTTCTCCCTAGACCTGTCATAAAGGACCCCCCCCGGGACATTGCGATACTCCTCCAGGGGTTAACTCAAAAACCCTTTGAACCAGGAAGCAAGTGTGATTTGAAACATCTGTCCTGGAAACAATACTACTTTTGTTAGCTATTACTTCAGCAAAAATAATTTGAGTTTCAGGCTTGATCGGCGAAGCCTCCTTAAATCATTTTCCATAAGGATAGATTGTCCCTATGAACCTATCCTTCCTTTACGCCTAAGGTTGTCTAACATTAACCACTCCATGCACCTGCCAGTGTTTTTTCCCAATTTTTTGAATAAAGGCAAGTACACACTACACCTTCTTGGTATTCATAGACAATTGTGTCTCTATCTTCACAGAACAAAACAGTACAGAAGATTTGAGCAGCTCTTCATGTCCTTTGCTCCTAACTGCTTGGGTCACTCAGTTTCCAAAATTACTCTGGTCAGATGGATTATGGATTTTATTTTGCTGATTTATTCTCAAAAAGGTTTGGAACTGCCTCACCTCCTAGAACCCATTCTACTGCATCATTTTTTTTTTCTCCAGAGCTTCACTTGATGACATTTGCACTGTAGCCACTTGGTCAAAGATCCATACCTTTGTTACTAATCTCTAGGAACAGAGCTTCCTTTGGTTCGACAGTGCTCTGGCATGTACTACCTTGAGGGCCACCCGAGAGTTACGTAGCTAGGGACTGTAAACCTATTGGTGAGGAAGAACGAAAATGGACAACACAGATGTCAAGTTATGATAAGCACATAAATTCTAACTTAAAGTCCTGCTGGCAGACATTCTCTCTCTTAAAACTAACAGCATAGCCAGTTTTAGGCACCCTGCAATACCTGTGTTTGCAGGGTCCCCCTGATAATCCTTGACTGTGTGAAGCCCCATAAGTGATGCTGATAGTTGTAGAAAAGTGAGAAGAAAAAAAAAAAGATTAATTTTCCAGTTACATTTTTTTATCAACAAGAGTGTGGTATGTGATATTAAGATAAAGCCAGTAATTACTGAATGAAACTAAGCAAGGTAAGTTCCAGAGATAAACAGCTCAGTGACTGATCTCGGGGCTTACTTTGAATTTTAAGAAGAGCTGATGTTTCCAATCTTCAGGTCTGCAGGGATGGTTTTCTTTTGCAGAGAGTGGGAGATTTATAAATACTTGAAGACTACCAGATACTATAACTCAACTTCTTTACACAAGAATTCTGTGTAGAACCAAAAGAAATAGGTGCATAAGTTTGTAATAGGCTAATGACCACCAACATCTTACAAGCCTAGCCATGCAACCTAGCACAGTTTTGTCCCAGAGTTTATTAGACACCTGTGTGTTAGTAAAGAGGTAGCTAAGTGCTTTGTGTGTGTGTGTGTGTGTGGGGGGGGTATGTTAGTTGACGATTGATTTTAGTTGCTGTCAACTTCTGTCCATCAGAGATATGGTGGTCAGACTTGGGGTGAATTAGCAATTTCCTCTCCAATGATCAAGGTTTCTTTTGAATAATTGGGTATAAACTCTGCTTCACATGGATTAGGAGCTTGTTCTGTAGCACAGGGATCCTTTGAGACACACATTAGTGTCTCCAGGATGTTCTGTTTATGTCACGGGTAGAGTTCATAGATCTGTTGTTTCTTGTGCTGTTTGCTCTGTGGATGTGCAAGAGATCCATCAGAGCTGGATCTGAGGATGCCAGGCATAGATCGCCTCTCAGTAACCTGTAGGAGACTGAGTACAGAGATAGGGGCCTTAAGGCACTTTGTGTTCAACAGGGTATAGTTGAAGACATTCCAGCTGTTGCAACTGCTTAGTTAGGTACATGCCATAGGGTTCAAGTGCCTAGTTAGGTACATGTCATAGGGGACATTTTACTCGATGGGTCTCGTAAGGGCTGAGTGGTGTGGTACTATAACTTCCTGGATGCCTTACACTTTCTTATGAGCAACATAGAATGATGATCTTTACTGTCTTGCTTTTACTTGTTGGTTGAAGGCCAGATTACTGTCTACATATGTTCCAGATCCCTAACCATCAGGTCAACTTAGTGGTGTTTTATCAATGGAGTAATTAGCTTGGGAGGATGATTTTCCAAAGGGCACTCTAATGCATTTTTTTGCATTGAGTCTGAACATTTTATAGGATGTTCATAGCTCCCAATTTACAGTCCAAGAAGTAGATGCCAAACAGAAGCTGGCCCAGCAAGGAGCACTGGGGCACTCTGCTGCTGACAGGTCTCCTGGTGGAGGTGGTCTCACCGATCCAGACTTCTTGGGTTCTATCTGTGAGCCAGCTGGCAATTTAGTGAATGGTGTAGGGATTTATGCTAGTTTTGAGAGTTTGTCAATATCTGAATGGGGTATTGTATCGAACTCCTTGGTAAGGTGAAGGTAGTTGGCATACACCATTTTCCCTCATCCATAGTCTTGGTGATCCTGTCAGAGTAGTCTACCAGGTTGAGTAGGCAAGACCTTCCCTTAAAGCCAACAAAGGGATGGGTCCAGTGTCTGTAGGTTGCCACTGTGCTTGATCATTTCCATATTAATTTGTTCCATGGCTGTGTATGGTTGTCAGGCTGATGAATTTGTATTTCCTGGCGTCAGTTGTTGGTCCGCCCTTCTGAACAGGGATGCCAGTCGTGGCTTTCCTTTCACCTGGCACATAACCTGTTTTGAGGATGTAGTTGAAAAGTGCTTCAAGTGGTCCTGCTAGGTCATATTTTATGTTGTTTAGGAGGCAACTAGAGATACGTCAGGGCCCATTGAAGCAGTGTTTTTGGCCTTAGAGAGCAGCACCAGAACCTGCTGCCTGTTGACATTTGTGGTAGGAGGGATATACTAGAAGGGATTTCACAGGGGGTAGGTGGGGGGAGTGGGTGGGTGAAGTTAGAGCTAATTTTACCAGCCAGTAGATTCACTATGATACACTAGTTTGTGAAGGTTGTGCCATTTGCTACCAGTTCTGCACACTGCTGAGTGTTACTTTTAAGGTTCCTCGCATAGCTGAAGAAGGATTTGGGATTGCCTGCGAGGCTATCCTGACCTCGTGTTTGGTCATTTTGGACTTTATTATCCCTCTTAGTTTCTTTTTTAGTTGAATCAGAGAACTCTTGTCTCTGAGAGTTGCTCTTTGTAATTTTGAACATGAGTTTTTTTTTTCATTTGTCATATTAATACACATTTGTTGCCTGCTGGACATATGCAATCCCTTTTCAGGAACAACCCAGGAGCAATGGCTAAGTGACTTGCTCAAGGTCATACTGTAGGTAAGTGAGAGATAAGGGAATCAAACCCTGTACCTCAGAAACTGCAGCTTACAGCCTTAACCCTTTGCACCAAATACCACATGCAGAATAGCAGAATAAGGGCTGAGAATCATGATCACATGTTAAATATTTCTCAAAATTACTTAAAAAGGTAGTAGAATGGCATATTTTGAATCAGCATGTATTTTTTGGACAATAAGAAGTTTGAAACCCTGATGTCTGGGTTTACTTATAATCTGTAATCCTGACTGATTTACCAACAAATCAGATTTCTTTATGAGGGGCAGAGCAAAATTATGAGGCAAAGTTAGAGGTATTCTGTGAAATCGGGGACAGTGACAGGTAAGCATTACTCCTTAATGAGGTAGATAAAAGTGACTTAACCCTGCTGCTGTTTGATCACTGCTAAACAGCAATCACTGATCTGGTTAGGCAGTACCAGTGTTGCACAATGCATGGTTGTTTGCTGAAGTAAGTGGCATACTGGTATTGTTGTGGCTTATGTATGTTAATGCATTTATCTAGCATTACAGTGTACATGCTAGGCATCTTTGTATTTGAATAAAAAAGACTAAATAAAACTGTGTAGTTTCACCTGTGGAGACTGTTGCTTATGAAAAATGTGTGTGTGTGTGTGTGTGGGGGGGGGTTAAGTTCTTTATTTGCAAGTTGCTGCTTAAGAAATGGACTGACTTGATTTTGATTTTTTGCTTTGCCAAAAAGGTGTAAATTGAACTTTTTACCTACTTATTCAAGTCCCTTTGAAAGCGGAATAGAATGGCTTGTGACATTCAAGCACTAATGGTTTGTGATCCACCCAAAAGGGACAGATACCAGAGAAAATTGTATCACTCCTGAAATAAGGAAGAGATTAAAAAAGTTACAGCAGTATGCTGTTTAAAAGTTACCCAGATTATAGGAGTCTGCCAGGGCTAATATGTGTATCCCAGCATGGTGTGCTGTAAAGTCAGCTTAAAAGCTTAATAAATTTTAATTTTGGAATGTAGCATCGCCAGCAGGATAGCTCATCTAGCTGTAGGCATCCTAAATTGTATTTACTAGAACACACATTGAAAAGCCCCATTGTATACCCACATGGCTTATGATGAATAGTACCAGGAGTATGCATTTAATGCTTCCCCCACCAGCATAAGCCTGTCTCTTTGTGATACAGACCAAGTTCAACAGACAAGCACACAGCTGAGGTGGCTGTATGTATGCTGCTAGAGGTTTGGCAGAGGCAGCAGTAGGGTCATGGGGTGTGTCATCATTTGCTTAATACAGGTCTTCTGGATGATTTCTCACACAGGTTACAGCTTTACCTGTTCTCTCCAGGTTTGTATTTGCAAGTGCACTTAAATCTAACATACTTGTGTTTCATTATGATTAACTTTTTTGTACTCCATATATAGATTGTTCAGCTGCATATATTCCATTTGCCTACGATCTGTGCTTTTTATCTTGTACAGTGAAAGCTGGCGGAATTATCTTCATGAAAAGATTTATGTTACAAATTTGACATAATTTTCTTTGATAAATTGGTGCCAGGGCTTGCTCTTGGCTGGCTGTCACAGTCAAGAGTAACTCCCTGCTGTTACGTAGTATTCTGCTGCTTTGGCAGTGAAGCTAAAGAAAAATGTACTACTTATGCAGACTCTTCTTGTTGATTTAAGAGGCTGAGGTGTGAGCCAGTGGTGAAGTATGTCATTTTAATGAAAGTGTTTCATGGCATCAGGGCGAATTGGCACTGATGGTATGTTACTGTAACAGACATCCCAGAGATGAATTTGTTGTATTTTACTGCTTATAATTCATTGCCACAACTTTATAAAATACTCTTGGGTAGGGGAAATGACAGTGAATGTTCCAGAACATTTGTGTATGATAAGATTTTTAAACTTATTTTCCATGCAAGCACCATTATTTTTCCACCTTGGCTCAGCTAATAGTCCAGATCATCGAGTGATTCTGACACCATTCATTACATCACATGAATGAGAATAAGCACTGGAGAAGGATTTGGGCCTTTGGCTCACCACATCGGATATCAGCATATTTCGACTTGAGTGCCTACGACCATATACTACATTACTCTGTGAATAGGTACTCATGACTTTAAACCCACAGCTTTAAGTTGTTTTCCTGTTTACTCGCGTTACATTATCTGTAATAGCATGTAATTTATTCACTAAAATTAATGTAAGTCGTCATCATTAGTGTGAGTGCTTTTTATTCTACCTATTGAGAAATGTAGTTTGTTTTTGTCATGATAACTTGTTAATTCTTGCAGCAGTACATATGCAAATGTTGAGCTTCCTGGCACTGCAAAAGTTTGGGGTCCTTGACTTTGATCACAGCTAGTCCTCTGTAATGAGCAACAACCTCATCAAATTAGTGGATGGGCAAGCTGTGCTGAAAAAAATACTAAGAAGCAGTTACATAAAACACAGGGTGGACGAGTGGACAACACTTGTACTTGTACTGTGTCCTGTTCTGGGCTAATATGATCTCCTGTTTTCTATACAAACCCTGTAGAAGTGCTGTAGGTAAAGGTATCTTACTGACTCAGCTAAAGTATCGTCCCCTTCCAGTTTCTGCAGCCTCAACGTAGTCGCCATTCATTCCATCTCAAATGCCATTTACAGATTCATCTCTCACCCCAACAAATGAACACACTGCATAATCACTTAAAAAGCTAACTGCTACCTGTGACTTTATACTGGCCTCTCAACTATTTCAATTTGTCAAGAATGACACCCTCTCACCATAGCTCTCAACCTCTTAGCACAAAAAAATCTCGACAAAGCCAAAAGTAATGGGGGGACAAAGCCCCCAAAATAAGGCCAGCTTTTAAATATTGCAGTTATAAATTTGGAAAGTTGTTAGAATAAAAGATTGTGTGCTACCATGCATTTTCTGAATGATATGAAGTCTGAAACTCGAATACTAATCATTGTTAGTGAATTCAGTCCTCAATGATTTGCCACAAAAATCCAGAAAACCACTAATTTTATGTGGAACAGACCAAAATATGAGGGAAAAATCTGAACATTCTGCAAAAATCTGGACAATTGAGAGGTGTCACCCACTAATCTCCAGACTATTCAGAGATGCACCAGCATGCAACTTGAAAAATCTTAATCACTCTTGTCCTGTACTCCAGATCACCCAAACTAGGCTTCACTGCACAGACTCAGTCCTTCTTCCCAAACTGTGGGAATCTCTCCCTTCATTTCTTAAAGATCATTCATTCATTTTAACCTAGTTTCTGATCAGAAATAAAAGCACATTTGTAGGAAAATGCAGCTAATGTGTCTCTGGTCATAAAACTTGACCTCTTCATACCTTTTTTTTTCTCTATGTACTTTGCTCTAAATCTGTGTTTGATTCGTTTAGTATGCCAACTCTGTATGTAATGCATATGTGAATTGTGTTGTCAGTGACTCTGTATAACGTATTTGTTTGTCTTTGTTGACTGGGAAAAGTCCAACTGGGCAAAACCGATTTTCAGTGGAGGCTTGGGGAGAAAAGCTCCACATTTAAATTACATGTATGATGTACATTTATAATTGCAGGATAAAAACGTCTATACATGAGCTTACTTGCATGATTTTTAAATATTTTTTAAATTAACATAACATTTTAACACGAAAAAGACAGAAATTAACATAGATTGGCTAATTATTGAATAGAGAAATAACAAAGTAACAATGTATTTATGGCATGATGGCTACTGTTTTTTTTTTGAGTTTAGTAATTTACAGACAGACAAGACGAATGTAGTGTAGCTATGGAAATGTGCAGGAAGATACGTGGACAGAGGAAGAACTGTAGTTAGTGGTGGGATGTAAAAGGAGGAGAAAAAGTAATAGTTTTGGAAATAAGTGTACTATGAGGAGGAGTGAGAAGGGACGAAAAGATTGGGAAACAAAGCAGCTTTAAGAGTTGGAGAAAAGTAATCTGAGCAAAGCTAGTCAGGTGAGCAGGAAGAACATAGCCTTCTTTTGGCATAGGTGCCATTTAATTAAAGTTTTAAACTATTTACCTTTTCTATCTTTTTTTAACTTTGTGGTGATTTCATTCCAGAGTTTTGACACATAATTAAAGTAGAGTTTCTAGCAGTGTTGAATGTCTTACTGATGCATAGTAAAAGTTTGTCAGAGCAAAGTTTTTTAGTGTTTGAATAATACAGTAGAGTATTTTGTAATGCTGGGCATTTGTTTGGAGAGTACAGTAGGTTGTGGGCAATGATTAGTTCTGAGTATGTCAACTAGTTTGGGAGTTCAAGCCAGTAATTTTATCTGTTGCCTTTTATACCCACAAGCGAACAATGATATTCACTTTGTATATAATATATGTGTGTATAGCATTTTGTCATTCACTATGTATGTAATGTCATGTATCTATTGTGTTTACCCTGGGCTGACACTGAAATGGGTCCAATGGGATCAGAGCTCAAATTCAAAATAAAATATTTGCATAGGGGTGTGTGTGCGTATGTATATGTGTGTATATATATGTGTGTATATATATATATATATATATATATATATATAACACACAGATGTATGTGTAAATTGTTATTTTGTGTATGTATAATGTGTGTATATGTATACACACAAATATATTATGCATGTGATCAAATTATTAGTTTCTCAAATGAAATAGTGGCACAAGGAATCAAATAGTTGTGGGACAGCATAATGCTGGTATTAGTTTGTGAGAGGTGACAGTACGGCAGGGACTGGGACTTCCTTTCCCCTGTTGTGCAATCTCAGAGGAGATGTAAGTAGCAGGGGTTGTGGGGAGGCAGCAAGGAGCTTGCCCCTGAAAAAAAAAATATATTAGTTTGTAGGTTTTCTGTAGGAAAGTGTGTAAATGCCATCTAGTAATTTGAACACTTGTTTCTGATAATATGACATATGGGATATTATCACTAAGTTTAATTTCTTTGTGTATGTATGTGCATATATATATATATGTGTGTGCGTGTGCGTGTGTGTGTGTGTGTGCGCGTGTGTGCGTGTGTATGGGAGGTAGGGAGGTTACTGGCCTGATGGCTAGAGAGAAGGAATTCAATGCCTTAGCCACATGGCATGAGTACAGACAATGCCCAGCAGATTTGATAACTTTGTGGACAGACTGAAGTTTTTGGTCATTGGATTGTAATGACAGACTAGGAACATAGTTATGTAGAATGTTGTTTAGTGCTGGACAAGCAAATGGATTCTGTACAGTTTTATAGATGGTAAGAATCTGTGTATATGTTAGCTGATGGGGTCGTTCTAACCAATTTAGGCTTTTCAGTGCTCTAGAGTGGTGGGTTTTGAAAGGGGTGTTTGCTTCTTTGTCCATTCTAAGCATCATAGGTTCATAGGTGTGTACTAGGCTAATGACCAGTAGAGTCTTTTTAAGCATAGCCATGCATCCCACATCTCTGACAAAATTGATAAGTGTAAGCAGGGACTCTGGAGATGAGCCATTTGCAGATTACCTATATCCATTAGAGACATAGTTCCCAAACTAGGGATGAATTTCCTGTTCTCCATCTATTTGTCTGTTTTCCCTGATCACAGCGTATCCTCACTGAATAGGGAGTTTTATCTTTCATAAAGTTAACTGTAGGTTCTTTTCTTCATCTGCTTGTACATAGCATGGTTTTACTTTATCATTTCAAAGCTCAGGATAGTGAACTGCATTTCACAAATGCACTGTATGTGACAGAGTTATGTACAGCATGTGAGAAATGCAGCCCTTATGGTGCTGCCCCTGTGTGAGGTAGAATGATCTTATAGAAGAGCCCTCACACCTTTCCTACATTGGGTGCTTGTCCCTTGCACAAGCAGGTTGTCACATATTCTTCACTTCAGTGCTTTCATTCAGGAAATGCAACTTAGGGCAGTTTTGCTTTGAAAAGAGGAAATAAGCCTACGTTACAAGACAGAGTTTTCAAATTCTTATGATTAGTTTTTCATAAACCCACTTTTCTTAAGGGGTTAAATAAGCCTGTTATTGTCTTGATGCCATGTCTATCCCAAATACAGTTGATGTCCAGAGCCATATCTTCACCAAGCATACTTGTTTCCAAGCTGAAAAACTCTTGAAAGCAAATGTGTATTCACTTCTGCAGATGCTTTTCTTCATTTATGGCAGATAATTCCCCCAGTTTTGACCCCTGTCATGTCATGAGGTTTAATCACTAACAGAGAGAAACAACAGATGTGGTTTTAACTATATAAGGTCTGTATTGAAATCAATTTCTTTGGAACGTCTGTGTATCATATAATATGAAGCTTGATTTAGCTAGTTTATTTTTTTAAACAAGAAACTTTATTAAATTATCACTTATGATGTAGGCAATCATACATTTATATAAATGAAAACAGACCATATTACCATAATATTATTTGCAAGTATTTTACATCACAAACCATACTGGCATAATTGTAGTTGCGAACATTATATATCACGTATAATCTACCCCAGTCACTGTCAGTCACATTATATAGCTCATTCAAATCCTGTCATCTTTTAAACCTTATTCCTCCCCTGTATGTATTGTTCCCACAGTTCCCATTTTTTTGTGTAATTAGCTCCTACCCTTTTATAAAGATCCCAGTTCCAGTTGTTTTATTTCTGTTACTATATTCACTACTTTAGTACAGTTTGTTTAGATTTTGATTTCCATTTTCTAGTAATTGCTTTTTTTGCAGACAGTAATTAGACTCAACAAGGTCTTACTATGTCTAGACAGTTCTGATTCTGTATTGCAGCTCAGAAAAATCATTTCCCTAGTTAAACCAATTTGCTAATCTAGTATCTCTGACAGAATTGTCTGCAGGAAATTTTAAAGTTTGCCGAATCATTACACTTCCAGAAAATATGTTCCTAATTACCTCTATCTTCCCCATCACACCTCTGACATTTGCTATCTACCTGAGGAAAACTTCTCTGGAGTCCACTTGGGGTATGAAAATATCTATGTAAACATTTCCAATCAAAAATCCTAAATATATTAGATTTTGTTGCATATGTAGGAGACAGATGTATACCCCACATTGTTCCATTACTGTAGCTAGTTCATTTAAGTTTAAATAAATATGCAACACTGATTCTCTGATTCTGTAATAAAAAAAAAGTCCTTTATAAGATCGAAGGAATGTTTGCTGCCTATGCACCTCCCTTCCTCTCTGTTCTTTCTGTTCATGGTGACCCCTTTCAGATGATGCTGTGCAACAGTACCGTGTTCTCTTGTCTCAAGTGAGATCTCTTAATTCCTCTACTGATATTGTTAATCCTCGTTCATTCCTTACGCATGGGTATCTGTTCCGAGCTCGGAACCGAGCCGGCCATTTTCCAAGTTCGTGTCAGCTTCAAACTCTCGAGCTAAACTCTTACCCACAATTCCCCACTCCCTGTTACCCCAGATTTCGTTTGCCACGTCGCCATCCAGTCGTGTCAAGCTACTTCTCTTGAGCTAAGTACAGTCAATTTTTTAATTGCTTTACAAATTACCTTTCTCTCAGAAAAGTTGATCTTTTATTGTCTCTTACCCTATCGCATCTAGCATTCATAATTTCCTCAAGATTTTTCTGTCCTTTACTTACCCTTTTTACCACGAGGTAATTTTCTCCTTACCATCGTTGGTAATCCTTTTCCCTTTCATACCTTCGGGTACTCTCTTGTACCATTGTTGGTACTTTTCTGTTTGTTAATATGGCAGATAAAAAGGGTAGTCCAGGGTTTAAATGGTGTTCTGATTGTGGACACAAACTGCCCACTTCTGATGCACACTCTTTGTGTTTATTGTTTGGGAGCTTCCCATTTATCTGTTGAACCACCTTGTACTATTTGTGAGAACTTTTCTAATAGAACTTTGTTAGAATTGAAAAATAAGCTGATACTGAAGGGACTTCTAAAATATCCCTTCTCAGAGGCTATATCTGGGTCAGAGGTCTCAACCCCTCCTAAAGCCCATAAGAAAATGGATGTTTCTGCTAAGTCTAAATCCTTGCCTTCGTCCCCAGCTGGGGACTCTCACCAACCAAAATCTAAAAGGCTAAAATTTCAGCTCCGGAGCTCTCTGTCAGCCCCAGTGCTTTTGGTACCCAGACCTTCGGCATCGAGGCCTTCTGCTCCATTAGTGATTTCGGCTCCGTCCTCTCCTACAGCCTTCTACATATCGGCACTGAGGGGCTCCTCTGTTCAGACCATTACCACTGTATCGGCACAGACCTTGACCACGTCAGCTCAGAGATCTTCCTCGGAACCGAGGCCTTTATTGTTGACTCCAGTTTTGTCGGTTCCAGCTTCGTCACCGACAACCACTTCTGCACTGATCCCTGTGTCTGTGCAGACAATGACATCGGCACCGAAGACGACTTCGGTGCAGACTACAGTATTTCAGTCTTTCTCGGCACCGTTGTCCTCTGTGCGGTCAGATGAGATGGGCACCGAGTCTGCCTCTTTTGTGGACAGGCCTGTTTCTCCCTCAGTCTCTGTGAGGTCCACTAGAAGTCTTTCTGAACATGATGTGTTGCGTCTTGTGGACCAGGCATTCTTGGCCAGAGGTATTCCACCCCCCAGGAACTGTCCTTCCTTGGGAGGTGATCACACATCTCCAAAGACACCTTCTTATTCTCCTCCTTCATTGCCTTTGAAGTCCATGGATATAGTACAGTCTTCCCCTTCTGTGGTTCCCTTTATGGATCTCACTAAGGAACCGCAGTTGCCTTCGTGGCAGGAAAGTTTTGCTACGACCCAGGATGTCAGCTGTGACATGCATAGCTTGCTGCTCCACAGCCATCCAGGGATTCTGAGTTGGCAGGCTGAGCTACTTAGGGGAGGAGTGCCCCCTGTCCTAGACATACACTCCTCTCCGGGTGGACCAGCCTTCCAACTGATGGAGAAGGCTTTCACTGCTACTGGCGATACCGGACTGTCTATACCTCTGCCCTCCTCTGGTACACTGGTTTCACAAGTCGCACCTAGCGGACACTGGGTGCAAGGGCCTCAGGACATATTCCCTCCGGAATCCCCTTTGTCGTTGTCTTCCCCAGCTTCTCCCGCTGAGGAGGTCCACCGGAAAAGTTCGTGCAAGAGGAAGCACATGGGCTTCACAGAGGAGTCCCTCACCGAAGACACAGATTTTGATGAGGGGGAAGGATCCCCTCGGTCACCCTCTGAGGTATCCTTTGGTGATATCCTTGAAATCCTGAAACAGAGAGGTGACTGGCAGCCCTCTAATCTGACCCCTGAGGAATCTGTGTTCCTGCAGGCCTTTCGTGCCCGGCCCCCTACCTCCTGGGTTACTCCACCTGCCAATGAACTTGTCAAGTTCATCGTGCAGCGTGCTTGGAAGGCCCCTGATACTGTTGAAGCTATTCCCCGGAGGCCAGATAAGATCTTGTCCCCTCCTGCTTCAGATCCCATTGGTCCAAAGGTCTTCCTGTAGATGCTTTGATGGTGGCGGCCGCAACAAATCTGGCAGAAGTAGAAAGCCAGATTGTCCATCCGCCTAACAGGGAGTCCCGGGCCCTGGACAGAATAGGGAAGCGCACTTTTGCTTCAGCGACCTTTGCTATCAGGTCCCTGAATTATATGGCACAGTTTACCAGGCTTCAAAGGGATCTGGTTTCTGAGCTGTCTGAAACCTTGGCTGGTGCAGTGTCTGTTGAGGTCTGTGACAAAGTGGCCTCTCAGCTGACCACCATTGAGTCTATATCTAACTCCTCTTTGTGATTGATATCTCATGCATCAGAAGGAGCAGCTAGAGTGGCTGGTTCAGCTGCGGTCTTGAGCCGACACGCCTGGATGCACTTGTGCAACTTTGTGGAACCTTTTAAGTCTTCCTTTCTTAATGCCCCCATTGAGCCCTCCTCGTTGTTTGGGCCCAAAGTTAAAAGCACACTGGCCAGATGTGAACAAAATGGTAAGATCTGATAGACCTGTAAAAAAGGTGGTGACGTGGCCATCCTTTACTCAAACATTCTTAACCTCTCACCATACCCTTCCCCAATTCCTGACTTCCTCCCAACTGAAATCATCATCCTTAACTACCATCTGAATCCCCACAAAAAACTTGCAATTGCTTCTATCTACCTTCCTCCTGGTAACAATCTGCCCATTCTTGAAAACATCCTATCCTGATTCTCCCACAACATACCATATGAGGCACTTATCCTTGGTGATGTCAATATTGATTGGTCCAAACTCACAACTGACTCCCCCCAACTCAGTATCCACCTACACGGCTTCCACCAACTTATAACATCTCCCACTCGCTTCCATAAAAATTCCTCTTCCAGCTCCATCATAGACTGGATCCTTACCAATTCCCCCCACCAATACTACAATCCCACCACCTTACCTGACTCCCTCAGTGATAATCTCCCTACCACCATCTTAAGACACTACTCCCATATTCCTAAACCCCACCATATCAAAGACTGTTGAAAACTATCGACTTTCAATTCATCCCAATTTAACTCCATTCTCCACAACATAGATTGGTCCATTCTAAAACACCTCCCCCTAAACGATGCTGTAAGCACTTTCAATAGCATCTAAATGAATACTCTAAACTCCTTAGCTTCCTCTAGGGAGATTAGAGTAAAAGCAAACCATGCTTCCTGGCTCTCCTAAGAGACTAGGTCCCTTATGTAACAAAGAGATCATGCTTGGAAAACCTGGACTAAAACTAAACAACCACCTTTTCTTCAAAAATACAGGCAACTGAGGAACCTTGCAAAAAAACGTACAACTAATGACAAAAGGTTATACTATAGCTCTGCTCAGCTTAACAACAAATCCAATCCTCAAAAATTTTGGTCAACTCTCAACAACATCCTCTGTCCTGGAAAGCCCTCTAATCCCTCCCCATACCCTAACTCTTCCTCTCAGAAAACAGCTACCCTCCTGAATAAACACTTTATCTCTTCCTCCCAAAATCTGGTAACCTCTAAGCCAAACTCTACTTAGACACCCACCTCTCCAAGTCCCACTAACACAACTTTGTTTTCTTTTGAGCCAGTTCCCATTACTTACATCAAATCTCTACTACTCAAGCTAAAACCTTGCTCTCCTTCCACTGACAATCTATCTCCTACATTCCTCAAACTTGCTCCTGACTCAATTGCCTATCCTGTATCTATACTGATTAATCCATCTATTCTGGAATCAACTGTCCCCACCCTTTGGAAATCTTTATTCACTATCCCTCTTCATAAAGGTGGAAACTTCATTGACCCCTCAAACTACTGACCCATTGCTATTCTGTCCCCCCTCTCCAAGATATTAGAAAAATGTATTCACTCACAGCTTCTCAATCACCTCCTCACACACCACTTACCCCTACCAAACATGGATTTCGTCCTCACCACAGCACCACCACTGCCCTCCTCTCCTTCACTCATATCATTACAGAGGCCCTAGACAACAATAAACTCATTTCTTGTCTCTTCTAGATCTCTCCAAAGCCTACAGTATTGTCTCTCATCCTCTACTACTATCCAAACTCGCAAATCTCCACCAATCCTCCTCCGCACTTGCCTGGTTTAATAGTTACCTATCTGGCAGGGAGCAATCTGTCAAATGGCTCTCATCCTCCTCCCCTTTCCTTCCCATCTCCACTGGTGTTTCCCAAGGCTCCATCATGGGACCCCTTTTGTTTAACATCTTCACCAATGATCTTTACACTTCATGCAAAGAATCCTCCCTTATTCAGTATGCTGATGACTCCACACTTCTCAAATAACATTCCTGAACTACACTCCCTGACCCAACAGGCCCTACTATCCACTGAACAATGGCTCTCTCACAGCCTATTGATCCTAAATCCCAAAAAGACCAAACTCCTACTTTTCCTTTTTCTCATCACAAAACCTCCTTTTTTATTACATCTTCTAACAATACAAATATCCAACCTGACACCCACACAAAACTCCTAGGGGTCATTATTGATGACGAACTCAAGTTCAACCTACACATACTCCAGTGTATAAAAAAAGCAAACCAGAAACTAGGTCTGCTATATCAGAACAAAAAATTCCTAACCCCTGAAACTAGACTTATCCTGGGCCAGGCACTCCTCCTCCCCTCCCTCTTATACGCCGCCCCAATTCTTACCAATATCCAGGCCTCCACTCTAAACAAACTGCAACAGACTTACCATAAAATAGCCAGATTCATTACTAACTCCCCATACAACGCATACCACTGCATTTCTTTAAACTCTCTTCAATGGCTTGAACTTCCCCAGTTTCTGCTATCTTATCAATTTCATATGCTACACTCTATTCTTTATAAACTCTCCTTCTGTCCATCTCTATCTTCCTTAGTCTCCATCTACATCCCATCCCAGACCCTCCGTACTTCTAACCAACAATTACTTGATATCTACCACCCAAAAAGGTCAGTAGGCAAACTACTCTACAAACACTCCCTTGCCCATGCTTGGAACAAACTTCCCCTTGATTTACGTTCAATCTCTCAAACCTCACACTTGAAAAATTAACTAAAAGCTTATTTTCTCAATTCCAGAACTTGCCCTTGCCATGACCCGACCTAGTCTTCCTTCCCTTTATGTACCCTCAAAAGGACCATACTTAGTACCTCATTACACCTCTCTCTCCAATGTGTCTACTGTGCATTTGCACAATTTTATACAAACAAAAAATGTTCATTGTTGACCTATTGAACTATATCAATGTAAAATTACTTAGCTTCTTTTTAATGCAACTTTAACTTTATGCATGTATCCCAACATATGTGAATCGTCTTGCTATAACTGCTATTATATCAATATTGTTTAAAATTGTACTTGTTTTAAAATGTATTACTGGAGCTTTTCTCCTCGGGTCTCTACTGAAAATGGGCCACAAGCCCAGTTGGACAAACCCGGTTAACAAATGTCAATAAATAAATAAAAATACCCTTTCTGCCATAGATGTCTGTTATTCTTCACCCCAACATGCTTTCTCCCGAAACCAAAAGAGTGGGAAGATATGGTTCAAGAAATCTCAGGGTCCTTTCCGTGACACACAGGCCGAGTTCTCCCCCAGAGGCAGAGGAGGAAACTCACAGGGAAGAAGCTCCGTTCGGGGCAGAGGGGGACCGTGTAACCAGGGTTCCAGGGATCTTTCCCTGGTCAATCCTACCAGTGCTCCTGAAGAGCGACCCTACTCCTTTCTTCTGGAGGTGGTTGGGGGACGTTATTCCTTGTACCCTTCTGCCTGGCTAACCATCACCACCGATTCTTGGGTACAAAGGATCATAACCAGAGGTTATCATATCCCCTTCGATCTTTGTCCCATCCCTTCAAAAAAATCTTTCCGACGTTCCACCCAGTCCAAGGGAAGAAGCAGCGCTAGAGATAGAAAAGCTGCTAAGAAAAAGAGTCATCCAAATAGTCCCTCCAG
Organism: Protopterus annectens; assembly: GCF_019279795.1. NCBI lineage: Eukaryota > Metazoa > Chordata > Ceratodontiformes > Protopteridae > Protopterus > Protopterus annectens. Next base: position 187,532,305 of record NC_056728.1, on the reverse strand, counting down.
ACCAGATAGGATCCAGATTCTACTCAAGACTATTTTTGGTGCCAAAGAAAACCGGGGACGGGAGACCAATTTTGGATCTCAGTGTATTAAACAAGTTTGTGAAAGTACAAAAATTCCGGATGGTCACTATACAGTCTATCCTCCCGCTTTTGGAAAAAGATGATTGGATGTGCTCTATAGGTCTTCAAGATGCGTACTACCACATAAAGGTGGACAGGCCATCAAGAAGATTTCTGCGCTTCCGTGTGGGAGCCAGTCACTACCAGTTCAGAGTACTGCCCTTGGACTCTCTACAGCCCCCAGAGTGTTCACATATTGCATGGCAGTTGTCACAGCTCACTTGCGACTTCAAGGATTCCAGGTGTTTACATACCTAGACGACTGGCTCATTTCTGCTCCCACCAGACATCTACTGGAAAAAGCCCTGGCATACTCTCTCCTCGCTGCTCAAAGGCTAGGCATAACCATAAACTGGCAGAAATCCAATCTCACCCCATCTCAGTCGACAGAATTCATAGGGGTTATCTTGGACACAAAAAACTGCAGAGCTGCTATTCCAGAGCACAGAATTTTAAGGCTAAAGCAACAACTAATTCCAATCCTTTCAAAGGCTCACTCGGTTCTACAGCTGTTGGGTTCCATGGTAGCCTCCATCACCATTGTTCCCCTAACCAGGTTTCACATGAGGCTTCTACAATGGCTACTGCTCACCCAATGGTGTCCTTTTCAGCATCCTCTTTCAGCCGTGATTCGAGTAACCCACAGGTGCAAACAGGATTTAAATTGTTGGATAACACACAATCTCTCACAATGGTCTTACCCCTTTCCCCAGCAAACCCC